>NC_085011.1:11382937-11390437 GCF_963854185.1 Sardina pilchardus
CGGCATTTTACACATTTTACGAGCAGTGTGTGTCAGTTTTATAACCTGTAGCACAAGATCGCTGGCAGCGTGCTGTCATAAAAAAAAATGTTTCAATTCTCAGAGCGAAAACTCTTTTTTAAAGGCAGCTTTAAAAAGGGATCTTTTGTCTCCCTCACTCTCGCTGGCAGTAGACTGCAGCCTAGTGAAATCGTCAGCGGTGGGTTTCACATGAGAGGGAGCTGTTGTTGCTCTCGCAGATGGCAAAGGCGGTTCACGTGTTTCCTGTATAGATTCCCACTGCTGAAGTGTGCGGCGTTTCCCCCCTCTGAGTGCACGCACTGAGTGATTTTTGTGGAAAATGAATGGATTATTGGATGAGGGGTTGGGTATAGCCTACGTGTTGGTATGTGTGTAGAATTATTTGTTGTCTAACTTGTATGTGCAACTGTACATGCAGGACTGCTAAATTTGTCAATGAGTCTTTGACATACATTCTCATTCTTAAAATAAGATTGTGTGTGTGTGTGTGTGTGTGTGTGTGTGTGTGCAGAAGCAGAGAAGCTGACCGGAGACACCGGCTCCATCAACACTGGCCAACATCTGGCCACACAGCTCACCAGATGTGTTTTCCCTACACAAATACACACAGACACACTCACACAAACACACACAGATACACTCGCACAAACACACTCATATACACACACGCACATGCGCTCATACATACACAGACAGTCTTTGCTATCAGTTCATATGTGATCATATGCGTGTTTCCTCTGAAAACACTTGAGCAAAGAAACCAGAGGCTGTGTGTGTGTGTGTGTGTGTGTGAGTGTGTGTGTGTGTGTGTGTGACAGTGAGAGAGAAAGAGAGCAAATAATGGGAGAGAGAAGGAATGAATGGTAGGCAGAAGGAGAAAAGAGAAGGGGTAGGAGAGGGAGGGAGAGAGAGAGAGAGAGAGAGAGAGAGAGAGAGAGAGAGAAGCTGACTGTGAGGTTGTAAAAGTTGCTTCCTTCTCGGCAGGGTCTATAATTAAAGCCCAATGAGAGGTTTGTTTCTCCTTATTACCTTTTTATTTTCACCCACAAATGGTTGAGGAGTGTCGGCCTTTTCCTTTTCTCCTTCATTCCCACCACCTCATTCTGACCCCCTCCTCCCCCAGCGCTGTCTTTCTTTCCACTTTGCCTGGAGTTCACAACTTTGCCTTTACTCAACTCCTCCACAGAAACACACTTACACACATGCCTCTCTTCCCATACACACACTTACATACTCCTTTCACACACACACACACACACACACACACACACACACACACACATACACACACACACACACACACACACACACACACACACACACACACACACACACACACACACACACACACACACACTCCCTTCCCATACACACACTTACTCCTTTCTCACATACACACACACACACACACACACACACACACATATCGCTCATGTGTCTCTCACACATAGGTATAATACACACATGCCTTCTCTCTCCTTCACCCGGACTAACTCTATAATGTGAGAAAACCTCCGGCTGCCTCCCCTGTAGTCTCTGGTGGTGTGCGCGTGTTTAAAATTCCAGCCCCTATTGGATTTCACGCTTGGGTTAAACGCTATCCTATGGAATTCTACCCAGTGCTCCTGCCGCTACTGAATTCCACCAGGGTGCTAATGTGGACTGGGGTCATTTCGTCTCTCTCTCTTTCTCTCTCTCTCTCTCTCTCTCTCTCTCTCTCTCTCTCTCTCTCTCTCTCTCTCTCTCTCTCTTTCTCTCTCTCTCTCTTTCTCGCTCTCTCTTTTTTCTCCATCAAAAAGCATAATAAAACCATAAGCTTACCTGTATGCCCCTTTTCCTTCTATATTTTGTCTTCCTTCCTTTCTCTATATCTCTATATCAATTTTCTTCTTTGTCTTTTCTATCAAACGTTAAGGCGCAGTCAGAGATTTTGCAGGAATTTGCATTTGTTTGTGTTTATGTTTGTTTAAATTATATAGTAGACACTTGGTGCAAACAAAAACGTATCATATCATATTTTAACCAAGGACCAAATGAAACACACCAGAGAGGTACAGTAGCTCATCCCTCCCTTCAGTATTCCCAGAGAAACTCCACACAGGGTTTCGTTTTTGATTGGGAGCAGTCCACAGAGACTGTTTTTTACAGTGTAATTATGGAATGGGTGTCGTTGTGAGAAGATGATTGTTGAATGTGACCAAAAATGTTAAAGGACTTGAAATGGCGTAAAAACCCTGACTGCACCTTTAATATTTCACCTCTTTCTCTTTTAATGCCTCCCTCTCTCTTGTTATAAACCCTCTCAAATTCTTAATCTCTCAGAATACTTCACTCTGCTTCCCTATCTTTCTCTGTAGACCTTTATGTGTCCTCCTGGATTTTATTTACCAAAATTAATATAATTATAGCAAAGAAAACACTTTTTACTTCTTATTCTGTTGTGCGGATGAACATTTTATTCATTGTAAGTTAGTAATAAAAACCAGTGATTTTCTTCAAAAGCTGTCCAAGTTAGAAAAAGGCCCTGTATGAAGTAACCGGCCACTGAGTCTTACTGTAAGTGGAGTTGAATTTTTCATATTTAAGCACTCCCTTTGAAGGCTCCCACTGCACATTTTTAGTGGTCATAATCTGGAAAAATGACATCCTGGAGGATTTTTTTTTTTGCCAGTTGTAACTCTTGGTTTCTTCATTTCCATGATATGACGGCTGGATGTGAACGACACATTCAAGAAATCAGCCGGCTGCCATGAACTTCAATCACAAACCTACTGACCAATGTCTATGTAAAGATTCGAGAGTTATTGCAAATTTTAATTATTAGCAATTACTATAAATTTAAATATCTTATGCTGCTCATATTACACCAGTAGATGCTAAAAAAAAGTAACATAAAACAATTTGAACAATTTCAGGGTAATCTGACTCAATCAAATAACCTTTGAGTAATTTGCAGCTCATTTCGACAGTAATTGGTCCTAAAACAAAACAAAATGGTCCTTGATGTGTCATTCATGAACAAATCAGTGGAAGGAAAAAAAAGAGTGAAATGTGATTAGCACTCCTTTCATCCCCAGCATCTGGCCTCAAACGGGCCTCCTCCACCCAGGAGTTATGGGGACAGTGACACTGCACACTCTAGCATGACCTCAGCGGTGGGATTCAGGGCGTTGTAGACCGTATAGTGGCTGGCTGTGGCTGGTCATTAATAATTCTTATAATCATAATCATAATTAGATCAGATTCTAATTATGAAAATCATTAATGTCCAGCCAGCCACTACGGTCTACAAAGCCCTGAATAAAGCAACAAGAAAAAAAACAACTGCTGTCAGTTATCTCCCTTGTAAATGATTCATTTGTGTCATTTATTAAATGTCATATCTGTCAAAGTGTTTTACAGTAATATACTATACCATATGCTGCACACATTAGGATATGCTACAATACAGTGTGTTCTTTTTGGGTTCACACACATTGTCTCCAATGACCTGATCTGAAATACAGGCCTCGTCTCATCAGTGTTAATGTGTATCTGGTGTGGCAGTGCATAATTTAGTTGTATGACCTATTCTTTAAAGGTGCTTAATCTCACCATGAAATTGATCAATAGTATGAAACTACATACAGTAGGCACCAGAACAATATGGTAAAAGGAAGTACTTCCCTTTCACCCTCGTACTCTTTCTCTCTCTCTCTCCTTTCCTACCTCCCTCTGTCTTTCTCTCTACGCTTTACTTTCTGTCTCACACGGCGTCTGCTGGACAGCTGGTCCAGTCTGATTTATCTGGGGAGGGTCTAGTAAAAACACTCCTATTAGCGGCCTGCCCGTGCAGGCTTAGCACATGGGACCGGCTTGTGTGCACCAGGAGAGGAGAAACTCGTTAATTTATGAGCTAATTAGAGTCATGGCCTCAGGCCTCTCAACAACCGCAAACACACCTACACACGTCTATGCACACACACACACACATATACAAAAACGTAGACACACACACTTGCACACACTCAAGCTCAAGCATACACACACATTTTGTCACTGCAATTCATTGAATCACAACTCTGGCCTTGAAATTAGGGAGATCAGTCATTTAAAACAGCTAACTATATGGTATTTGTGAAAATCAGTGAAACCTTCATGATATTCACTTTCTTTTCTCTCTATTATATTCCATTGTTTGCCCAAACATGTCACCCAATTCAACTGTTAACAAAGTAAACAAAACCTTCCCCTTCAGTAATATCATACTGGTGCGGGAGTACGTTTTTATTCCACCTCCTCACCATGACTGGCGTGTGGTATGGATTTTATGGTAAGTAATCTGGGATCCCAGGAGGGATTAGCATATTCTGTGTCCGCACCGCAAGAGACAGGGAGGCAGGCAGGGTTCGCTCCGAGCCAATCTCCCATAAATTAGCCCTCCCTTCTTTTTACTTTGGCTCTCTCCGACTCCGACTGGACAGCACTGATGTGGAATCTGAATCGCCGCTTCCCACAGAAGTGGCCCGCGTTGCGTTTCACTGCCCTTTGGGCTGGGCCGCTGGGGCCGGGCCGAGTCGGACCTCCAACGCATGAAAGCGCTTTCTGTGTGCCGCACCCGTGCTGCCCGAGCGCTTGCTCTCGGCCCCCGGTACACTGCACCCCCCCCCCCCCCCCCCCCCATCCTCACCCCACCCCCGAGCCCAGCCGAGCCCATCTGAGCGCGCTCGGGTTACAAGAGGGCTCTGTGGAGGCCCCCGCCATCTCACCCCCCCATGCATATTTCATAAAGACAAGCACTGGATCCCGGCAGTAAATATTACAAGGCTAATGAGCAAAGGGAGCGTGGGGAAGGAGGGAAAGAGGGCAGGGGATAAAAAGAAAGAGAGAGAGAGAGAGAGGGAGGGATGGAGAGAGAGAGAGAGGGAAGTCAAAGGAGAGTCAAAGATTTCCCAGTGGAAGGAGAGAGGGTGGATGGAGTTCATGCAGAGAGCAGAGAAATGGAGAAAGGAGAGGGTAAACACAAAATAGATGACAGAAGGACTGTGTGTGTGTGTGTGTGTGTGTGTGTGTGTGGGTGTGTGGGTGTGTGGGTGTGTGGGTGTGTGTGTGTACATGTATGATTCTGTATATTTCCCAACATGGAAGAGTTAACAGTAACTGTTGTATTAGATGAAATACTAAAGTGCCCCCCCCCCCCAACACACACACTCCTCTCATAACACACATTCTCCAGTCATACATGTACATGCAAAAATACACTCACACACCCAAACACCATATTCTCCCTGAAATGCACCTCCACCAACACTCACCCAGAACTCTCACACATGCATACACACACGCACAGTCATCTCACATACTTACGTGCTCAGACCATACCAAGTCCACACACACACACACACACGCACACACACACGCACACACACACATACACAAGCTGGAGAGGTACCCCCGGTAAACATCACACACACTCAGCACACCAGTCAAGGAGGATGAGGTGGCTGGGCCTTTGCCATGGAAACGGTGGAGTAATTTATGGAGTGAGTGTGTGCAGTTGACACACATATGCGTCACACATGATTCTGAAGTTGTATATGGACCTTGGTTGTATGCACACATACATACACACACACACACACACACACACACACACACACACACACACTGAAAGCACTAAAAGAGGGAGCATACACTGTAGGTGCCTCCAAACACATGCTGTTAAATTATAGTTAAAAGCTCGCACACAGACCACGCCAGTATGACTGCATACACACATAGAGACACACACACACACCCTCCCCCTGACTCATACACTTTATTTCTGTAGCTGATTAAACCCATACAGAGCACTGCTAAACTGAACTGTTCACTTGCTGATACTTCACACGTATACTGTATCTATAGCAACAGTCCCACTGTAATCTCCTAAGAGGTCTACTGCTAGTGCTGTCTGAGCTGTGCTGTGACCAGTAGTTGCCTGACCACATCAACTGCACACCTCATCCTTCTGGTCAGATATTTTCCTGAGTGTCAGCACTTCTGTTACATGCACACACACACACACACACACACACACACACACACACACACACACACACACACACACACACACACACACACACACACACACACACACACACACACACACACACACACACACACACATACACACACACACACACACACACACACACACACACACACACACACACACACACACACACACACGTATGCATGCCCACGCACCAGCCAAATAGTCCTTGGGCCATGGCACTCTATAAAACCTCGGTGTTAGCCTTGCCCTTGTGCTGGAGTGCGTCTTCCTCCTCTGCCCACCCTGGTCTGCCCACCCACTGCTTGGCACACGTAGAGCGCTTGTGGGTGAGTTATATTAGGTTACCGACTTGGCATCGGTTCCCCTGGTGAGAGAGCGGGTGGCATGGAAACACACTGGCCCTCTCTCTGAGGTGAGGTCTGTGCTGATGGATGCCCCTCTCAAAGTTATGGGCTAATAATGTCTACTTTCAACACTCCTTTCACTCTTACTCTCTAGCCCCCCTTCTTCGTCTGCTTCTCTCTCTCTCTCTGTCTGTCTGTCTCTCTCGCTCTCTCTCTCTCTATCTATTCATTTCCAATCTTCTGTGTCTGTCACTCTTCTTTAATAGAGTCTATAGATAAAGAAGAAGATCCTTCCTCTCTTTCTGAATGCACCCCTCTTTTCTCTCTCTTATATTTGTTTTTCTACTTTGAGTCTCTCTCCACTCATCCTTTCATTCCTTTATTCCCTCATCCTTCTGTGGGTGGGTAAGGGAGTGACTTAGAAATGTTTTATTTAGATTCTTTGATTGAGAGAGAGAAAGAAAGAAAGAGGGAGAGAGAGGGCTCAGGCTGGAAACCTGCACATCTATCTCTCCTGCTTGCGTTGGTCTGATTCATTGAAGGACTATCCAAATGCGCAATTTCAACTATGCCCATTGACCATGCCTCTTGTGCAGTAGAAATAAAACGCAGGCTCCCCCGACTAATTTTGAGTTTAGTATGGTGATGGCCAAGACTAAGAGAGAGGGAGAAGGAAAGAGAAAAGAGAGCAGCCCATACGGGATGGGAATGTTTGTGTTTCTGGGATCATTTAAAGTCATGCATGAAATAAGGAGGAAAGCGATCTACACGGAGCCACAGGAGAAAGCTAAGAGAAGACCACGAGATAGAGAGAGGAGAGTGGAGAGAGAGAGGGAAGAGAGGAGAGGTGAGAGAGGAGAGAGAGGAGAGGAGAGAGAAGAGAGAGAGGAGAGAGAGGGTGCAGGACACTCATTGTGTGGATGTGCTAGTGTGCTAATGTGCATTACGGGCTTGTTAATAAAATGAAGAACTCTGCGCATCAATCCTAGTCATCTGCTGTCACAGGTGCTTCTCAGTATAGGACCAGGAGAATCGTATAGGAAGGAGACTGGAGCACACTGATCTCACTTGCTGTCTTTATTGGTGCAAACAGACTAA
>NC_085011.1:11395437-11400437 GCF_963854185.1 Sardina pilchardus
CAGAGACAGAGAGAGAGAGAGAGTTGTGTGTGTGTGTGTGTGTGTGTGTGTGTGTGTGTGTGTGTGTGTGTGTGTGTGTGTGTGTGTGTGTCTCAGGCCGTATGGAATGTTCTATAGAGATGTTATTGCAGCTGGATGGGAATAGCAGGACACAGAGCACAGGGCCTGAGCAGAGTTGCACTACTGCACTATTTTCTCTCTCTCTCTCTCTCTCTCTCTCTCCTGTGATGTTCTCGTTGTGTGAATTAAAGAACAGACTGTGCATTCGTAAAATGTCGTTTACTTTACTAGGAGGTTCACAAGCATACATCCAACACCATCGGCTCTACCTAGACTGCCCTACCTACGCATGCCTGTAGGGGTCATGCTGTACGTCACTGTTTAAGAACATTACATCACTCCTTTTTTTTTTTTAAAGAATAAACATCTCTGTAAACATCATCTAAGAAAGAACTCATTCACTTGCTGTGTGCTACAACATTACTGAATTGTATACAAATTGACTAATGTAAAAACAATGCTCAAACTCTCAGTTTCTTAATGTTCTTTACAAACTATATCTAACTCAGCAGTCTTTCAGGAATCATAAACATGCATTCATCTCAAGTGAACTGTAATGCAGAGTAGTTGAATACACATTCATAAGGCTATTGTAAGTGTCATTGAACATGTTATCTAAAACATTCAGATACATAACTTTGCTTTATGTCAAAACAAGTGCAAACAACACGTATGAACATCATTTCTCTTTTTTTTTTTCACATTCAACTTGGTGATTCAATGATCACTCATAGTCTTTGAGGTGCAATGGCAACCGACGATTAATCCTGGATGGATACCTTGGAGTTGCCACCACAACAGCGTCATGGACTGGATCGTTCAGGTCTGTTTGAACCTCGTGGGTTCCAGCATTGATCTTCTTGAAGAAGGAAGAATTCCTAGTTATGGAATGTCCACCTTTAGTTGCTGTTACCATGGAGCCTTTGACCTCTGACACAGTGTATGGCTCACTGTTGTATGGAGGTGTGAGCTTGTTGCGCTTGGGCTGCTGGCAAAGCACTGTGTCTCCAGGGGTCAGTGTGTTCGGCTTGGCGTGACGGTGTGAATCAGAGTTGGACTTCATCTTTGCTTTCGCCGTCCTATCACGCTCTCTGATGATGTGATCAGTGCTGTTGTCGCTGGCTATGGTGAGCAGCGGGATTTTGGTGTGTATTTTACGCTGAAACATCAGCTCTGCAGGTGATGCATCTGTGGTACTGTGTGGTGTGGAGCGGTACTCACGGAGAAACGTGTTGAGTCTCTGTTTCCATGGGATGCTTTGAGTCTCTGCCACACGTATGGCCTTTCCGAGTGTGCGCATGAAGCGTTCTGCTGTAGCGTTCGCTTGGGGCCAGAGAGGTGTTATTTTGCGGTGGTGGAACCCTAGATATGCAGCAAACTGGGAAAACTGTTCACCGTTAAAAGGGGGGCCATTGTCTGTTTTCAGAACTCTGGGAATGCCAAACATGGAGAACACTTTGTCCAGGACCGGGATTACTGTACTAGCTGAGACAGACCTGACTATTTCAACAACTGGGTACCGAGTGTACTCGTCTATGATGACCAGGAGGTATTCGCCAGTCTGAAAAGGGCCATAGAAATCAGCGCATAAGTCATGCCAGGGAGCTTCTGGTAGCTCAGACATTCTCAGAGGTTCAGACTGTGTGACCAGCGTGTTGGCTTGACAGGCTAAACAGTTCTTAACAACGGATTCTGCTTTCTGGTCAATGTTAGGGAACCATACCTTTGATCTGAGCAGTGTCTTGGTCTTTACGACACCCTGATGTCCTTCATGGGCTAGCTGGAGCACTCTCTGTTCGAGGGACGCAGGGATGACAATTCTTGTGCCTCGGAGTATGAGGTCATCAGAAAGGGACACGGTGAGCTCTCCGCTGATTTGTCTGAACTTTTTCAATGTCTCTGCATGTTGTGTGTCACCTGTTACTTTGTGCCATGTGCTGTTTCTGATGTGGGCACTGACCTGCTGCAGGATCGGATCTTTGCGTGTTTCCTCCTGGATTTCCTCGAGAGTCATGGCTTTAGGTGTAGCGTGTTGAGCCACGAAGTTGACATATTCTTCTGCCACCTTCACCGCTCTTGTGTCCACACCCGTCTGTAGCTGGATGGGGTGGCGTGAGATGTAGTCGGCAGGGTTTTCTGCGCCTTTCCTGTACTCCACTCTGAGGTCGTAGGGCTGTAGCCTCAGTCCCCATCTCTCGATTCTCGCCGGTGGCTTTGAACGAGGGTTGTTCCATATGACCTCTAGAGCTTTGTGGTCTGTGACAAGAGTGAACGGGTTGCCATAGAGATACAAGTGGAAGTGTTCACAACTCCACACGATGGCCAACGCTTCTTTTTCTGTCTGTGAGTAGCGTCGCTCTACGTCACTGAGAGCACGGCTGGCGTATGCTATGGTGCGCCTCTCGCCTAATGTGTTCTTCTGGTAAAGAATAGCGCCTAGGCCAACTGGGCTGGCGTCCACCACAAGCTCTGTGACTTTACCTGGATCAAAGTACGCCATCACCGTGTTGCTGGTCAGGCTGTCCTTGATGGCCTGAAGTGCTCTAGCATGCTCTGGACCCCAGCGCCACGGTGTGTCCTTCCTGGTCAGCTCACGCAGTGGTGCTGAAATCGAAGCGAAGTCTCTGATGAAACGAGCACAGTAATTTGCCATGCCGAGCAGGCTTCGAACTTCGGTCGCCTCTTGAGGGTCGCTGGCTTCCTGTATGGCAGTAACCTTTTTGGGGTCAGCTGAGATGCCTCCAGCTGAGAAGATGAATCCGAAGAATTCAAGCTTGGGTTTGTTGAATTCACACTTTTTTTTGTTGAGCGTAAGCCCTCTGTCCCTCAGTCTTTGAAACACTGCTTTGAGGCTATCATCATGTTCTTTCTGTGTTCTACCGTACACTATGATATCATCACTTAGATTTTTAACACCTTTTATGCCTTGCAATGTTTGACAGATGGCGTTTTGGAACACCTCCGCTGCCGAAGATATGCCAAAGTTCAAACGCTTATAGCGTCTCAAGCCAAGGTGTGTGGTAAAGGTAGTGATGTACCTGCTGTCTGGGTGGAGCTCGAGCTGATGGTATCCAGCTGTCAGGTCAAGCTTAGAGAAGACCGTAGCTCCATTCAATTCGTGGATTACATCATCCATGGTGGGGGTGATGTGTCGTTCACGTTGGATGGCGACGTTCGCCTGTCTCATGTCGACGCAGACTCTCACCTTGTTCGGGTCCTTTGGCTTGGGTGGTGTGACGATCGGGGAAACCCATGGCGTAGGGCCTGTGACCATCTCGATAATGTCTTCCTCCTCAAGCTTTCTCAGCTCCTCTTCCACCTTTTGCCTGACATGGAAGGGAACTCTCCTATGCGGCTGACAAGTCGGCTGAATGTCTTTGTTGATGTGGAGTTTCACTTGAAAGTCTTTCAGCTTTCCAATGCCTTGGAATAATTCCGGGTATGTCTCCATTAGCTCATTTGCTACTGTGCTGACTGTTGGAGAGGACACGGAGCTCACAACTTTGATGAGGCCCAGGTCATCAGCGGTGTTGTAGCCTAACAAGGTGCAGCTATCACCCTTCATTACATAGAACTTCGCCACAGTCTTTTTGTGTTCAGTCTCTGTGCTACATGTGAACACACCATTTATGGGAAGTGGCTTAGTGCTGCCATACGAAAATATTTTAATGTCAGCTGGGCTGAGCTGTGGACTTGGTCTCAGGGTACTGAGAACAGCTTCACTAATAATGTTCACTGCAGCCCCTGAGTCAATCAGTGCAGATATCCTTACCCCATTGAGCCTGATGTGTGTCCGTGGCTGTTTGGAGTTGTCATCGCTGCTGGCAGCAAACACATAGGCTTCATCGTGTTCATCGCTGCTGGAGTGGACGTCGTCTGTGTTGGTGCTTGTGACGTTGTACACCTTATTGTGCTTTTCCTGGCGTCCAGCGCTGTCTCTGTAGTCTCTGCGTTTAGTGTCAACAGCTTTTCTTGGTTGTCTTTGAGTTGACCTGCACTGCTTTGCAAAATGATTAAGCTTGCCACACGCTTTACAGTCCTTTCCTTTCGCAGGGCAGTCGCCATTGTGTGGGTACTGTCCTCCGCAATTTCGGCACTGGCTGTTGGGCATGGCTCTCTCGGCGCGTCGGCTGAAAGCTGCTCGCCCCTTCTGGTGCACTGCATTCACTGACGCAGCGTTCTCCTCCATGCCTGCGGCTTGCTGCTCAGACAGTTCCATTCCTCTCCCGTAGTCTAACAGGTCATCTAGGCTAGCTCCTGACTCTCTGAGAGCTCTCCTGCGCAGTCTGGCTGAACTGCAGCTCTGAATAACTTGTGCCTTAATTTCGTTATCGACGTCGGCAAACTCACAGTTTTTTGCTAATATGCGCAGCCTGGTGCTATATGAGTCTAAATTCTCGTCTGGCTGCTGCACTGCCTTTCTGAACATGTAGATTTGATATTGCACGTTCTTTTTAGGTTCGAAGTATGTGCTGAGCTTCGTCTTAACATCTCCGAATTTGTCCTGATTGGCAGCTAACGTGTCATAGATATCATGCACACGCTCGCCTGCTAAGTGCAGAAGCAATGCTTTATGTCTAGCATCTCCAGTAATGTTCATTGCAGTGATATAATTGTCAAACCTTTGCAGCCATTTAGTCCAACGTGGTCCCACGGTAGTCGGATCAGCCTCGACATCGAATGCTGGCAGAGCGATTGTGTTTACTAGTGTCATTTTTTTTTTTGAAAAAGTCTTTTTCGTTAGCTAACGTTACTCCAGTGGCTGAGTTAGCTTGCACGTTGAGTTAGCTATTCTTCACCTCACGTGTCTTCCTAGTATCCGTTCGTTTACCTTTCTTCCTCTTTTAGCTTTTGTTTTTGAGTGCAGGTTTCTCCTTCGGTTTTGTCCTCGTCGCCAATGTGATGTTCTCGTTGTGTGAATTAAAGAACAGACTGTGCAT
>NC_085011.1:11405437-11430437 GCF_963854185.1 Sardina pilchardus
TGACCCCAGCTGCTCATGATGACACCCGACATGCATTTGATGTGATTCAAAACGTAAATTACAAACTGAGATTGACTAAAGCAGCGCTGCAGTCACTACTTTTGCACCAGTCAGCAAGGCCCCGCATTCCCGACCCTTGACCCCGTGACCCATTGGGTTAGCATCTGTCAATCACCCAGACATTGACCTATCCATTTCTGGAAGCAGGGGTAACATGTCATGGAGTGGAAAAACGGTCACCTTCTACGCTTCTCTCGTTCACAGCTAGAGAACTAGAAAATCAGTCAGGGTAGGAGAGGGCAGACCTCCGTCAAGTGAAAACATAACCCCCTCCTGGATCCAGACGGTGATACGGATCACTCCCAACATTTTATTTAATTTCTTCCTTGGGTCATTTCAGACCTTTCCTGAAAATTTAATTGAAATCCATGCATCACTTTTTGAGTTATCAAAATTACCTCCTTGGCAGAGGGAATGAAAAGTATGGCCTTCAATCTCAGAAGTGTCTCTCATCATCAACAGCAGACCTTCGGAGCTGGATACATTCTTTATCTGTATCTGATGTGTATACGGGTGAGAGGGAGGTGGTTGAAATGAATTGTGGTTTAGGAACAATAGGCCTACATATGCCTAATTTATATGCTTTCTCACTCACTCTCTCTCTCTCACACACACACACACACACACACACACACACACACACACACACACACACACAAACACTCTCTATGTGTTTCAGATTTTTCTCTCTTTTTCTCTCTCACACACACACACAGACACACACACATGCTGGTTTAGCATGAGACCCCTGCTTACTCATGTGGATGGATGTTTGACTCTGGCACATACTGGCTGTCCGTTTGTTTTTACTGGAGACAAATTATCCCAAACTGACGCAATTTTATTGATTAAATAATGATTCTCTTCCTCTCATCATCCTGTCACTCAGATCATGTGTGTGTGTGTGTCTGTGCGTGTGTGTGTGTGTGTGTGTGTGTGTGTGAGAGAGAGAGAGAGAGAGAGAGAGAGAGAGAGAGAGAGAGAGAGAGAGAGAGTCTGTGTGTGTGAGTGCGTGATGAGAAGACCAGAAGAGAGTCTGTCTATTCTTGTGTTTGCTGTTGGAGGGGAAAGTCAACTTTGAGTGTGTGTGTGTGTGTGTGTGTGTGTGTGTGTGTGTGTGTGTGTGTGTGTGTGTATGTGTATGTGTATGTGTGTGTGTGTGTGTGTGTGTGTGTGTGTGTGTGTGTGTGTGTGTGTGTGTGTGTGTGCACGCGCGTGTGTGTGTGTGTGTGTGTGTGTGTGTGTGTGTGTGTGTTTAGGAGAAGGTTGACAGCGAGGGACAGAACATCTCTCTAAGCAGCTGACTGACAGCACACACACACTCTGGGTTCTGGAATTCCAGCATTTTTTTTCCATCCTCTTTCTCAGTAGGAATGTCTCCTAAAATTCGGTTCCTCTTCCCCAGGCTATCTCTCTCTATCGGAATACCACATTACCCAGGCCGGTAAAAATAGAGCATATACAGTATATACTGTAGAAATAATCCCCAATAATGGAGAACACAGTAACATTTCACTGCAATTCATATTATTCACCTTGATTTTATCAGAGCTATAACTGATATGCACAAAATGTCATGCATACTACTAATACACATGTTTTGTCATCACCAATTAATATGAAGACTTTTGCACACTGAGCTAACCAAAATAGTCCATTCCTAAATAGCTCAGATTAATTAATTTCTGTTTATATAAAAGGGTATATTCTTAAATATGCAATACACAGTATGCATGGATACAGTTAAAACCAATAATAGTTCAGGCTACCAGCATTTTAGGCTGGCTGAGAAACAGCCCATACCTTTGAAAAGAAAAAAAAAGTACTTGAAAGTGTGTTTAATTTCAACACCTACTCATAAAAAGTAACAGTTCCACGCATATTAAAAACAGATATAGATATATTAACTGACATCAATGTTTGGAATTGTGGATGTGGAGCTACTCCCTTCCCCAGCTGCCATAAGGGTATAATATCTCCATTGAGGGTTCATGCAGGCGTTTTTAATTCAAACGAAACATGAGGCAGACTGCCCCCACCTCATCCAACAGGAGATTAGTGCCAAGCCAGTCTTCCATAGGTTAAAGCATTCACGTCTATGTCATTTTCAAAAGCAAGAAAAATCACAGTGCTCTGATGTAGCTAAAATGGCATTTTATGAGTGGAAAAATCCCAGGACGTCCCCACTCAGACTCATTCTGCATTTTGCATCGAATTGTCCGACGTGAACCTTGCATGCATTGAGAGAGAGCAGTGATTTCATAACATCGCATTGAGAGAGAAAATTAAGTAAATGGACTGGACCAGTATAGAGGGAATTTTCAGATTAACATATTAAGTATGTAAATTACTTGAAACTAATCAAAA
Source organism: Sardina pilchardus (assembly GCF_963854185.1). Classification (NCBI taxonomy): domain Eukaryota; kingdom Metazoa; phylum Chordata; class Actinopteri; order Clupeiformes; family Clupeidae; genus Sardina; species Sardina pilchardus. Next base: position 11,407,865 of record NC_085011.1, read on the forward strand.
AGATATATTGAAAATAGAACAATCTTAATATGGATTTAGACTGAGAATAGTGTAACATTAGCCATGCAAATTGCTGTACACAATTAGTAGCACCAAGGCATTTTAATGAAAGTGCGATTGCAATGCAATATTGTAATATAAATAATATTCTAATTAACATTAACTTGTGTAAAAGCAGTTGTCTATGATTTCTTGCATAAAAAAATAGGTGGAAGTTCCCTTAGTATGGGACAGAGATTCAAGAGTATTCCATTACAATGAGGCAAAAGTGTGTTGACCGACCAGCATAAATCAAGAAATGGATACAGGAAAATAGCGGTTCAACTTAAAAACGCACATATCAACAGTTCAATCGATGAGAATCATGAGAATCATGAACCAGCCTATGAGGACGAAAGGCTATTTTGTTCAGGACAACTATTCAAATCACATAATCCACTCAAAAATGAGACAAAATGTTTTTCAAAAAATGTGTGTTAAATAAAATGCTATTTGAAGTTGGTTATGACACACGTTTTTTTAGAATCAAATTTATGTTGTGATCACCTGTGACTTTTGCTCTTGAGGTAATGGACTCATACAGAACTATAAATATCATGTGTAATAATATCACAGCATAAATAATAATTAACAATAAGTATTAAATATGTTCTTTCTTTGTATAACATGTTTGTGAAACTATAGGCCTGTCAATAAATTATGAATGATATGTGCTTTCTTTTGAAGAAATCTATGGTGTGATTGATTTTACTAATTGCATTAGTAGGCAATACTGGAGTTGTGCACTATTTAATATAAATTCCTAACGCAAGATTCAATATTCTTAAAGTAAGCTGTCAAAGACTTGTCACAGGTGGGCTATCTGAAGAACACCACCTTGCTTGAGAATAATGTCAGAGACGGGTTGGACGTTCTGATCCAGCCTACTTTAATGCCATCTCTGAACTTGCCCCAGCAACCTAACTAGACGTAGCCTACAGTATATAAAATAGTGGGATCTGTTTGGATTATGTTGTCTTAATCTGTCTGATTAAATTGGATACTCAAATCAGTGCTAATGGATGTAAAAAAAATACAAAACAATAACATACAGATGATAAAACAGAATTTAAAAAGCAGGTTTTCATCTGTGAAAAAGATGTGATTTGACCTGTTTTCGAGTTTAGCCTTGTGACATTCGATGGTACATTACCGAATCGGCCTAGTACATCAAATATCCATGAACAACGCAACTGCTCTCGCGCTTTCCAATCACCAAACTTTCTGACCATGTTTGGGATTGAGAACTACCCTTTATAGACGCTCCAAAGCCCCAATCCCACAATCCAATGATCTAACGATGGTTCTACCGACCAAGATTGGGATGGCAGTTAGTCAACAACCCTTTCTGAGCAACCCATGAGTGCTTGCCCATGTCGCCTATATCAAAACCCATGCCTGAACGCACCAGAGCTAACAGGAAGAGATGGCGGGGCACCAAGAGAAAAAGAAGGAATAGAAATTAGACGGGAGAAAAAGAGACAAAGCTGAGATATTGACAGACTGAGTGTGTGTGTGTGTGTGTGTGTGTGTGTGTGTGTGTGTGAGAGAGAGAGAGAAAGAGAGAGAGAGAGAGAGAGAGAGAGAGAGAGAGAGAGAAAGACAGACAGACGGAGAGTGGGAGAGGTAGAAGGGGGGGGACTGTTGAAGGTAAATAAATCAGCCATCTGTTTCCACTGCACCCATGACACATTAATGGCTCCATGCTTGTTATGAAATTCTTGTAATGTCCCCCCCCCCCCCCCCCCACTGCCCTGTTGAAGGGGTGTCACCTCTCCTCCCCAGCACTCCTCCTGCAGTCTGTTCATCATTCACTCCGTCTTTACCTCTCTGTGCCTCGGACTGCTCCCTCGCTTCTCGCTCTTTTCATGTGTTTCCGAAATACCTCCCACAGGTTCCCACAGACCCCTGCGATCTGTCTCCACCTCCGCCAGCCTGACTGATTAGCGCGCTTTCTTTTACGAAAGAAAGCACGTATCCATACACACACTCACACACTCACACACTCTCTCGAGTGGGAAAGCTATCAACGCAATGGGACTAAAACATCTCCTGATACACTCAATTCAATTCAACACGCTTTATTGACACGACCATCTAAAGGAAACCAGTTGCAAAAGTATAGAATAGCATTATAGAATACAGAACATTAATAGCCTCTTTCTCCCTCACATTCTAGCCGCTAGTGCAAACACACACACACACACACACACACACACACACACACACACACACACACACCATTTATGTGGACAATCAAATGGAGGGAGAGTTTGAAAGACTAAGGCAGAGGCCAGTGAACAGCTGAGAGACTAATAGTGTCCTCATCGTCATGTCATCTGCCTGAGTCTGGAGGCTTTGCGAGATGATTCCGGATGAAAGTACTGTAGGATGACTGCATTCCTCTGTCTAAAGCTGTGTGTCCTCACCTAGAGTCTGATGTTGCCTACATATGGCGCTACTTAAGAACCCATTAGACTCAAAACACACACACACACACACACACGCACACACACGCATTTCCCAACAACAATGCCCAGTTAGCTAGTGGCAGTCGCAAATGCGCCACATGTTGTACCCAGGATCCATAAATGCCCTCCGTCACGGTACAACATTCGCTGCTGCACACACCAATCAACAATCATGCCTATCTAACACTTACAGTATGTATGCAGAACAGAAAAGGTGAACAACAGCTTGAATTTTCTTTTGCTTACATTTTGAAAGGAACTACTTCATGGCTCAGAATTCTTGAAATACTGCACTATGTTTAATTGATATGGATGAGCATTCAATTTGGGCTGAAGGCTGAACTACGAACGCTTGCTACAGGATTGCTAGTGATGTCACACATTCCGCAGCTGAATGGAAGTCTGTGGCTTCTGTGTCTGCTATCCCTTGTCAGTGTGACATGTAGCCCTGACTGTCCATGAATCCTCATATGCTCAGCGATTCTGGAGGAGGCTGCGTCATAATGATGAGAAATGGTCCTGCATGGCTCAGGAGAATGTCACTCACACTCTCTAAGTGAGGCGTATACGATCTGACCAGTCAGACATAGGTCACAGCAATGTACACACACAACACATATACACACATGCATACACACGTGCATACACACACACACACACACACACACACACACACACACACACACACACACACACACACAGACACACACACACACACAGACACACACACACACACACACACACACACACACACACACACACACACACACACACTCTCACATATGGGCACACACTCAAACTCCTGCTTTCTCCTTTCTTTGAAATTGTTGCTCTCAATTTTTCATGGTAGTACAGGCCACAGCCTGTCCAATACTATTTCTATGCAGATTTCAATATAACATTTGATAGTTTTTCTGTGGTACGTTATGTGTGTGGTCAGTGGACAACACTTCATTTTATGTATCCCTTATTATAGCGTAAATGTGTTTTATACAGTATATCATTTTAACACACTGGGTAATGAGTGGTCAGTGTGAATAACATTTGCGTTAAAATAAGATTGGATTGAATCTGAAAAAGATTAAATGGCTGTTACATACTGATAAGGGATGTTTTACACTGTAATTAACTGTATAATTACAATGTAACTGTCGGAAACAATGTAGTGGGTTGTATAATTGAGACATCTAAAAGAATAGCACTCCTGTTGACAGTATGCAAAGCAGAGTCTGTGGAATCAGTATTTACTGTATGAGACTGCAGCTATTTTCTATTAGGTAGTGCCCCCTTGTGTACTGAAGTGGTACTGCATCAGATCGATCAACATTGTGGCAATTATTGCTTGGTGGTTTGGATGGTATATGTGCTCCCCTTTCAATCTGTGCACATAACAGCACATGGTGCTGTAAAGAGCCAATGTACATGTCAATCTCAATGGTCTGTGACAAATATTCTTATATAACACAGTAATTATATAACTCAATTGGGAGCAGGGGCCTCTGAAGTGATCATTGTTCTTGAGAAGAGGACACGAAGAAACCCTCTCTAAATGCCCAAAACGTTTTCTGTTTGTAGGGGGAATTGTCGGCCTTGCTCGAAACATCTGCCTATTGTGGATTATATAAAAGGCTCTTTGTTTGATTTAACAAGTGTGTTATCACTTGACAAGGGTGACACAGCAGATTAAGAATGTTTTTCCCTTATGGTGGTTGGCTCAAGTAGGGTTGAGATATTTGTAATGTCATTATGAATAGTGAAGCAAAAGTTATTTGCATAGTAGCCTAAATGCTATTGGATACCCAAGAATGTATTTTTATAGTTGATCAGATAAGTATCTTCTAGGTTTTCATTTACACAAGTGTGGCTACTAAGATTTTGCTCGCCAATTGACTGTTTGGGGGAAAGCGATTTGTTTGTTCCTCACTCAACGAGGAAGTAAACAATGATTGCTCTTTTTACATGGAAGGACCAAAGGATTGTTCTGTCTCCTGGATTCTGTGTATGCAGGTGCAAATGTCAGGGCACTCTTGGTAATTCTCTAAGTATGTGTCTGTAAGAGTTTGATTTCCCTCAAGCGACATGAATCCCTGCAAACACACGTTCAGCATATGGCAAAACATGAAAAATGCATCTCGCCCTCCAAGCCTTTTGGAGTCTGTAAACATTACATAAAGCTTACATAAACCATAAACATATCCAAACACGTCAGCCTCTGAAAAGACAGCTCAAATACATGACATGCCCTGGGCATCACTATGACTCATTCATTTAAGTAAGTATGATTATGAAACAACAACAACACACACACACACACACACACACACACACACACAGACACACACACACACACACACACACACACACACACACACACACACACACACACACACACACACAACAACACTGTCACTGCTGGGCCACTTGGACATAAACAGGCCAGTGATGTCAGCTGTCTGTTCTCTGTATGAAGTGAAAAAAAAAAAATAAGTCTGTGTAAATAACCCTCTATACATGGCACACTGACAAAGTAGCTCGGACAAAGCAGCACACCATTCAGTCAAGTCAGTCAATGTTGCTTCAGTAGCTCCAGACAAAACATTCCTATTGTTGTTGTCATCGCTCATGCCTGTTACGCACATCACTGTACGCTACGCAGCTACAGTTCCGTTCTACTGTGCACACTGTAGCATGCCTAGTGTGCACACTGTAGCATGCCTAGTGTGCACACTGTAGCATGCCTAGTGTGCACACTGTACTGTAGTATGCCTAGTGTGCACACTGTAGCATGCCTAGTGTGCACACTGTAGCATGCCTAGTGTGCACACTGTACTGTAGTATGCCTAGTGTGCACACTGTAGCATGCCTAGTGTGCACACTGTACTGTAGCATGCCTAGTGTGCACACTGTAGCATGCCTAGTGTGCACACTGTACTGTAGCATGCCTAGTGTGCACACTGTACTGTAGCATGCCTAGTGTGCACACTGTAGCATGCCTAGTGTGCACACTGTAGCATGCCTAGTGTGCACACTGTACTGTAGCATGCCTAGTGTGCACACTGTAGCATGCCTAGTGTGCACACTGTAGCATGCCTAGTGTGCACACTGTACTGTAGCATGCCTAGTGTGCACACTGTAGCATGCCTAGTGTGCACACTGTACTGTAGCATGCCTAGTGTGCACACTGTACTGTAGCATGCCTAGTGTGCACACTGTAGCATGCCTAGTGTGCACACTGTACTGTAGCATGCCTAGTGTGCACACTGTAGCATGCCTAGTGTGCACACTGTACTGTAGCATGCCTAGTGTGCACACTGTAGCATGCCTAGTGTGCACACTGTACTGTAGCATGCCTAGTGTGCACACTGTACTGTAGCATGCCTAGTGTGCACACTGTACTGTAGCATGCCTAGTGTGCACACTGTACTGTAGCATGCCTAGTGTGCACACTGTAGCATGCTTAGTGTGCACACTGTACTGTAGCATGCCTAGTGTGCACACTGTAGCATGCTTAGTGTGCACACTGTACTGTAGCATGCCTAGTGTGCACACTGTAGCATGCCTAGTGTGCAGTGCAACTCATGGCATTTCAGTGACCCGCGTGGCCTTTGATCTCCTTCTCTGACTTGCCTTATAGTCCTCGTGCACTTACATCACCCCTCCATGCTCATTACCCTCAGCCCTCCACCCAGGCTCAGCTTCACTGCCTCATCTATCTCTTCCTCATCCATCTCTTCCTCTCCCTCTCTCTTCCTCTCTCTTCTTCTGTTGTCTTCTCTTTGTCATCCTTTCTGTAACATTCGTTTGGTCTTCCCATCCCTCATTGAACCTTGAGTACTCACACTATGCCCACTTTGACCAGCCATCTTATTGCTATTTCTTGTTTTCTTGCTATTCTATTTCTATATTTGGTCTCCATGTTTTCTGCTGTGTAATTCACTGTATATGCTCTCTCTTCTCTTTTTCATCCTTTCTGTAACATTCGTTTGGTCTTCCCATCTTCCTGCGCCATGGGCACTCACACTATGCCCACTTTGACCAGCCATCTTACTGCTGTTTCTTTTTTTTCTTCTTGCTATTCTATTTCTATATTCGGTCTCCATGTTTCCTGCTGCGTAATTCACTGTATATTCTCTCTTTCTCTCTCATCTCCCATTTGTGTATTTAATGCATCCCTCCTTCTCTCCCTCCATCCTCCTTGGGGCAAAAACTGCTCTGGCTGATTTACTCAGATGAGAATGCATGAGACCATAAGAGCAATCACACACACACACACACACACACACACACACACACACACACACACACACACACACACACACACACACAGTGTGCATGGTTTTTTTAATCCCATTCTGTCCTGCTACTTTCTTCTCTCTTTCGTATACATTCTCTATACACATTTTAATTTCTCTATCCACATTTTTCCCCCTATATCCACATTTCCCATCTCTCTTATCCTCTTTCATAAATCATACAATTACAATGTCCACAAAATCTCTTCAAGTCATATTCACTTTATATTAAAATCAGTTTTTTTTTTTTTTTAAACTCATTTCACAGAGCTGGTTTAGTCATATACTACATAGCAAAACAGAATGTTTAATCTTTGACAAAACAAGCACTAACCAAAACTGTAAAGTCAATCCGTGGCACTTTAACCAGTTGAGGTCTTAAATAAATAGCATGTCTACAAAAGTAGGCTATATAGCTTATGGCTTTTAGAAATTGATTGCTTCTTGACCTTAGTTTAACTTACCAAACATTACTGAAAGGGATGTACATGGCACATATAGCTCTATACAGTCATAAGAAAAACATACAAAATATTTTACAAATACACCAGTGAAACGGTCAGTGGCTTTGTGTCTTTCAAACCTTTAACAAATGTTTTTTTAAATGTGCATTGCATGTATATGGCTCTTTCTGTATCATACTGCTAGGCATTGACATAACTAATTTACAGTAATTTCCCGCATATAAGCCGCAGGACAGTGTTTTATGCAAGTTAAAAGAAACAAAACCATATTAACACCATATTAACTGCCCCCTGTATTAACCTCATAGCTGAAGAAATTTTGCAAAATCAATGTATAAGCCGCGGCTAATAGTCTGGAAATTACGGTATTTAATGTCTTAGCACAAAACGGGTTACCAAACCATCCTGCTGCTGAATAAGTAATTGTTTAGACTACAGGATGATAATGTGGGAATTTCCTTCATTCATACTCAACACATAATATGAACTTGCTTCAGTACCACTTTATACTCAATCCATAAAGAGGTGCACATACATGAATATCTGAAATGGTCTGTCTAGACTTAACTTGTCTGTTAAAAGTCTGCTTAAATAAACAAATATGGTTAAACCTATGACTTATCAGAACTGTGAGGTTTGTAAAGATGTTATAAATGTCTAGAGTAAGACACTGGGCATAACTGCCATGCTTTTGTCTGGGTAAGTGCATAAATTGTGTAAAAAATAAAGAAACACACCAAATTGTGCGTGCTATGTATATAACACACCCATATAGTACAAACACACACACACACACACACTAGGAAACTTGTCAACACAAGTCTGACAGCAAAATCTAAATTACAGTAGTAAAAGAGCAGCATTGTACACGAAAGGAGACTTGTGTGTGTATGTCTATGTGTGTGTGTGTACTGTATGTCTATGTGTGTGTGTGTGTGTGTGTGTGTGTGTGTGTGTGTGTGTGTTCTATACCAGTCAGAGAATGGGACACTGTTGATGTTATCTCCACAGCTGCATCTGTGTATCCTCTGTGTGGTTCTGTGTGTGCAGTGCACACTAATGTGGGTTGATGCATCAATAAGTAGTCGACATGTGTGCTTAGTGTTTGCATGTTTGTATTTGTGAGTGTATGCAAGTCCACCCATACAGTATTTAATGTATGTAAATACTGTATGAGTATGCAACTGTGTCTGCATCAGGTTATGTATGTGCGGGTGCATTTCTATGCAAATGTGTGTGTGTGTGTGTGTGTGTTTGTGTGTGTGAGAGAGATAGAGAGAGGGAGAGAGAGAGAGAGTGTGTGTGTGTGTGTGTGTGTATTTTAGGAGTGTACGAGAGAGAGAGAGAGTGTGCGTGTGCATGTGTGTGTGTGTGTGTGTGTATGTGTGTGTGTGTGTGCGTGTGTGTGCGTGTGTGTGTGTGTGTGTGTGTGAGTGTGTGTGTGTGTGTGTGTGTGTGTGCGCGTGCGCGCGTGTGTGTGTGTGTGTGTGTGTGCGTGTGTGTGTGATCACTCAGAGTATGGGGCAGAGTCGCCGCTTCCTCTGCAGCTGTGCGTCCAGCTCCAGCAGCTGGGACAGGAAGTTCCTGTTTGGGTAGACGGCCCGCCTCTGGACCAGCGTCTCCACGCCAGCGCGCAGCCTCATCCGCCGCTTCAGCATGAGGTACGCCAGCACCAGCGTGGACGAGCGGCTCACTCCCATGATGCAGTGCACAAACACTTTACCTGCCAAGGAAGCATGGGGATACATGGCTTTACTGTGGTAGATAACTCACTGGAATATATTATTATATATCCTCAGTACATTCATGCACATCTTTATCTCTAGTATTTTACTGCTCCTTTAGTCATGTTGATTTGTTGATTTGCTTTGTATTTTCCTGTTTACATTGTAGTGTATGTTGTGTGTGGTGTCTTAAGCTGCTGGGACCTTGAATTTCCCCTTGGGGATCAATAAAGTATCTATCTATCTATCTATCTATCTATCTATCTATTACTAAGACGCATGGACCATACAGTAAGAGTAGCTATGCAGTAAGAATCAACAACAGCTTGAGGTGAACTATGCTTTTGCTTCCACTGTCATAAGAATGACACAAACACTTGCTGGAGTCATGAAAGTAGACAGGAAACAGACGCCAAGTTCTTACATTCGATTTGTATGGGTGAGGTTTGGAAGCAACTGGACATACTATAGTTTGGTGAACACGTCAGCAGGCTCCGGGGGTTGAGATGTTTATGATGTGAGATTTCAGACTGAATTTTTGGGTTATGCACTGTGTGCATGCTCTTACTGTATTTACATGGTTCAACTGAGTGACCACCTGTACAGTATGTCCAGGTGACCACCTGTGCGTCCAGGTAATCATGGATGCACAGTCCGTCATTTCTGTAATTTCTAAGTCAGTGTCCGTAAAGGGAATATTCTGCATTTTTTGAAATGGTCTGAACCATTGAAACATTCTCTTGGGTTTAACTCTGGTCTCTGGCAGGGCCGTTCCATGTACAGTATGTCAAGTTTTCCTAAAACCATTCCAGTGCTATTTGGGTCTTGTTGATATGCACCAGCATGAGGTTAGCCTGGGTATACATGCTGCCTTGCGCGTGATGTAATTTGCGCTGCTGGGCAGCCTGGATTCCATGGACCTGATTTTCACCTCAGCGAAGGGACCAATCCCAGAACGGGGAGGGGACAGCAAGACGGTGATGTGTGCGACACACCGAAGCTTTTGTTCAAATCTACATGCACCTTATCACTGCTGAAAAATGTATGGTTCATTTATCAAATGTTATTTTGAAGTATTAAAACACTCTATCATCTGGTATAATTGATACGATTGGCTATGAGCTATACAGACAAATTTGATAGACATTCGTAGCGCCCAATAAACAGCTCAGAGCACTTGTGAACCACACCTGAAATACAAGAAAATGAGCGTGTGGTTCCCTGAGCCCAAATCTCGACGTTGTAGACTGAGATGAGGTCTGGCGTTAGCATGAGGTCCAGAACTCTCTGGAAAAGGATCAGGATTCACTGCAGGATTGCTCTCTAGCTTTTGCATTCATCTGTTTCTCTATCCTGACTAGTCTCCCAGCTCCTGTCACAGAGGAACATCGCCACAGCATGATGCTCCCACTAGCCTGTTTGCTTGGAGGGGAGATATCACTGAGGTGTTGCTCAGTACCTGGCTTTCCTCCACATGACGTGCCACATGACGTGGCCAAAGAGTACAATCTCTATATCATCAGACCAGTAAAAATTGGCTTCACATGGTCATTCTAACTTCTGATGCTTGCCGACAATCTCCCAGTGGCAAATTGTGTGCCTTTTAATGTAATGAAGGAATGTACGGTGTGTCTGTAAAGGCCTGATTGGTACAGTGGACTATATGACTGTGTTAACTAATGTGGAAGTTCTCATATTTCCACATTTGGCTTTGTGACCGTGAACTAAGCTAACCTAGCGTGCAGATATGGCACATCTAATCAATGTTCAGTGATGAGTCTGAAACAAAATCTCGTTTGGGTTTGAAAACTTTCCTGGACAAATACGTATGAACTGAAAATAACTCCAGGTTGGTAATCACTGTAACTATTCTTCTTTCAAGTCCTTCAGTGCTGTATACTCACAGATTAACTGCAGTTGGGTAAAATGTTAGTTAATATGACAACATCATAACAACAGTTTTTAACATAACATTTAACATTCTCAGCAGATAGGGCTATCTATCAAATTTCCAGAAATATCCAGGAAACCAAATATTTTCTGCAGAAAAGGACATAGGTCTACTCTGTGGCTATCTTACCATCTTTCTTCTTCAGAGCTTTGTGGATAAAATCCGCCGCGGTACGAAAGTAAACACTCAAGTCGAACTTTGAGGAATCATCGGCTGCGATACCATGATAAACGAATGCTTCCCCGTAAAAGTCCTGGTCCCCGATGCTGCCTTGCTTGGTGTGTGCGGCGTTCAGGACATGCGTGACGCCCAGCTTCTTCAGCGCGGTCCGGTTCTGTGCAATGGCACTGGACACACACATACACCAATGTCAAATCTGATCCTCCGACGGAGGGTGCATGACCACAAATATAGGCTACCCATTCTGTTTTTAGTCAGTGCATGAGACCAGGAGAATGTGGCGTCAACATGGCTTCAATTCTTTAACAATTTGCACAGTAAAGTAACCTAACGTTGGCGTTTAGATTTAAGAAAACCAATACACATAGGCTATAAAGGGGGGGGGGGGGCAAACCTGCGAGAACAAAGCAAAAACAAGTCAACATCAGTGAAGGCCTATCATGGCCTACAGATTAGCCTAATAAACAGCTGATTTTGGTTAATCCTCGGGTCAATACTGTTGTCTTACAATGTCCAAAACTGTTGCCTAAACCTCATGATAAGTGTATTATTGCCACTTATGGCAACTGCATCTCCTGAAAGTTTGTGATTAGAAGCCTAGCAGCACGCACAGACAGACACACACAGAGAGACTTATTACGTAACACTCACACGTTTCCAATGAACAAGTTCGGCCAGACCTCATCGACTGGTGTTAAGTCCAGCGTACACGTATCCAAAATACGCTCCAACTCTCTCGTATCGAGAAGTCCACGTTTCCCTCGCGTGGATGTCATTGTAGATGCTTGTTCACAAACTCATCCGTGGGACTCTGGGTCTTGTTTATTTCTCCACGCTGCTCGGCTGCCCGGTCGCCTGCGCTGTGATTCGCGAGAGCAGGTGCTTTTGGGGAAGTTCTGTCAGTCACCCTATCCTGCAGGGCGATAGGCGGACACTGGTCATTGCATGGGGGTCCTCTGCCGCTCCGGTGCGCGTTGTTTCATAACGGTCGCGAATTCTACGGATGACGAGGGATGAGGCGAGGAGGGTGCGCCTGTGAGCCTATGAGAGCACGTCGCGCTGGACATTGGCAGACTGAGGTCATATCATCGGAAGAACACGGGCAAACGGATATTGTACCATACAGTGCTGGAGAAACTACGCACTAGTTGGAAACTCTAAAAAAATAGGCTAGCCTACATGCATATCCATATTCAAAAAGGAAGCTTTAAATGAATGTATCCATTTTGTAGTTACCTATAGGCTAATCAAAATACTCTCCTTGTCGTCGGAGCAATTCATTCATTTGCGTGATGTTTGTGTCGTAGGACTGTCTGTCCAAAAAAATAGTTCTTTCCAAAATTGACAATCGCTGAATTCTTTCTCACTGTGAAATGACTGTTTCTGCCTCATTCGTTGGTAAACATGTATCATGTGGTTGCTCAGTCCTATCTCTCCACAGGCGTTCATCCAACGACTGAAGCTGTCTGAGGAAGCCGCGATTGGGGAAGATCCATCGGTTCTCCTTCACCCGCAGGATGGCGTTAAGCAGTGTGTAGTTATGGTGTATCATGAGGTACGCCAGAACCAGCGCAGCCGACCGGCTTACGCCCACTGCGCAGTGCACAAACACCTTGGCTGGACGGGAGAGAAAATGCCTTGTTTAAACCGTTTTCAATGCTTTGTTTTAAAGTTAATCCTATGGTTATGAAGCTTCATTTTCACTGTAAATTTTGATAAATGAATCATTGTTACAAAATAGTCTGCAGTAGCTTAATGCTACCCAAGATTTCTCTCACATGGGCATAAGAGGTAAATTACCATTGGGCTTGCTTAGGGCCTGGTGAATGAACTGTGCAGCTGGATAGAAGAAAGGTGAAAGGTCGAAGGTCGGCAGGTCGTTGGCAGGCACTCCATAATAGCTGACAGTGGTGCCATAGAAGTCATCAGTGCCCTTGCAGCACATTTTCCCATGAGCTGCATTCAGCACATGTGTGACCCCCAGAGCCCACAAACTGTACCGGTCATGGGACATGTACCTGGTGAGGACAGCACAGGTTGTCTATGATGCCCTGATCCAGGACCTACTTTCTGTACAGAGCTATTCCATTCATTTTATTCATTTATTTCTATGAGAAGCTCAAATGTCCCCAGCTGTTTAAAGCAGTGTCTGCATCTGCTTTTCAGTAAACTCTCTGATCTACACTGGAAATCCAGTTTTACTTTTGTTCAAGTCTATTGTGGGATTTTTTCAAACTTTTGGGTATTTCAGGAAACATTTTTTGTGGTGATAACTTTTTCATTACATGTAACATAATTCAGTTGTAGGCTTACAGTTGCCTAGCCTGGCCCCTGCCTACTAGTATAGCCGCTCATTTTTATGTCACTGGGACACTGGTTCCTCGCAGTGAGTTTACATTTTCCTCAGCCACTAGGATGGTGGGCCAATCAGCAACAACAGGGGACGACATTAGGTTCAATTTAATGTCTTTATTTTATGAATTAATTAATTAATACAGCAAAGGTAAATGCATTGTTCCTGACTGCCAATGTGGTTTATTATCAGTTTGTAAACTTTAGGCACAGTAGGACATAACGTTAGGAATCCCTGATCAATGTGATTGGTTGGACCAATGATTTCAAAGTTTCTGCAAAACTTAGACTCATTACATTACAACTCTTTTTTATGTTTTTGTTGTTGTTGTTGTTGTTGTTGTTGTTGACACACTGTACTCACATGTCCCCTAAAAACAGGTTAGGCCACACTTCGTCCACATGATTACAGGAAAGCTGTCCACCATGCAGAACTTCCTCCAGGGTCTCCATACTGGGTGTTTCACTCGAGCGCTCAGCTTTATCTGGAGGGGGATCACTGCTGTGGGGTGTCCTACGAAGCAAGTTAGACAAATCTAGGTTATCTAGACATATCGAGGCTGCACAAAGCCTCAACTCGGGTATTAAGTTAAGTGATCCTACGACAGCAGGTATGTGATAAATTTGTCAAACTAGGCTTTCAGCTCAGATCTGTGCGCGTTCTCGTGGTTGGGGTGATTTTGACCAATCGGGAAACGTGGAGACGCACAAGACAGCCTAGGTTTACAAACGATTACTTCCGCATTTATGAGCGGTAGCGAAATCTAGGGTGGTCTTTTTTAGTGTCTAACCTGTAACATCAAAAAGTCGATGGTCATCAGATATTGTATGGCATGCATGTCCATATAGTAGTGACATATTTGCACGCACAACATAGTTAAAAGCGCCTTCGAGATTCAAAATGTTTGCAGAGGCGGGGCTGAACCTGTTCAAAGTGTGACAGATTAGCACACGTGAGATAACTTCGTTTTTCAAGATAATGGATTGGTTAGAATTGGTCAGAGGGCGGTGATATTTCACGATTTGAGCTATAACTAAGCACATAACCGGCTCCCGACCAGGGGGGTATTCCATCAACCTCGCTAAACAAGGCGGCGCTCAACAGAAATAGCCTGGCTTGAACTAGTGTAGACTTCCACTTGAAGCTAAAGCCGTTCCATTAACTCAAGTTAGCTGCATCTTGCCCTCGTTTATTCAAACGAGGCTAAAATCAGCTTCATGTCTGCTCGTGCACGAGGTAGAAAAGTAGACCAAAACCATAGATTGACAAAAAGAGGATGCATGTCGTAAAATTAAGGCAAACTAGAAGATTTCAGTTCGATTTACAAGCGCCATCTACAGGATTTTTATCGGAAGTAATCAAATTGAACACGAGAGAAAAAAATAGATACAGTAGGTGCCTAAAAAGGAGAATAACGAAATCGTAGGCCTACTGTAAATCGCTAAACAGTAATTATGATGGTTTGAATTGGGACTTTGATTGTCTTCACTCTGAACAAAACGAGTGAATACGTAGGCTATTTAAACTCAAAACAACTTTGGCAGCTATTCAACATTGATAGCCTAACGTTTGTAGATTAAAAGGGTTCACTCTAAAATATTTTTTCGGTGGTCATAAAATAAATTAGTATTGTCCTGGGAGTATTGGGAGAAAACCTATTGTCTCAAGCATATAGTTCTGCCAAAGTGTTTGTGAAATATAATTATCTGAAATGCAATTTGGCTTTCAATATGTCATTTCATAGGCCTAATTTAATTTGTGTAATACAGTTGGTTTGATATCCGAAACTATAGGCCTAATCAATAGGCTAGACTATATGAAGCGGTTTTAATTATTATAGCCTTTACAGAATAAGCTGCCTCATCGTATAGCCCACTGACAGCCTGCCTACTGTCACTGAACAAGCTACTGTACATGACCCTTTATCAATAGTGATGCCTTTCATTAAAGAGTAGGCCTATAACTAAACATGGCAATATTAATATGTTAACATAGCCAATATAAATTCATCGCATGGGAACCGAACCCGAGAACACGCAAAACATGCTTCGGTTGATAACCTGTCACGCTGCGCATGACACCACGTCAGACTTCCTCTGTGCAAGATTCCTTGGAGGAGATATAGATCAAGTTCAAACAATGTAAGTTGCATAATTTTCAGAAATTCTTTGAAACTAGCGAATAGGTAGCCTTAATCAATGATTGCAACACTGTCAGGAAAAAAGTTTCTCCTTCTACTTTTTAAGTTGTAGGCAGGTGACGAAAGCACAGGTTGACGGAACCAACTTTTGGGACTCGTTTTCCGACTGGTGTTTTTTTTTGCAACACAGATAAATTTAGCTCGGCAGTTAGCCTGCCACCGACCAGGTTAGTTCAGAAGCATATGTTACCCCAGCAACTCAGCTGAGATTCCCGTTAGCGGGAGTAATGGAACTGAACTCTCTCTAAAATTAGCGAGGCTTATCAAAGTTAGCCGCGATTTACGGTTAGCTGCGTTGATGGAATACCCCCCAGGTTTGGTTGCGAGCATAAGATACCATGGTGATACAGCGACGCTAAAACAAATCCACTTTCGTATGACAGCATACCCTGGTTTTGAGCGCAACATACCTCGCTAAGCCACTAATCGAGCTTCGTAGGACACCCCACTGGAGAGAGCCCTCTCTCTGTCCATTTCTCCAGATCTGTTGGTGTCAGTGGTCTCAAGTGCAGACATGGCGCCCTGACATGTGAGAATGAAGTGAACAGCTGTACTGAAAAGTAACGTGTTTTTGCAGTTTTGAGTTTAACCACGAGGTGGCACTGTGATATTACTGATGAACATGTGTCGACACTGTCGACGCTGCAGAATAACTGACACCTTTCCCATAATGGACAACAGAAGTAATACAAACCTTGTAACTGTTCTCATTTAGCACTCTTTTAAACTCATAGAAACAATATTGTGGTAAAAATACTGATCCACAAATAATCAAAAAGTAACACTCAGGCAGAGTACAAAGCTTTATTCTCAACGTTGGAGACAGGTTACAAACGCACAAGCATCCTGGGAAAGCAAGTCTTTATCATAAGATCATTATGTATAGGACCAAACAGAGTATTCTTGATGGATTACATACAGTAGAGCTCACAAAAAGCTGTCATGATGAAGCTAAAGAAACTGTTATTAATCCAGACTCCCTAAGGCCTGAAGACATCTTAAACCTTTTTCTTTTTTTCTTCTTTTTCCTTTTTAATTAAATTGCTCATCTTATTTTTGTTTTTAACCTGTAGCACTTTGAGATCACTGATGTAAAGTGCATTATAAATAACATTTATTATTATTATTACCTCAGAGGTCATGGACCAGAGGAACCCAAAATAACTCCTTGTAGTGGCCCTCCTTGAAATGTCTACATGGCTTTGTGTAGCCAGTTGGACAACGACAACCTCAGTAGACATGTAACAGCTAAAGCGTCATGTAATATTTATCCCAAATCATAATAACTGTAGACTGCCTACAATAATGATGAAATTCACACTGCCAGTCCAGTAGTGTTTGGGAACACATTATCATGTAAAGAAAGATACATGCAACAGTGTTATTGAGCCTGTTGCACATCTAAATCAAGTGTTTTCTTGACAAAGGTAACAGTATCACATACATGTATAACAGGATGTTTCTTTCTACAGCTTTATTAGGCATTTCACAGTTTTTGGAGTGGTATGAAGCTTGCCTTGGTTCATTCATAGGGCTTCAGATACTGTAGGTCGGAAGGACACACATCTTCCCCTAGACTCTACCCAGCCTTTATACCTGTCAATCATTCTTCCACTGGTCTCTGCTTCTGCCATTTTACTTCCTGAAAGGAGCGTGCCGACTCTTTTGGGAAATAAGCTTGTTTGCCATCTACCCTAGAGTTAGATAAAAGGATGATAGGCCGCCTACCCTTGTTTTATCTGTGACTGCAGTAACCCACTGTCTGGCACTGTTGGTTTCTAGAACTCCTCTTTGTAAATACAATCAGATGTAAACACTTTCCCAGATATGTGTTTTTCTCTAGGCCTACTCATCTTCTCTTCAGTGGACATTTGGTTATGTTCTTCATTACAAATCTTGTTTTTTTTCAGCTGTGTGTCACGTCTGGCTGTGCACATCCCCTCCTGAGACGCCCTCTCTCTCACACACACACACACACACACACACACACACACACACACACACACACACACACACACACACACACACACACACACACACACACACACACACACACACACACACACACACACACACACACACACACACACACACACACACACACAGACAGACACATATCCTCCCTCTGGGAAGAAACAGCTGTGTATTTAGCACCTGGGTGAATTTAGAGATTGAGACAAATGTTGTCCAAGCAAGTTAGAATTTTGGCAATTGTAAATTGTTTCCTTTTAGTCTTGCAGTAGCCTAAATCGACAGAGGGCTTGACATCTAAATCTCCAAGTGAAATCTGTATTGTGTTCATTGTAGTCTACATTGTGTGACCTCCCTTTGTCTCTGTAGTGAGTCTAGATAGCCTACACTGCAATTATGACCACTGACCACTGGGTGCCCCTGTGAAATGTAGTGAGATATTATTTCCATGACACACATTAAAGCTTTACAGTAGATATTGTCAACTATTTTAGTATGCTAAGACTTCAAGATAACAGGAAATGTAGGCTATTATTTAGTTATATTAACATATAGGCGAATTCCTTTTTATATACAAATATAAAAAGGCACATGTCTGGAAGCTCATTCGGAATTATAAATGGACTATTAACTGTCAGTGATCATATAATTGGGATGATGTGTTCCTTGCTACACGCTATGTGGGATAAATTGATCCAAAAGCAATGAGCATTTGCTTTGTCTGGTTGTGTCACCGCAACGCAATAGGCTGCCGCGGTTTCTTCAACCATTCTCAACGCGCTTGCGCCGCCCGGGAACGCGCTTTCACATTGCTGTTCAGGAGAAGTTCACGTCTTGACTCCCGTGAGAAGAAGCACCGTGGAAAGGAGGCTGGATGGTGACTTCGCGAGGAAAACGTGGATGGTCAAACAAAAACCGTCAGTCGAGGAAGTAAATGGGAGTTTATGGTCTTTTATCATTTTTGTTTCATACACTTATCCAGCCTCAAGGAGCTTGAATCTTCAGGCCGACGTCTCAACAATCATTACCGATTGAAAGGAGCTTTCTGTGGAGTTTGGCGAGACCAGCATCCGCTACCATCATATTCCAACTACGGATATACTCAGTGGCACGACCACGGATTTAAACATCTGACTATATCTACATTTCATTGTTCAGGGAGGCATATGGATTCAGATATACTCATTGAAATCGATTGTAGGCTCTCCCAGGCGCAGACGTTCCATGAGAAGCCATAGGAATAAGGCGTTCAATGTGTCGAATGATAGAATAAGCTAGATACATTGTATTTTGTGGTAAGAAACATTGTGTGTTTTCGACATTGAGAACATTAGATGTGTGGATGGTACAATTTTGCACCAACGCCTCAAACATTATTGTCGTGTCATTCAGTAGCTGCGGACAGCAATACTGGAGACCAGATAACTAGCTCTTATTCATTTGACTGGTTCATTAAAGACACACGGCTAATTATCAGGAGTGGAACATTTGTTTTGGTTCTGGACTTTGGGAACGTAGCTGTTTTCTCTACAAAGGCAAAATGTCCTTTTTTAATTTTCGGAAAATCTTTAAACTGGGAACCGAAAAGAAAAAGAAACAATACGAACACGTTCACAGAGACTTGAATCCGGAGGAGGAGTGGGATATTATAGGAGAGCTGGGCGATGGAGCCTTTGGCAAAGTGTACAAGGTAAACACCAAGTCTTGATAAGTGTTCACAAAGGAACATTTATGACGGACGACAAAACACACACACACACACACACACACACACATACGACAGACTATCTAGTGTTCTCGTATTCACCCTCTCTGACCACACAACATTTCCTCAAGTGTTTGGCTGTATACTTCCTTCAAGCTTCAGGTTGAAAATGGAAGGGAGTTGTCATCATTCAGCAGCGCCACGGAGTAGGTTGCTAAATGCAGCATCAAAGTTTTATGGGGACTGAATGGTGCTGCTAACTGGCTAACATTACAGTCTTCCCCGCTGTGCTGGTACACATGAATACAGGGCTACATACACACACACAGTCCAGATCTCAGGGTGGGCGATGGGTAACATGAGGTTAAGTAGGCTGATGCCTTCGCAAAACTCCCAAGTTGTAAGCTTTGGATATGCTCTGTAGCCTATATGCTTGGGAAGAAGTGATCATGGTGGATTTGTTGACTGAGGAGTGTAGACCTTTAGAAAATTACATGGTAATCAAGAATTGATATTTCGTAAGATTTAACAGCTGTTCACATGTTGCTCGAATATCAGGTTTAATACTGTTTTCAAAGGATTCATGGAGATTAGATCCATATGGCTCTCTTGAAAGACAAATGGTCAGCTTTTCCATATAGTTTGGGATGTGTTTTTAACACACACACACACACACACACTCTCTCTCTCTCACACACACACACACACACACTGTCTCCCTCTCATACTTACAAGCACACACACGTATTGCATCTCTGTCAGGTTGCATCTCTGTGAGGAGATGGTGAAAGCATAAACCATTCTGGTGTGCCACTGCATGCTAGTTCAGGGAAAAAAGAGAGCTATTTCAACACAGTTCACACACTTCTGCTGGTGTGTATGTGTTTGTGTGTGTCTGTGTGCGTTTGCTGCAGTTGCACAATCAGGGGCATCACCCATTTCTCGTTTGTGTTTAGAATGTTTGTGTGTATCTGTACGTATGTTTGTATGCCTTTGCTGCAGCTGCACAATCAGGGATGTCCACATTGATGCACTGACTTGTGGATCACAGACCACCAAGTGTGTGTGTGTGTGTGTGTGTGTGTGTGTGTGTGTGTGTGTGTGTGTGTGTGTGTGTGTGTGTGTGTGTGTGTGTGTCTCTCACAGGAAGGGAGAAGGAGTGCTAAATGCTAGGGGGAGATCCCTGATGATTAATCAAGAAGGGACTGCTATCAATGTGCTTTAGCCATTAGCTCACCATCTGTAGCCTATGTATTTGTATGCATGCATCATCTCTGCTGAAGTTGACAGGTTGTTGCCGTTTTGAAACCCGCGTATGGCTAATACATCACAGCACTTAACGGTTTCAGAGTTTTATTCACTAATTTTGGTATCATAGTATCATATCAAATCTTACAACAGACCTGCCTTATTAAGAAGGTGATTCTTCATATCAACAATAAACTCACACATGTCCGCTTGTGTGTGCATAGGACAGAATGTTTGTTTGGTCAGAGGTTCATATGGATCAGAGCAGTAAAAACAGGCAGATGTGGTAATAATGAGTCCTAACACACTCAAACGCACTCAAAGAGAGTAAGAGAGAGAGAGAGACTTGCTGAAATGAGGCTGAGAAAAGTGTTATTGACACACAGAGAGAGACAGAGAGAGAAATTGTGTGTGAGAGAAAGTTAGGTACATGTCATGCCCCGTCATCATTAATGGTATGTACTGTGCCTTAGACATGGGAATGTCACAGTGGATGTCTCCTCCCAAGTGTGTGTGTGTGTGTGTGTTTGTGTGTGTGTGAAGGAGAGAGATTGATTGATTGAGTGTGTGCTCGTATGTACACACACCCCCACTGATCTGTTGTGTGAACAAACAGAGAGGTGGATTATGTGATTATTAGAAGATGCTCTGAGTGTTCAGTGTTTGTTGTTTTAAAGGGAGTTGTGGTATCATACACTTCATCTCACACCAGATAGAATAAAACAAAGTAGTGTGTGTGTGAGTTTAGAAAATGTCATGCCACAGTGTCATCATTTAGTGTATGCTCTGCCTCTGGCACTGAAAAGTGTGTGTGTGTGTGTGTGTGTGTGTGTGTGTGTGTGTGTGTGTGTGTGTGTGTGTGTGTGTGTGTGTGTGTGTGTGTGTGTGTGTGTGTGTGTGTGTGTGTGTGTGTGTGTGTGTGTGTGTGTGTGTGTGTGTGTGTGTGAGTGTGTTTAGGGAAGATAGTGTATCTCTGAACGCAGTGCTACTGCTTACTGAGCTGTATTACTTTCTCATTTGGACTTACTGAGAAGAATAGTATGAGGCAGTGTGTGTGTGTGTGTGTGTGTGTGCGCACATTTTGTGTGTGTGTGTGTGTGTGTGTGTGTGTGTGTTTGCGGAGAGGGTGTGTCCTCCATGCAGTCAGAGTGGCAAAGTGAACCAAGCACTTCCTGTAAAAGTGAGGGCGGACCTCCACTGATCCGCCTTTCCTTTATCACCAGGCCTTTGGCATTGTTTGAGCTTCACGTTCTCCGAGGTTAGAGTGGGTGTGGTCTCCTATTTCCACCATCACTAAGCTTGAGTGACCCAGGAATACAAATGCTAAGCTAACAGTGCTACACCTGTCATTAAATGCCCTGAGGTTCTGATCCAGGGACTTTGATACTGTCAAAAGGGCCGTCTGTGTTAACGTGTAAAAGATGGTGTGTGACGGAGCTGACTTATGACAACCTGGTAAACGGCTCGAAAGGCGTTCAATCAAAGCTATTATGAGAGATTTGAACGTGAGATTTGAAGACCCGCTCTGATATCAAAAAAGCTGCTTCCTGCATTAGATGAGAATGTGTGTCGGTTGTTTTTCAGCAGGGTTAACTTGCAAAGAAAGAAAGGTTTAAATAGATTTGTGTGTGTGTGTGTGTGTGTGTGGTGGGGGGTGGTGGGTTTCAGCAGGGTTGAAGTTGAAGTCTACGTCAACTTCCTACCTTGCAGAGAAAGAAAGGTTTAAATAGATATGTGTGTGTGGTTTTCAGCAGAGGTGTGTGTGTGTGTGTCTGTGTGTCTGTGTGTCTGTGTGTCTGTGTGTCTGTGTGTCTGTGTGTCTGTCTGTGTGTGTGTGTGTGTGTGTGTGTGTGTAGAGAGAGAGCGCGATAAGTGAAGGGAGGGAAAAAGAGGTGATGGAGAAAGAGGGCAAGCTAGAGAGTGCGAAAGGATGAAGGGATGTGTGACGTAGACATTTTGTGTAAATAAAACAAGA
>NC_085011.1:11435437-11495437 GCF_963854185.1 Sardina pilchardus
TAAAGAAGCTGGGTGTGTTGGGCAACTCTGCTCTCTGTGCCTGTGCTGTGTGTTTTGGCACCGTGCGCATGTGGGTGTGTGTGTGAGGGAGAAGGAGAGAAGGAAAGATACATTACAGCAGCAGCACACACTTGTTTATTTCTGCATGTGTCTAACTGAAAGTAAATGTATCCGCACACACGTGTGCACTGACTGTTGATGTTGGTGTGTGTGTGTGTGTGTGTGAGCGTGGAAAATAGAGAGATTGTGGGAGCAGGACTGGGCAGCTCTCTGCTTCTCCTGGTTGACAGAGTGCTGACACAGGCTGCTGCTGTGGCTCTTTCTCTTTCTCTTTCTCTCTCGCTCTCTCTCTCTCTCTCTCTCTCTCGCTCTCTCGCTCTCCTCCACACACTCACACACAGACGTGGGTTTTTCCCCAACACTCTGGACAAAGCAGTGGAATGGCAGCTTGCTGACCTGCTGGTTTTTGCTGCGTGGTCTTCAGTCGACCTCTCCTAGGCCAGTACACCACCTGAAGCACACCCATGCACACAGACACGCCTAGGATGTGCCCACGTACATGCTCATAGCACAGTACCCCCTAGTCCAGTTTATTCTCACCATTGTCACTGTGTGTTTATTTTGGCTCGACTATATTTGTCTTGAATTACACACACACAGTGTGTCATATGTTTGGTTGCCCACCTAGTTCTTCGTGTGTGTGTGTGTGTGTGTGTGTGTGTGTGTGTGTGTGTGTGTGTGTGTGTGTGTGTGTGTGTGTTTTTGTGTGTGTGTGTGTGTGTGTTTTTGTGTGTGTGTGTGTGTGTTTTTGTGTGTGTGTGTGTGTGTGTGTGTGTGTGTGTGTGTGTGTGTGTGTGTTTTTGTGTGTGTGTGTGTGTTTTTGTGTGTGTGTTTTTGTGTGTGTGTGTGTGTGTGTGTGTGTGTGTGTGTGTGTGTGTGTGTGTGTGTGTGTGTGTGTGTGTGTGTGGAGGTGTTGGCTCACACCTGCGGATGTCCCGGTGCTGTTCTCTCACACATTGCTGGTCACACATGCATGTACACACAGCGGTTTATAGCGTCGTCATTAAGATCCATTTGATACCAGCCCTACAGGACGGGTGGAATTCCTCACGCCTATTAGAGCGGCTTCCTTCATTCCCGTGATCAATCGGCTGTCCTGATTTAATGAATTGAAACAGTTTTCTGCAAGCCTATCGTATGCCAAGACGGAGACTGAGAGAGGAGAAGATTAAGTCAGTGATTGGAGCCAAGCTGCCTGTTGTGTTTACCATAGAAGCGTACAGGGGGCAGAAAAGGCTGTCTGTCCCTCAAATGACCTGTGTGTCCCCTATGCCCCATATAAGCACAGCCTCAGTTGTGAGTGTTTGCTGTATTTTCACCCAGCAGCCAACTTTGGCCTGCCACCAGGCAGATATGAACTGGCAGCTACTGTACTTCATAGCAGTCACTTCACCATGCCTTGGCATAGCTCGGTGGACCAAGTGTTGTCCGAGAGGTGACCAAGGCTGCTCGTTCTGGCCCGTGCACATGACCAATCATCATGTTCTCCAGGGGCAATGAGCCAGCCAATCACGCGCTAGACTCTTGTCAGGTACATTTTCAATCAGTTGCCTGCTGTCAAAAATGCACTCATTCAGTCAGTCATGTGCTTTGATGTTTACAGACAGCCAATTATGTGTTTTTGACTAAACAGTCATGTGATCTGTTTTATTCAGTCATGTGATTTACAGTTTACAGTCAGCTGATCATTATGTTGTGTTGAATTCATCCAGTGATCAGATAGAGTTTGTTGATTTTAAGATGACTCGGACAGACACTCAGAGTTGCTGTGATTACTGCTGGTAGTGGTTGAGTTTGTGGTTGTATGTGCTGTAGATCCTCCTGCAAATGTCCCTAGTCAGACTTGAAATGGAGAGACGGATCAGAACGTGACTAGAACTCTCCATGGGTCATGATGGGTTTGCACCGTTACCAGTGGCAACAGTTTTGGTAGAGGAGTGTTATGTAACAACGATGTGTCATTGCTGCGTGATGAGATTGTAAATGTTATGGCTAGCTGAAGATAGCCACGGACCCTTTCAGCTGGCTGAACTTAAAATAGAAAGCACTTGATTACTGGTATGTCAAATAGAGGTGACTGCAAGATAACTAAGCCCCGTGTGTGTGTGTACTGTATATGTGTGTTTGTGCATACTCATGCACTAACGATTGTATCGTACTTTTGGTCATGTTTGTGTTATTATGTATGTGTGTACTATTTTACATTTGTCATTTGTGTGTGTGTGTGTGTGTGTGTGTAGAGCTGGAGCGGCCATTGACAGAGCCCCAGATCCGCGTGGTGTGTAAGCAGACTCTTGAGGCACTCCAGTATCTCCATGACAACAAGGTCATCCATCGTGACCTGAAGGCTGGCAACATCCTCCTCACCATTGGTGGCGAGATCAAGCTGGGTAGCACACCTCCTCTCCTCTCCTCTCCTCTCTTCTCCTTCTTCCTCATCCCCTCTTAAGTCGCTCCACTCCCCTCCTCTCCCCTCCTCTCCTCCTCACTTCTCCTCCTCTCCTCTCCTCTCCTCTCCTCTCCTTCCTCATCCCCTCTTAAGTCGCTCCATTCCCCCTCTCTCCCCCCTCTCCTCCTCACTTCTCCTCCTCTCTCAGTTTAAGACAGAGTTAAGCCTCCCCTTTGGCTTGGCAGCTTCCTTAATCAGGGCATCATTCCCCCACCAGCAATTGAATTAGGCTGTTGTAATTATTGCCCCATCTCTTACACTCTCTCTTTCTCTCTCTCTCTCTCTCTCTCTCTCTCTCTCTCTCTCTCTCTCTCTCTCTCTCTCTCTCTCTCGCTCTCTCGCTCTCTCGCTCTCTCTGTCTCTCTCATAGCTGACTTTGGTGTGTCTGCTAAGAATACAAAGACTCTTCAGCGGAGAGATTCCTTCATCGGGACGCCATACTGGTGAGTCAGTCCATTATTTGTTGGTAATGTTATTGTCGCTATGGTTACAGCCTGTAGGCTGCAGGACTTCCTGTCTCTTATCTGGTAGCTGGTGTCAGCTAATGTTGACCTGGAGATCACATCAGTTGGATGTATGGTCTGTTGATGGTCTATGTTTCTGGTATAGGGCTGGACTAAAGCTGACATTGCATGACTGCTATTACACACACACACACACACACACACACACACGCACACACGCAAATACAAACATGTGGCGGTAGCCAGTGTGTACAGTAGCTGTGCGCTGAGTATGTGAACCTCCCTCCCAAGTCCTGACGTCCTGAGAGACGTGAGCACCCATGGGTGTTGGCCTCTTTGCTAGCACGCCCTCCTCCCAGTCCAAGCTGCTGCAGGTTTGTTGGGGCAGGAGCAGGGCTGAACTGGCCAGTGAGAAACCAATGCAGGTCACACATGCTCACACACACACATGCTCACACACACATGCTCACACACATGCTGATAGTGGTTGAGTTCTCACACACACACACGCTCACACGCACATGCTCACACACACATGCTGATAGTGGTTGAGTTTTCACACACACATACACACACACACACACACACACATGCTCACCTGTAGTTCTCCTCCCCCCCCTGCTGTGCCTCAGGATGGCCCCTGAGGTGGTGATGTGTGAGACCTCTAAGGACCGGCCGTACGACTCGAAGGCAGACATCTGGTCCCTGGGTGTCACCCTGATCGAGATGGCCGAGATCGAGCCCCCCAACCACGAGCTCAACCCCATGAGGGTGCTCCTGAAGATTGCCAAGTCCGAACCCCCCTCACTTATGAAACCGTCAAGATGGTAAGACACACACACACACTCACACATGGTTGTGCTCTTCGGTCCACATTAAAGACAAAGAATATGTGTGTGTACAGCAGCCGCTCCGGCCAGTGATGGCTATGTGAAGGTGAATAGAGTGCCGTAATGACCCTAGTTAAAATGAAAAATCGATTTTACGATTTCATATTTTTAACTTCGTCCTAAATACGTAATCGCGATTATGATTTAAAATTGATTAATGGAACAGGCCTAATAGGGACCGACGATGATGGAAACACAAGAGGGGTCTATAGTTAATTGCGGTTTTGTTTCCAATTTGTTTTTTAATCTTCCACCGACAGATGTTGTTTCCCCTTTACAACTAGCCTGTGAATACTCACACACACTTGCACAAACATGTAGAGACACCCATTGCAGACGTGCAGTATAGCACTCACCCAAATTCATGTGTGTGCCTACACACATACCCATTTATCTGATGTGAACACTGAAATGAGATCCTCCAAAGGCCTAGTTAATCAACCATAGAGTGATGGTTCAGTGGAGGCGCTCAGGTTGTGCAATACTGCGATGATTCACAATTCATCAGCCGACTGCGTCGTCTGTGACCATGGGGGATTGCATCACAGCAGCAATCATGATCTGATGCAAAATAGGGCCTGTAGTCATGGTAACGGCTGATCTGCTTGTCTGTGTCCGGGCAGGTCATCCCAGTTTAAAGACTTCCTGCGTAAGTGCCTGGACAAGAACATGGACAACAGGTGGACTACAACTCAGCTGCTGCAGGTAAGGGTCTGTCTACATACGCCCTCTACATATCCAACTACTGCTACTACAATAGTACTTAATGACCGATACTACCACAATAATACTACTAATACAAGACACACTGCCATCAATACACCCCAATAACAATAATGAATACAACATCTCCAATAACAATAATGAATACAACATCTCCAACACACACACACACACACACACACACACACACACACACACACACACACACACACACAATCACTGCTTTCTTCTCTCTCTCCCTCTGTTTCCGTCCAGCATCCATTTGTTGCGAGTGTGGTGGATAATAAGCCCGTGAGAGAGCTGATTGCAGAGGCCAAAGCTGAAGTCACTGAGGAAATTGAAGAGGGCAAAGAGGAGGAGGAGGAGGAGGACACTGACACACTGCTGGTACACATGCATACACATATGCATATAATATATACACACACACACACACACACACACACACACTTTTTATACTTTACTTGATTCCACTTAACAAGCCAAATTGGATTAGAAGTCATCTTTTCTGAATAATCCAATAGTTTGGCAATCTATCATTACAAGAAACAGGCTACCACACACTAGCACAATGAGCTGGCATTTGTATCCTACAGTAGGTTCTCCTCGGCAGAGATGAAATGGTGGTATTTTAGAGCTTTTAGAAATACAATACACATGATATGAGAGGTTCACAGGATCATTTATTTGTTAAAATGGATAATTTGTTTGAAAAGCGAATTATTGTTGAACTTCGGCTAAGATGTGCTGTCCAGTCTCCCCTCACAGACTGAATATCATTTGGTGAGAAGCCAGGACAGTGTGTGTTAAATTAGTGTCATGAGGCCATCACATGAGCACACACACACACACACACTCTCTCTCTCTCTCTCTCTCTCTCTCTCTCTCTCTCTCTCTCTCTCTCTCTCTCTCTCTCTCTCTCTCTCTCTCTCTCTCTCTCTCTCTCTCTCTCTCTCTCTCTCTCTCTGAGGGACACACACTCCCACACAGACACCGTGTGGAGCTGGGGTAAACACACTCTGCTTTGTTTGGTAGGAGAGAGGGCCTCAGCGTGTGTGTGTGTGTGTGTGTGTGTGTGTGTGTGTGTGGATGGCCTGGGGGTAGCGTGGAGACTTCAGGGGGCTCTGTGTCCTGTGGTCGTGGAGCTCCATGACGCTCCTTTCTAAGAATCCATAGAGCAAGGGGTCAATTTACAGGGTTAGTTTACTCTAGTCTACTCTGGTCTTAGTCTACTTCAGACAGAACAATAGTCCACACAACGTGTTCGTTGTGGAAAACCTTGTGGAATATTGTTCTCTTCATATTTGTAGCAGTTGGATACTTCAGAGAGAACAATATTCCACAAACTGAGGGACGTCTGTATAACATGGCACTCCCTCAAAACCACTCATTAGCCATGCTTGGGTTTGAGTGAAATAGGGAAAAGTGAAACAGGGAGTGTAGTTTGAACTATGGTAGTTAAATATCTTCACTTTTGTATTAAATCTGTCTTAATTGGGCTGCTGTTTGTATGTCCCTGTATGTGATTGTTTGTGTGTGTGTGTGTGTGTGTGTGTGTGTGTGTGTGTGTGTGTGTGTGTGTGTGTGTGTGTGTGTGTGTGTGTGTGTGTGTGTGTGTGTGTGTGTGTGTGTGTGCGTGAGCAGGTGGTGCCCAGCCACAAGCGTGCCCTGTCGGATGCCAGCGCCGGCAGCTCAGAAGACGAGAGGGGCATCCCCAGCCCTGCCCCCTTGGATGCCGTCTCTGAGATGGCAGAGCCCGAGCCACAACCCGCTCAGGTCAAAGGTCATGAGGAGGAAAAGAAGAAGGAGGTGGTCATGGTGACACCTGCTGGAACTGAGGAGGAAGTGCAGGTCAGGGCAGAAGATGAGGACAAAGACCAACCAGAAGCAGTCCAGGAAGTACAGGACACTGTACCGGTCATCGGTGAGACTGAAGAGAAAGACAAGAAGACAGAGGAGATCAATGAGGGAAAGAGTGAAGAAAAGGAAGAGGAAGAGGAGAAGAAGATGGTGGAGGAAGAGGAGAAGAAGATAGTGGAGGAAGAACAGAAGAAGGTAGAGGAGATAGAAAACAAGGTGGAAGAAGGAAAGGAGGCTGATGCGAGTGAAGAGGTGAAGGCTGAGGTGAAGGAGGTAGAGAAAGAAGAGAAGGAGGAAGAAGAAGCGGTGATAAAGGAAGAGAATCAAGTGAATGGGGAGGAAGAACAGAAAGAAATTGAGATGGAGAACAAAGAGGAGAAAGAGGAAACGGTGATTGAGAAACTTCCTCCGCTTCCCGATGCCTCGGAACGGGCAGACGCCGAGACGGGAGAGGAGATCAACCATAAGCCCGAGGAACCGATAGACAAGCCGGCAGAGCCACTGGAAGAACCTGAAGAACAGAAGCCTGAAGCGGAAACTGTAGCCGAGCCAGCGGAACGGTCTGACAGCATCTCTGAAGAGTCCAAAGAACTGCCCACAGAACCGAGTACTGGAGGGGCCGAGGAACCGGACAGCACAACAGAAACCGAGAAAGACAAAGAACAAGAAGAGGAAGGGAAGGATGCTAGAGAGGAACCAGCCGAAGGAGCAGAACTCCCCTCAGATGGAGCTGCAGCAGTAGTGGAGTCCACAGAGAACCCCTCCGACCCCATCTCTAAGGTGGAGGAGGTGCAGGGAGCAGAGGAAGAAGTGGTGGAGGCAGTGAAAGGAGAGGAGGAAGAGGAGAAGGAAGAGAAGGAGGCGAAAGAGGTAGAGAATGGTGAGGCTGCCGACCCGGGAAAGATTACAGACGAGGAGAAGAAGGATTCACTGACAGAGCAGTCAGTAACATCTACAGATGTTCCCCCGGTGATTGTTGTCGAGAGCGATGAGAGGATTCAGACCCCGGAGACCAAAGTCGAGGAGGAGAAGGAGAAAGAGAAGGATTCTGATTCAGGGAACAGCTCAGCTGCTGACACCAACAGCATCGACATCAACCTGTCCATCTCCAACTTCCTGTCCAAAAACAAGGACGGCTCTGTCTCCATACAGGTGTGTGTGTGCGTTCAGGTGTCTGACTTGACTACATCTCAACCAGGTCGTTTCTGCTTCGTTTTTATGTTTTTGTTTTGAGTTTATGTTTGTGAGTGTGTACCGTAATTTTCCGACTATTAGCCGCGGCTTATACATTGATTTTGCAAAATTTCTTCAGCTATGAGGTTAACACACGGGTGCAGTTAATATAGCGTTAATATGGTTTTGTTTATTCAAACTTGCATAAAACACTTCCCTGCGGCTTGTACACAATGCGGCTTATACATTAAATGTATGTGTGAATATCTCATGAGCCTGTGAAGTGATGCACAGTTCTCTGACAGCTGTGACCTGTCTGACCTTTGACCTTTGACCTTTGACCCTCACCTCACCCTCAGGACACCAGACGTCAGAAAAAGACCCTGAAGAAGACGCGCAAGTTCATGGTGGACGGTGTGGAGGTCAGCGTGACCACTTCCAAGATCATCACCGACAACGACACCAAGAGCGAAGAGCTGCGCTTCCTCAGGTGTTCTGTCTTTGCCCTTCACCTCTCAACAACAGTATGGCATGGACTCCTGCCACTGGGTTTTTAATGTAGAGAAGGCCAGGGTTTTAGTGGCTGCCATTATGTTAAAAAAGCGTCAGCTAAATGTGATGTAATGTTGACACAGTGTTGAGTATATGTGTTGGAAGTTGGCTTTGATGATATTGGATATTGGATGGAAGATCGCTTCATGTACACTTATGTAAGTGTGTGTGTGTGTGTGTGTGTGTGTGTGTGTGTGTGTGTGTGTTTATGTTTGTGTGATTTCAGGCGACAGGAGTTGCGTGAGTTGAGACTTCTTCAGAAGGAGGAGCAGAGAGCCATGCAGCAGCTCAACAGCAAACTCCAGACGCAGAGGGAGCAACTCTTCAGGCGCTTTGAACAGGAGACCACTGTACGGAAACAAACACAAACACACACACGCACATGCACATGCACACACACAGCAACAGCTCAACAACACTTCACTGTCCCCCCTGTGTGTGTGTGTGTGTGTGTGTGTGTGTGTGTGTGTGTGTGTGTGTGTGTGTTTGTTTCAAGGTTTACAAGGACCGTTTTCAAGACATTTCAAAGAGTAATGAGGACACACCCGTTTAGGAGGACATTTGGCTGTCCTCGTAAAATAAACCTGTTTAAACGTTTTCTCTGCATGTTTTAATACCTAAAAAGTGTTTTTCTCAAAAGTCTTTTTATACCAAAAACCTGAGAAATGTTGTAAATCTGTGTGTCCGCCACTGCCCCCTATCGGTGGTCGCGGTCCCTGGTTCACGACACTCAGGCGCGGGAGATTATACACAACCGCGGGAGATTATACACACAACCGCGGGAAAATAGACGCTAATTCAACACTGCGCATGCGCACATTTTGGAGAGCGCTACGCCTACGTCTGCCAGACTGCCATCAGCTGATTCCGTTTCCTCTGGAGATGCACATTGTGGAGAGCAGGTAAGAAAATTAACGAAACGTTTTAATAGATTCCAATGACAAGTAGGTATGTTAGTAGCCCATACAATATGACTGTGGTTAAATGACATTGAACGACATAATGTTAAAAAATAAAGACGTAGGTCTACAATTAACTAGGCTACTGTGTCATTTAGATTCCATAGTAAATTCCATTTATCCATAGCCTACTACACAGCCCAGAGATAACGCCAATATAAGTCATAGACTCTATTCCATTTTAATTCCCGGCGATTCTACCAGAATAACCTATTGGTAGGTAATTTACTTGATGACCTAGGGCTGTCAGCTGGCTGGCTCGTGCATGCTATTGCCAATGCTAGCCTATAGCATGGCCACCGGAGCCTCGGTAGTTCATGGTCTACCTTTAGCCGGCTAGGTAGCCTGGATGCTAGTGGTGTAGATATTTGAACTACCAAAAATAAATTAGTCAAGGAGCAAAACACCAAAGTTGGCAGGTAAGTTACGACCAGTATTGTTGAAAGATGGTATATCGATGTTACTACATCGGGGAAACGTTTGTTAAGATTAACTGTATTGTATTCAGAGTATGCCTATTGGTAGATTGCTAACTAACAAATGAAAACGTATAGCCTACATTCAACAGGTCGTGTTGGACAAACTAAGCTTTCGTCAAATAACAGTGCTTTATGAATACATTGGCAGACAGCTGAACACGTCTTTTGTTTTCGTTTGCTTTTCATCAGAGGCATCGGATTTTTACTAATGTCAATTCCGCTAGCAAAATGCATTCAAACGTAGCTCTTTATGCAAACGTTAGCATTAGTTTGGGCTTCTGGCCAGGGGGGTAGGGGGTTTAAATGGCCTCGTAAGCTTTATGTTCAGCGCATACAAATGTTGACACGTTTTCACAATATATCGTGTTGGTTAAGCTAATGAGTGATTTGCCTCTAATTGTGTAGGCTTCATCCTTTGGCAGCGTAGCCTATGTCTTGTACTTTGTTTTTGTATTTTTCGGTCGTGATTCTCTTCATTCGGATCAATGTTTCGTAGCCACGTCTTTTTTGGTAATGATAAAGTTAATATTATGTCTACCAGGGGTCCCTCATTTGGGGTTTTGGTTTGAGCTTCAAAACATTGCTTAGTTGGTCAACATGGCATATGCATTGTCATTTAGTATCTGAGCATAAGGTGGAAGATTAAGCAAAGCATGATTACATCAGGGAAATGTTATGTGAATGTTATGAGAGCATAGAACTCAATTGAAACAGTTTGAACATCCATGGTATTAATGGGTTTCATCAGGTCCCTTTCCACAGGTGTAGTAATCAAGCACCATGCAATCCGCATTGATAATCAATGCTTGATTTTATACACCTGTGGAAAGGGACCTGATGAAACCCATGAATTAGAGAGATGAAAAGTGGTCATGTTGTGGTGTTAACATTTTTGTTCTTAATTTCCTTTAAGTCATGCCATGGATAACTACTCCCCTTCAGGATGCCACTAATCACATCCTTGCAGGAAGAGACAAGAATGCAATGTTAGAAATCAAATATATTAATCCAGTTAAAGGTGAGTGACTTTGATGCACTGTAGGCTAGACTGAGGGGTTACACTACTCTGGTTAGCACCATACTAAGCTCAATCTTTTAAGATTGAACATTAATATGGGTAGTCTGCGCTTTATATCTACTGCACAAGAGGCGTGATCAATGGGCATCATTCAAATGACTCTAGTCCTTCAACCAATCAGACCCAATCTGGTACATCTTTTGGATAAGCTAGTTTGTGATTCGACCCAAAGGTTGTGGACAGGAAGCAGGGGAGATGGATGTGCAGGTTTCCAGCCTGAGCTGCTGGGCGAAATCCAAATTTGCCGGCAGGTCAGGCAGGGTTCCCCCAGCCTAAGGTTACACGCAACAGGTTCTTGAATCGATATTGTCACCAGTGGTTTTCAGTCTATGACTATTAATTGTACATCAATATAAATTAATAAAGTTGTTAATAGTGTTTCAATAATATTTTAGTTAACAGTGGGATTAATGTATTCATTATTCTACATGTAGAACTACAAATAAGCACAACCTTGTATTGTAGCAATTTATTGGCACAATTACATTTTCTGCGATTATTTGCAGTGCTGAGTTGTATCCAATGGATAGTCTGCTACCCTTGTGTCTCTAATAATGTTGTGTCTGCAGGTCGTGGTATCTTCACTTCAGCTGTTTTCAATCAAGGAGACTTTGTGGTGGAGTATAGAGGGGAGCTCATTGATGCAGCTGAAGCTGAACATAGGCGTAAACTGTACCACAGTGCATGTTCAATCTTCATGTTTGACTTCAAATGGAAGCGGAAGACATGGTGGTAGGTTCAGAATGACTAATATGTTTAGATTTCTATAGTGAGAAGTCAGGATTTCTGAAGTGAAGACCTCATGTTGCAATTAACTGTGCGTTGAACAGCTACTGTAATAGTTGTATTGGATGTTGCCATTAGTGTAGTTGCTTACAAATTAAAGTACAATTAAAATAAATTTGTCACTATAAACGTCTGTTTAGTGCATGATGTTTGTTAATTTGCAGTATTGATGGAGCACTTGAAGATGGATCATTTGGACGACTGGTAAACGATGAGCACAAGTCACCAAATTGCAGAATGAAGTTGATTGAAGCAGGAGGGAAGCCACATATGTGCCTTTTTGCACTGAAGGAAATTGTGTCCGGAACTGAAATCACCTATGACTATGGTGGGAAGGAATGGCCCTGGCGCAAAAAGGTGGGTCATTTTGATTTCTTTCCCCCCTATGAATTGGAGTCAATATAGCCTATATTTTGACATCTTGATAACAATGAAATCATCTCTGTCTTAAAAGCCACTGTGTGTTAAGCTGTCAGTTTCATGATGCCACTGAAATTACACAATACCCATCACTAGCTAGTGCCAACAATTATAACCAAGAAATAGAAGTCTCTTCTTGGTGATATTCAGTCTGGTTTTCGGTCAATCTTGTAATCTTGAATTTGCATAACTCGCCCAGGTGATGCCAGCTAGTTTATCTGTTTACGTTGTCCTGTATGTTTTGTAGGTTCCCCTTACTGTTACAAGCACTGCTGCTCAAGAGTCTATTAAAGACAGTTTCCAAGACCAAATCATGTCATCCACAGTCTTAATTGAAGGTCAGTGGCTGTTTGACTTATTATTTTATCTAGTTGTCAATGGTGTGCTGTAGATGAGGGAGAAACATTTATGCCACTTATTGCCATCTTAACTGAGATGGTTTTACTTAGTTATGGTGGACATATAAACCTATTGTTTCCCAGTGAACCATGTGAACCAGTGATGGTGTGGTTGCTTCTAGAGTGAAGCACAACCCCACCCTCCCTGGCCTTCCTCATATATTTTTTCTGTATTCTACAGAGACCAGAGAGAGACCAGAAGTCCAGTCCTGCAATATGACACCAGGCAGTTCAGCTTGTGAGGTTAGGTTGAATACAGTTGTCTTTCAAAGCAATAAGTTCTATCAGAGACGGTTTATAAAGCGAGACGAGTCATATGAGGGTCAATCCTGGTGTCCCTGTGACGTAGTGCCACTCCCATTTAGGAGGCAAACGGGAGAAATAAACCTGATCTCGGATTATGACCATTCCCTTAGCCCTACATTCAGCAATGCAAGTAACGAACCCATATTCTACAAGGCACACGTCTTTCTAACATTCCCACATTGAAATCGTATTTTCCAGCGTGATAAATACATAGAAAAATAACTTTGTTCACGACCTGTCCCTCCTGACCTGACCTGTCTCCGCTAATTGCGCAGGCCACCTGTTATCAACGGCACACTGCTTCTGCTGCTTCTACACTGGTCTACTCGTCACTGATCATGCCCAGATAGGAGGCGGAAGTGGGCCCCATTTCATTCCATTGAAAACCCCCTTTATGATTCATCTTCCTTACTATACGATCTTTGGTTCTGTTGTTTTACAATGGCTAAGGAAATAAGTAGGAAAGTAGTATTATATGAATGAGAGCACAGTAAAATATAGTGAATTATTTGTAAATAACAATTCTTCCACAAAATATATTTTCTCTAGCTGAATTGTTAGCAAGTAATTCATAAATGCAGACAGCATAGCTTTTCTAATGGTGTACTAATATAGAACAAAATGCAGCCAGAAATGTGTTATTGTGGGAATTTTACAAGAGGATGCTGAATGACAATACATTTAATTGAATTGAATATTTGTGTAAAACTCACATATGCATTTTTATGTTTAACTTGTTTAGACACAGCTCAGTGGTGCAAGCTTCCCTTCTGGCCAACACTCCATTGCAGAGCTTGGTGACGATGCCCATGACTTGGAAGCCAATGTTTTCTCTTCAGACTTATACAGAGGTGAGTCCTTGCTTGAATTAGCAATGTTTGGTTAATACTGGGGTCTTGCAAAGTTCTGCGCCTTCATATCCTGTGTTCTCTTCAACAGATGCAGAATTGAGAGCAGAGTGTCAGTCATTTATTCCCACACCAGACAGCCCTGCACATGAGGTTAGTTTGAATTCAGCTGTTTATTTTGGGATGTATGAATGTTTAGAAATTATTGTAGTTTTGTAAGGGACATTTTTATCAATGAATTACGAATCTGAAATCTTTGTCGGGACAGATAGTCGTCACTTAACACTGTTACCCTGGCTACATCATTTTGAGTGTCATGAACTTAAAGGAACACTTCACCATTTTTTCATATTAAACTACGTTATTCCCTTGATTAAGACGAGTTGATGCCTACCTCTCACGTTTCAATGCGTGCACTCACTGGCCTTGGCACGCGGCGCAACTTTGATAGCAGTTAGCTTGCCCAGTTCATTCATTAGGATCCAAACAGAGATGAAGTTGGAAGCGACCAAACACCTCCATGTTTTCCCTATTAAAATGCAGTTACACGAGTAGTCACATGACTAAGTATGGTGAGACAAAATAAAACGTGGTGCATTTCTAAGCAGGTAAGAGGGGTAACTATATTGTGTGGTGCAGTAATATCCTCACTCTTGCACTTTCAGTTTCACTTTGAAGTGAGGATATTACTGGGCCGAGTCTAAGGTCCCTATTGTTATTCCGCCACAATATAGTTATCCCTTTTGCCTGCTTAGAAATGCACCACGTTTAATTTTGTCTCACTATACTTGGTCGTGTGACTACCCGTGTAACTATATTTTAATAGGGAAAGTGAGAGGTATGTATCAACTCGTCTTAGTTAAGGGAATAGCGTAGTTTTATGAAAAAACGGTGAAGTGTTCTTTTAAAGGTTTGAGTGAGGGTGTCCTTTTAATGTGTAATGGACTGTACCAGTTTATGCCTGTTCATCTTTGTATATTGCTGTCCTTTTTTTAGGTGCACTGTGTCAGGGGCCAGTGTAGCACTTCGACTGCAAAAGAGGGGATTGGAGAAGTTAGTGTCCAGCCACAGGAGGTGTCACCCCCTGTGTTCTCAACAGACTTTGCCAGTGGTCAGTTATAGTTTTGAATAAATGTTGTTAACTTCTGGCAATGCATGTCATGCTTGCTAAAGATCTGCAGCATGAAAAACATGTGGCAATATCAGGCCATTTTTAGTGAGGGATGTGAGTCGGGAATGTTATGGCTATATGTGGTTTTATGACTTGAGGAAAGTTAAGCACTGAATCTCCCTGTGTTCTCTTGTACAGAGACCAAATCGATATTGGAATGCCAATCATCCAGATCCACACCAAACGACTCTGCATGTGAGGTGAGTTTGAATTTATCTGTACTTTGAAATTGACCAATGATTGAAGTACTGTGATGTTCCATGGAACACAATTTTCAATGTTTTAGTAAGCTTCTTGAAGCTACAGTAGAAATGCAGTCTATTCAGTACGGATGGTCTTTACTAACCATGATGTCCCCCCAACACTGGTGTGTGTCTGAGTGTGCCATACACTGGGAGTTCAATAGTAGAAATGCCTTCTATTCAGTACGGATGGTCTTTACTAACCATGGTGTCCCCCTAACACTGGTGTTTTTCTGAGTGTGCCATACACTGGGAGTTCAATAGTGGAAATGCCTTCTATTCAGTATGGATGGTCTTTACTAACCATGGTGTCCTCCTAACACTGGTGCTTTTCTGAGTGTGCCATACACTGGGAGTTCAATAGTGGAAATGCCTTCTATTCAGTATGGATGGTCTTTACTAACCATGGTGTCCCCCTAACACTGGTGTTTTTCTGAGTGTGCCATACACTGGGAGTTCAATAGTGGAAATGCCTTCTATTCAGTATGGATGGTCTTTACTAACCATGGTGTCCTCCTAACACTGGTGTTTTTCTGAGTGTGCCATACACTGGGAGTTCAATAGTGGAAATGCCTTCTATTCAGTATGGATGGTCTTTACTAACCATGGTGTCCTCCTAACACTGGTGTTTTTCTGAGTGTGCCATACACTGGGGGTGCCTCTCATTTGGCTTATATACGTCCTCCCTTCCGCCTTGATCCTCATTGATCTACATAAAGAATGATGGGGCGGCAACAATGGGATAGTCTATCCGGTTTTAGTTATAGATCAGTGGGAACGCCCCTCGAGCATCGAGGATCGAGGAGAGATGTTGAGAGGCACCCTGGGAGTTCAATAGTGGAAGTCTGAGTGTTTGTCCTTCAGACTGTTAATGACATCCACAATGTCCTTGCATACCATGAGTTTGTCTGTGTAACAAACACATGCACAGATTTTTACCCTTTTTCACAAAATTACTTTAGTTTATTAGAATTGTTTTTACTTTTGTTGCTTTACTTAAATAGATTTCTTAAATATCTTAAATAGTTCATTAACATATTTCCTTGCTGTTTGCGGTTATGTAGTTCTGTGGCTAGGAAGAAGAGAATAATCAGTTTCATTGCACCTATCAGTTAGTTACTCACTGTTTCGCTAGTGGCCTGTATTGTGTAAACACAGGGCACAGTTTCAGTTTTTTTTTTTTTTTTAAACGTCAGAGTTTCAAGTATATGCATATATGTTTCTTGTGTGTGTGTGATGAGTGACATCCCAACAGTTAGCCAAACAACAGGAAGTCAGGAATTGAATAGATATGTTTCACTATAATATCTCAAAAAGTAACTTCTTTCCCCCTATTTATCTCTCCTGATGGATTTGTAGAAAATGTTGTGTGAAAGTAACAGCCATTTTTTTTTATTTGTTTTTTAATTCATGATATAATTTGTATGTGTAAATGTTAACATTTATTTCATGTTTCACAACATTTTTGCCACAGTGTACAATTCATCAGCTGGTTTTTGAAATGGTGAGAATTGACGAATGCTGGATATGTCATTCACCTTTGACATCTATCAGATGGTGCGGTCTAAGATGCAAACGTAAGTGTGTTTTTCATCTTCTCCCAATTAATGCATTTCTCAGTATGCCATAAATAGTTTAATTTCATGCCATGAGTCCGTTCCAGTCTCACAACTATAAAGCATAAAACCATGTTGATTGAATGTTTTATCATTTCAAACCATTGCGGTTGAGAACACTGGAGTGGCAGATACAATGACGTACCAAGTGAGGGAGTTTGCAAGCGGAGGCACGTGGCAGAGGACAGTGAGCATACGTGCAAACTAGTCACCTTTTGGCAAAATGTACCGTTTTGGAATCAAAATAGGCCATTTGCGTAGGCTGGGTAAACCCTGACCTGCCGGCAATTTGGATTTCGCCCTGCAGCTCAGGTTGGAAACCTGCACATCTATCTCTCCTGCTTCCTGTCCACATCTTCTGGATCCAGTCACAAACTAGCTTATCCAAAAGGCACACTCAGATCGTTGATCTTTACACTTTTGGATAGTCCTTCAACCAATCAGTCATCTGAACTATGCCCATTGACCACACCTCTTATGCAGTAGAAATGCAGTGCAGACTCCCCAGACTAATGTTCAATCTTAAAAGATTGAGTTTAGTATGGTGATAGCCAAACTAGCTACAACCTTAAATGCACGCAAATGTATCGCTCTTTCATCCAGTACGCTGCAGCTCGGTGACATGCATTTTTCATGGACTTGGTTTGATGCGCTGTGTGAACATGGAGCAATGTTTATCATCCTTTGCCAACATTTTTAAAGATTAGCTTGGCAGAAAAGCATAATACACCAACTTTTCATTATGTCTCAGTGAGTGTCAACACAAGCAAAATGCCCTCAAGTCCGTTATGTAATTACACATATGCTCATAAACTTTGAAGATGAAGTTAAACCTTCATCGAACATGTACATTTCTTAGAATGTCTATATACTCGAAATGCCTGTCCAATATAGCCTGGCTTGCGCCTACCACTTCTCAAATGAGACGTGGTCTGGCAACCAGAAGTAAATTTTCTCGTATTTGAAAAAATGCCCAGTTCCGTTCATTGGGCGCTACGGATGTCTATCAAATGTGCATAGCTCCTCATCGTCTTGCTTTACCCCCTCTTCTGTGATTGGTCCCCTATCTCAGGCGAAAATTAGGGCAGTAGCTTCCAGACTGTCTAAGCAGCGTGAATCAAATCACTGCGCAAGGCAGGATGGGAACACTCAGGCCATGTCCTATAAGCATCTACAAGTGTTTTTTTTTTTTCTAACATTTTCTAAATTTGTGCCGTCCAATAAGTCACTGGGCCTATCTTTACGCATCTGAGTTGATAATAGATCGAGTGGGCTTTTCAAGTCGCCTTTGAATTTAGAATGTAGTGGTCATGATGAACAAAAACTTTAGGCCTAATAAATCCAGACCTAATTCAATAGATCCACCAAGCAATTGGCAATCCAAATGATTCTAGTTGTCTCCACAGCTTTTAAATTACTTTCCTTTTATTCCCACAAGCCTTCTTAGTTAATGTAGGATAAACATTTCAGCATTTCTGTTCTTCCATTCTGCCAGAAGTCTTTGGGCCAAGAATGCATTTTGAAACATGGCCTATATGGCCTTGCACATTACACGTTACAAAAATAATCGGTCTTTGATCAGGTCAGGCTACTAATGTATCTGTTTTACAGTAACGATGCTTTATATTCAGGATCTCAAGTATCTTAATTGTTAGGACGATGCCATATGATCAATCTAATGTGTGATGTGTGGGATCACAACATGCATTTTTAACTTTGAATGAGTAATGTACATGCTCTGCCACTCCAGTGAATTCTACCTTAATGGTGGAAACCTGTGTCCTTTTTGTCTAAATTGAATTTTAAAACTGTGCATTTGTACTTAATAGTTCATTTTGTTCACATTTCTTGATTTTATATGTTTCGAAAGTGTGAAGCTGTTTGCATTTAATAAGAAAATGAGTATGTGATTAGTCAGCATGGGAAACTGCTCAATTGTTGTCTAACACTGTGGTTTGCCTAATTTTGTCTATGAAGAATGCTGTGGTGTGTGGCATAGAAACTGCCTCCAGAAATCCTCAGAAGACTGGGATATAGATGTAAGTGTACATTGAAGTATATATCGATATAATGAGTTGTTTTTTTAAATTCATTCATTTCATTCCATTCATTTCATTCTACTTTACAGGATGATGTAACATCAGCATCTGATGATGAGTACATACCAGAGTCTGTATCGGATTCAGAAAGCTCAGGGACAGAGTTGAGTGTTGAGTTGCCTGAACCATCCAAAACGTCCCATACCACTAACATGCCTGATTTAGGCGATACTTTTGCTGAACAAGAACACATGAATACACAGGATATCTGTAAGAATTTCCTGGTGGATGTAGAAACTATCGGTGATCTCCAAAGTGACCCCAAACCAGAACCAGAAAGCTCAGAGTCAAACATGCAGAAAACAGTGAGTACCGAAAAGGGTACGGTGGATGTTCTTAGCCAAAGTAAATCCCCAACCAAATCAGGAAAACTCCTTAAAAGCCATGTCAATTATTGTTTCCTATGTGGAAAACCTCAAACAAACTTTGCACGTCATCTCGAGAGGCATGCACATGAAAATGCTGAAATTGCTCAGGCACTCCAGTTCCCCAAATCATCAAAGGACAGAAAGGTTCTTCTTGAAAAATTCCGAAACCTTGGCAACTTCAAGCATAACTCAGTCGTTAAAACCACAGGATCAGGCTGTCTTAAAGTGAAAAGGAGTTCCAAACAGAGCAGCAGCTCTGAGACGTATGATTACTGCTTGTACTGTAAGGGTATGATATCCAGAAAAGAACTTTCTCGACATATGAAAAGATGTGCTCTGAGACCCGAGAATAATGTTGAAGAGGGACCCAAGTTGAGAGAGAGAGTCTTTGGCATAGCATCTGCTCAATCTACAATGTCCCAGCCAATCTCAAGTGAACTTTGGTCAGTGCTGGGCAAAATGCACAAGGATGCAGTGTCCTCTGCAGTAAGGAATGATCATTATCTCATGCAGTTTGCCCAGTCCCTCTTTAACACTAGAAGCGCCAAGCACCGGTCATTTGACCGCTGACGCGTATTACTAGAAGCGCCGTGTAGGTTTGACCTAGATATACCTAGAACGGCCGGGCTGCGGTCATTTGACCGCAGTGATTACAAAAAAAAAAAAATCTTTTCACTCGATTCAATTCCAGGACCCTACGTTCACGACTTTTCCTAAATATGCGTGTTTTGTCACCCAGGATTTTTACATGACCAAAAGCACACCGGTACAAGCTAGTTTAGAGCTATTTTGCGCTCACTTATGTGACAACACTATGTTGTCTCGCGTTCGGCCATGTTTGTCCAGGCTGCTATTCTCTTTTCTCACAGCAGATGTCGCAAGGGTTTCCTGTCAGTCGGGCATGAGAATAATATTTTACCATAAAACATATAGTTTATATATGTGCAATATGTATTATATATGTGATTTATTTTAATAACTATTTTTCATTTACATGGCATAGTCTATGGAGGCGATTTACAGTGGTAAAATGCGAGTTTGTTTTGAAAACGTTGTTCTGCGACGTTGTTCTATTAGGCAGGCCTACGTGTGTAAAAAATATTTTCAGCTGAAATTCGTCGAAGCCTATTTATGTACGTAGCTGGGCGCGTATGCCTACGTACATTCATAGTTGTATCTTATCTTCTATTTGTAGGCTATCTTTTAAAGCTCAGACTAATAAGCAT
The DNA here is from genome assembly GCF_963854185.1 of Sardina pilchardus. NCBI lineage: Eukaryota > Metazoa > Chordata > Actinopteri > Clupeiformes > Clupeidae > Sardina > Sardina pilchardus. The sequence goes on from NC_085011.1 coordinate 11,455,605, forward strand.
TTTCTTACATAGCCTATTTGCTGGACAAAGAACTATATTTTCAAAGAAATGCGATGCACCCATTCAGTGGCGCAACGTTAAATCTCTCGACTACTATGCAGGAGACCCGGGTTCGCAACTTGGCACGAGCTGAAAATGTAGTTTATATAGACTGAATTCGCAGACTGTTTTTCAATGTCGACGAACAATTATTTTTTGTAAATGGTTTTTCATAACAAACTATCTGAAATAAACGGATGAATCACAATACTAGCCAAATTGAGCCGCCATCTGACAACTTTGACTAAGCCAGTTAGACTTTTTGCATCTAAAAATAATTATATCATAGAGACACGCGAAAAATAAACGAGCCTAGAAATTAGGCTAGGCTACATGAGATTTTCCCACTGGACACACCACATCAGTATTGTGCTCGTTGCTACGATATAGAACTCACAGTGAGTTGACATGGGGGAAAGAAGCAAGCAACGTAGCCTAATCTTGATCTCGCCTTACATAGGCCTACTTTCCTAATTCCTACGTAGGGCTAGTCAGACTTTTGTTAAATCTCCAGGGCCAGGTTGCACAAACACCAAAACCAAAGATTGATGATATGAACCAAATATTCTGGAACAGACGGATTTACAACATTGAACGCGATAGGTTATTAGGCTTACGAAAAAGTACTATAGGAATCTTATAGTATTTTGGGACTAAATATTGTAGGAATCTTATAGGAATACTATAGTAAATTGGGACATACTACAGAAGTACTACAAGATTGCTATAGAAATAGCCTACTATAGCGGCTAGAGGATATTATAGAGGTAGGCTATTACAGAACAAAAGAGAAGTCCGTGATGCGACTTCCACCGTTTCCTTTCCTGTTCACAACGCATGCAGTCTACATTGAAGTGAAACGTGCAGAACGTTGTCCAAAACAATACAATAACATTGTGTGTTGAGATCTAGTACAATATAGACATCTGCAGACATGAAGTGGCAAAGCCATGATCAGTCATGAAAACGTTGGCGGCTGCAGCCTCATTTAGGTTTTGGCTGGGCCAGCTAGCCAGCCAACTACTTCATCAGCCAGCCGTTATTCTCAAAGCAAATGGCTTCGGGGTCTATACATAACACACTATCCATTGCAACATAGCCTATTTGAAACCGATCATTCCCCCTCCCCCATACTCTCGTCTAGGCTAGGCTACTACAGACATCACCGCGCATCGAGGACAATTAACTGCCTCCCCACCCCCACCGCCTCTCTCTGTGCATAGGCTAGGCTGTAGGCATGGCTATTTAGGCAACTCGTGGAAGAATGCGCAATCATGTTTCATCGCATATGCGCGTTTCAGAATGTTCGAATTCGCCAGCGTGCGTGTAGTTGTGTGAATAGAAAAAACAGAACATAGCCTATATTTATTGATGCTTTGCTTAAAATAACTTCCGCCATGAACAAGTCGGGAATCGAACCAGCAATCCTTTGGATTTGAGGCCGAAGCTCTAACCAGTGAGCTACAATTCTCCTCTACAGTGCATTTAAAATGTGTAGCCTATCTCAATGCTGGATCTCGAAGTCACGTAGCCTAGACGTTAGCTTAAATTGTAAAAACAATAAGCCCATAGCCTTTTTTCAGCAGACATCGCAAACATATCATACACATTCACAAAACGGAGAATATCTTTCTGCTCAGCATAGCTCTCTATCTCCCTCCCTCCGATGTAGCTAGACCCCATAAGATGCTTCTCCCTAAATGAATAAAAAATGTTTTAGAAAGTAGCCACGGTAGCCTGTAAAATGCGGCCTGAAATCCTGGCTACTGTGTAATTGAAACCAGACTGTTCATTGTCGGCAGACTGTTCATTTTCGGCGGCGCAAACAGATAGGCTACCTATTAAGTGAATAGAAGTGAATTTGGGGAGTGAATTGACTTTTACCCATTCACTTTTAGAGCATTTTAGTTGAAAGTCAAGTTTGCTTAAGGTTTGTTCAAGAACTCTTCCAGAGTTTTTACCTCAAACAACACAAATCAACACAACTAAATGAACAGATAACTCGAACGTGCTGTATGTCATAATGAAACAACCACAGACTATCAACAAGACGGTCTGACACGAATGATAATAGTGCAAACTGAATTTATGACCAAACGATTTGATTCGTGCACGAAGCGCCATCTAGCGATCATTTTGTGTAAGTAGCAGCCTCCCAGTCTAAGGACTCAGCGGTCTTTTGACCGCCTCGCCGCGCTTTAAGTAGTTCACAACAGCACGGCGCTTCTAGTAGGTCGTCAAAGCGGTCAAATGACCGGGGCGCGGCGCTTCTAGGTATAAGTAGGTCAGAACGGCGCGGCGCTTCTAGTGTTAATAAACATGGGAGTGACAGATCAAAGCATGAGTATATAAGACAGAAAGTAAGGGAACTTGGGAGATTACTTGTGACTTTGCGCCACACAACTAGAATCCATAACATGGAAGAGGCAATAAAGCCAGGCAACTTCTTCATTCTTACTAGTGCTGTCAAGAGAGTTTCTGGTTTTGATCACCAAAACAACACATTCAAAGCCCCAAGTTTGGCCCTGAAAATTGGGCATTCTCTCAGAAAGATAAGTGACCTCATGATGTGTCGTGCCCTCATGGAAGAGGACCAAGAAGGGATCGATTCCATCAAGAAGTTTCATACACTTCAGAAAACAAAGTGGTCTGAATTAGTTTCCCATTCTGCCTTATCAAACCTGAGCGAGGCCAAATGCAACAAGAGCACCAGGCTTCCACTGGCCAAAGACGTTCAGAAGATACAGTTACATCTTGGTCAGCAAGTGGAATTGGCTAAGGAGAAACTAGCCGATAATCCAGGTGAAGTGGCGCGAATGACTGTAAAAAATGTTGACATGTCACAACTTAACGATGACATAAGCACTGGGCTTACAGAAGTTGAGAGGAGACTTTGCAAACAATTCGCCAGAGTGGAATTGAGGGGGGAAAAAGGACGAAATGTTGCGGTGATCCTGACTCCTGATATGACCGCTAACCTGTCACCCCTCATTAGTAAGAGGAAAGAGTGTGGAGTTACTGAAAACAACGATTACCTCTTCGCTGTTCCTTGTAGTCTTGGTCACTACAGAGGGCAGTTTGGTCAATTTGCAGATGCTTGTGGAGCCGAAGATCCTCAAAACCTCAGATCAACTAACCTTCGCAAACAGATCGCCACAATAAGCCAAGTCATGAACTTGAAAGATAATGAACTGGACCAGCTGGCCGATTTTCTCGGCCATGACATTAGGGTGCATATAGAGTACTATCGACTGCCCCAATCAACAATTCAGCTGGCTAAGATCTCAAAACTGCTTATGGCTATGGAGAAGGGAAGTGTGAAGGATATTCAAGGAAAATCTCTTGATGGAATCGGTGGTATGCATCATTTACATTTTGTTGAATATACCTGGTGTATGTGTATATGGTTGATGATGTAATAACATTTTTACATTGTCATTTAATAGATGACACAGAAGATATGGATACAGGATCACAGCAACTCCCCGATGTTTCCACTCTGCAAGGTAATGTTCAAATGGGGTCCCAAAATGCGGATTTTGTAATTCTATAAGTGAAATATTTAAAATTGGCTTCAAATGAGTAAACTTTTTATTGCCTACCCTCCTTGCTGTGTAGTTGATGCCATTGTTTTTTTGTTTTGTTATGTTGTTAGACAATGAAGAAATATTGGCTTCTGGCACTTTTGGATCGCCTCACCTCTCCGAGACCGCAGCTCAAGGTATAATCTCAATAATGGACCCAAAGTTTGCCCAACATATCTCATGTAATGAGCTGGGATCTGTGGGTTCATTAGATCAGAGTATATTAAAATTGTTTTAGTCAGGAATTTGCCAGTAGTATGTTTGTTAGAAACTTTGTTAGAAGCATAACTTCTTTTAATTTCTCTTCATTGTGACACATATGCTTTATGGTTAGTATTTTGTATTGGTGAAATATTTAAAGGAACACTCCACCGTTTTTTCATATTAAACTACGTTATTCCCTTAATTAAGACGAGTTGATACATACCTCTCAGGTTTCAATGCATGCACTCAAAGGCTCTGACGCACGGCGCTACTTTGATAGTACTCTAGGTAACCCAGTTCATTCATTAGGATCCAAACAGAGGTGAAGTTAGAAGCGACCAAACACCTTCATGTTTTCCCTAAATTCCCATTTTTGTATTAAAATACAGTTCCACGAGTAGTCACACGACCAAGTATGGTGAGACAAAATAAAACGTGCATTTCTAAGCAGGTAAGAGGAATAATTATATTGTGTGGCGGAATAACACTTGGGAGTACTTTGACTCGGCGCAGTAATATCATCACTCTTGCACTTTCAGTTTCATTTTGGAGTGAAGATACTACTGCGCAGAGTCGAAGTGCTCCCAATTACTAGTCCGCCACACATTATAGTTCTCCTTCTTACCCACTTAAAAAAGCGCCATGTTTTATTTTGTGTCACTAACTAGTCGTGTAACTACTCATGTAACTGTATTTTAATAGGGAAAACGTGAAGGTGTTTGGTTGCTTCTAACTTCATCTCTGTTTGGATCCTAATGAATGAACTGGACGCTAAGTGCTATCAAAGTAGCGCCGCGCACCAGAGCCAGTGAGTGCACGCATTGAAATGCGAGAGGTATGTATCAACTCGTCTTAGTTAAAGGGATATTCCGCCATTTGTGGAATTACGCTCATTTTCCACCTTCCCTCGAGCAAAACAATCGATATTTACCTTGTTCCCGTTCATCCAGCCATTCTGTGAGTCTGGCGATACAACTTTTAGCTTCAGCCTAGCATAGATCATTGAATCGGATTAGACCATTAGCTTCTCGCCTGCTAGCTTCATGTTTAAAAGTGACTAATATTTCTGGTAATTTTCCCATTTAAAACGTGTGTCCTCTCAAGTTAGAAAGTGCAATAAGACCAACTGAAAATGAACCCTGCCGTTTTTCTAGGCTGATTTGACATGGAACTACATTCTCATCTGGCGTAATAATCAAGGCAACTTGCAGCTACTGGCACTACTACTGCTTGATGTCTATGGGGACTATTTTCAGATGCTGCGTACGATATCACTGCGCCTATGGTACGTTTGCAAGTTGCCTTGATTATTACGCCAGATGAGAGTGTAGTTCCATGTCAAATCAGCCTAGAAAAACGCCAGGTTTCATTTTCAGTTGGTCTTATTGCACTTTCTAACTTGAGAGGAGACACGTTTTAAATGGGAAAATTATCAGAAATCTTAGTCACTTTTAAACATGAAGCTAGCAGGCGAGAAGCTAATGGTCTAATCCGATTCAGTGATCTATGCTAGGCTGAAGCTAAAAGTTGTATCGCCAGACTCACAGAATGGCTGGATGAACGGGAACAAGGTAAATATCGATTGTTTTGCTCGAGGGGAGGTGGAAAATGAGCGTATTTCCAAAAATGGCGGAATATCCCTTTAAGGGAATAGCGTAGTTTAATATGAAAAAACGGTGGACTGTTCCTTTAAAATAGGCTTTTTTATACATTAAGATAACAGCCTAATGTTATTTCAAATATTTTCTATTGCCTACCCTCCTTGCTGTGTAGTTGATGCCATTGTTTGTTTTGCCTTTTTTGTCTTGTTTTCAGACAATGAAGTAATGTTGGCTGCTGGAACTTGTGGATCGCCTCACCTCTCTGAGACCGCAGCTCAAGGTATGGTTATGGTTATGGTTATTGCTTTTGCTATTTGGAAGATGCCTTTGTCCAAAGCGAAATACAAATAAAAACAATACAATAATTGATTTAACAGCGAACAATTTCAAAAAGTTGGTCAGACTACAGTAGGGAGAATAGCAACATAAACTAAAATATCAATTCAAGCAATAACCTAATGAAAATAAACAATTAATATAGGGTAACAGCAAACAAACAAAGTCATTCAATCAGTCATATTATAACAGGTATAATTTCAATAATGGACCCAACGTTTGCCCAACGTATCTCATGAGCTTGGATTTGTGGGTTCATTAGAGTATATTAAAAATGTTTTAGTCAGGAATTTGCTACTAGTACGATTGCTATCTTTTTGTCATCTCTCTTCATTGTGACACATATGCTTTGTGATTTAGTATTTTGATGTCTTAAGTAGTTTGCATGATCATTTTAAAACAACAGGGAAGACTTGGCCTGTGTACATCTACATCATTTCCTAGTAAAATTATCACTCAAGGTATTGTTGCAGTCACGCTCTCCATCCAGTTTAACAACTTTGCCATGAGTTTTAGTTACTAGAATACAGAATTGTCTGTCTGCTTGTTATGTGCATGGCAGTAGAATATATTACAGTTTTGATTGGTCCGCAGGTAGGCTCTTTAAGCCCATACACTTATACTGCACAATTTTTTTTTTAGATGACCTGTGGAACTCTGTCTGTGTGACTTCTAGTTCACCTCATCTCCCTGACTCAGTCACTCAAGGTATTATTTAAATGCTCTCCATCACTAGGCATGCTTGCTAATGTGCAGTCTACACCAAATTATGTTTGGTTAGACATATAAAGCATATAAAGAAGCTGGATGTATTTTGTGTTTTATTATCACACACATTTTGTCGACACAAGTTCCAGTTTGTTTGGCAATTTTGAACAGCAACATCCCTGCCTGCATGTACTGTACACGTTGAAGGATCTTTTATCTTTTCATTTCTTCTCATCTTTTTTGTAATTGTTCAGGTTTCCGTGTTTCATCAAGACGGTGTGTGAAGAGACCATGGTCCAAGGAGGAGATACAAGCTGTGATGAAACATATGAGGCCTTTTATTGAAAACGGTGTCACTCACCAGTGAGCAGTGCCTGAAGTGCAAGGAAAAGGAACACCCTGTGTTGGAGACAAGATCCATTCAAAACATTCGATATTTTGTACGCAACAGAGGCTTGACTTTTAAAAGGCATTCAAAGGCTAAACACTAAATGCACTTTTGGCTAGCCTGAGACTTGGGTCTAATATTTTATAAGTTTATGTCTTGTTCTCAGAAATTTAGGTCACTTAATTTATATTGCTCCCAGGCAGATGTTTGTTTGTTTGTTTGTTTTGCTTTGTGGTTAGCCTGGACCTTTTAATGTAAGGATTCATTTTATTTTGCTTTATTTATTTCTACAATGCTGTCCTTTGCTAAGGAACAGAATCTTGAGGTGACCAAATACAGTTCAGTGATACAGCAAATATTGTGTGGTGTGTTAATAATGACAAACCTACAAAAAAAGGCTCTCTTCTCAGGTTATGTGTGATTCTGTGCAATGGGCAATGGCAGACTCTGGACACGCCAGTTGCAGTGGGGATGTGAAGCATGATTGCAGGTTGGCAGTTGGTTCAGGACATGGAAACCTCCATAATACTAGTGAGGAAGGATACAAAGATAAGTGCTGGTGGGGTTGTGTAGCTTGACCGTATTTGATTGGAGGTGCTGATGTTTTCTAGATGAAGAAGTGTAGAATGGCGTGATTGTGCACCTTATGTACATTATCTGCAAATTATATCCCGATGTGATGAGTTATTTACACTTACTGTAGTTCAGCTTATGTGCCAAATTGTAATGTACAACTGTAGGTCAACAAAGAAAACAAAATTACCTCTTAATATATATTCAATATTATTATAATGGTGTGCCTTAGTCACTTTGGCCTAGTAATCCATGTGTCCTCTCAAAGCAGGTTATACTCGGTGTATGTGTGTGACCTGGCCTTACAGACCTTGTGTCCTTTCAAAGCAGGTTATACTCAGTGTATGTGTATGATGACATCACTGACCTTGTACACCACACTGTCCTTATAGACCCTGTTTTAGAAAAGTCTTTACAAACCACTAAAAAGTCTGAAAAACGGCTTTTTTTTATATCTCAGGTTTGGCAAGGAAATCTTTTAATTTTAAACGTTGTATAGGTTCCCTGATTTTTTTCATGACGTTTGATATGTGTTTTGTAGCTCTAGCACCACGGGAACCCTGTGTCCCTGTATCCCTGTGTTAAGTCTGATTTACGAAAATTTTCGTAAATTGTCCTCTTAGCCCGACAAACGGGTATGTGTGTGTGTGTGTGTGTGTGTGTGTGTGTGTAGGGTAAGAAGCGTCAGTATGAGCAGGAGCTGGAGACCCTGGAGAAGCAGCAGAAGCAGTCCATCGAGCGTCTGGAGCAGGAGCACACGAGCCGCCTGAGGGACGAGGCCAAGCGCATCAAATCAGAGCAGGACAAGGAGCTCGCCAAGTTCCAGAACATGATGAAGAACCGCAAGAAAGAGGTGCGCACTCACACACACATATGTGCACACACACACACTCTCTCACTTACACACACACACACTTAGGCTTACACTCACTCACACACACACACTTAGGCTTACACTCACTCACACACACACACTCACACACACACACACTTAGTCTCACACTCACTCGCACACACACTTCCACTTCTAGAGCTCCCAGGGTACCCACCAACTCGTCTACCTCACACTGGTATTCATTCTGCTCGCTTGACTCATGGTGAGTGAGTGTGCTTTTAGGGCCTGCAGCTTTATTCATCTTCTCTGGCTATTTTGTGTGTGTGTGTGTGTGTGTGTGCGTGTGTGCACACGTGTGCGTGTGTGCACACGTGTGCGTGTGTGTGTGCGTGTGCGTGTGCGTGTGCGTGTGTGAGAGTGTGTGCGTGTGTGTGTGTGTACCTGTGCGTGTGTGTGTGTGTGCGTACCTGTGTGTGTACATGTGTGCATGAGAGAGTGAAAGAGTGCATGTATGAGAGAGAGAAGGAGTCCATGTGTGTTCTGTAAATAGCAGGAGCCTGCTGCCTTATCCTCTGCTCTCTTTTCACTCTCCCCTGGGTTTCTGACCTTTGCCATGGCAACCGCTCGCATCCCCTCTTCATGCTACACTGCTGTCAAGTGGAATGTGATCTCCATTCTTTAGACAATATCCAATGGTTGCATACCTGCACATTTTTATGTGCGATATTACTCAATGCTGTTCATTGCTGTCCAAACATAGTTGGAACTATTCCCATGCACCTATTTCTCTTCAATATCACCTGTTTTACCTTTTAACCTGGACAAACTGTCACTTTCCTCTTTTAAGATGCCTTTCCTCACTGCAACAAATGGGATGACCACTTTGTCCCCTCCAAAGCGGGTCTGTGTTGTGTGTGAGTGCGGTGCTTCTCTGCAGCGCGTCTTGCTCTGCAGTGGCCTCTGGTTAGTGTGGTCAGCTGCTCAGCTCATGCAATGCATTATGACAAGGATTGATGCGCTGTCCTTGTGCTTGTGGTCATTAGAGCTGAATCTGTCTGCGTGCGACTGGACATAGCGCTCTTTCATTTCTTTACTCTCTCTCACACACACACACACACACACACACACTCTCTCTCACACACACACACACTTTCTCACACACACACACACACACACACACACACACACAAACACGTGCAAAAATATCAATCATATGTTAAAACATTCACAAACGCAGACTATTATCTGTTATCCTTAAAAAGTACACTTTTGTGTACACTTTTGAAGTCATTAGCTGCAAATGTGCTACACACACACATCTGAGTCCTCTCAGATGTGTGTGTGTGAGTCCTCTCAGATGTGTGTGTGTAGCACATTTATAGCTGATGAATACACTCCCATCTCTTGACATTTAGTAAACACAGTTAAGCACTCTCATCCTGTCCCATTCACATCCCATCCACATTACATACACACACTCATTTTTTACTTGATAGTTATTATCATTGAGTGCTTAATGATATACATTTCCGTTATAACATAATGTTTATTAGAATGTTTTCATTCCACTGTTTATAATCATGTGATGAAGATGTTTGTGTCTGTTTTTAATGTTATGTTATTATGATTGATTGGTGATTGTGCTGGTGGTGCTGGGTTGTATGAGTGGCACTAATTTTGGTGATTGGTTGAGAGAATCAGTGGTGTGTATGTGTGTGTGTGTGTGTGTCTATGGTGTTGTGGAAGGTATTGGTGTGGCCGTAGGATGGTGAGATCCCTTGCTTATGGTGGAATCAGGTGACTGTACTCAGGTGAAGGAGGTTAAAAGCAACATAGATTTCTTGGTGATCTCTTGAGACCAGACCCTCCCCATCCCCATCCCTGCCCTAGAGACGAACACCATCCCTACTACTGACATGCACTGTACTGACACCTGTCACTGTTTTACTAGATGTGACATGCACTGCATTCATAGTACTGTACCACTGCATTCATACTGTACACAAGCCTGATTTCAGAAGCTTCGACTAGTTCCATTATCTCCGTATTCCACAGCAGGAGCTCTTCAGTCTCCCCTTGGTGCAGTTTGGAGTGTGTGCTGAGAGCTCAGAGATCACCCAGAGACTATGTAGGTGGCTTCACAATCAGGGTCAACGCAAGACATTTTCCGCATATACAGGATGTCTATGGAACGCAAAATATATCACACTAAATGGGAATAGCAGGCATTTGAAATATATTTCTGCAAAACAAGCTCAGAAATATAACTGACCTGGTTGAACTTATTTACCAAAGTAAACACTTCACATATGCATAACTAAGTAATAACTTATAAACTGAATTTCCGGATACAATTTGTAATAACTGATATGGTTTTAAAACTTTGCCATAAACCGTTTTTAATGTACAATATATGATGCACCTTACTTAACCACTTTTACTTAGGTGACGATAACTGTAGGAACAATAATGTTGAAACTAATTTATTTTTCACACTGTTACACCTACAGTATAACATTGGAAATATACATATCTTAGCATTTTCAATGGGCAGTTCCCATGAACCTTTTTTTTTTCATCCTTCAACGGATGTAGATTAAACAAGAAACAAATAATGACATTTCCAGAAAGTTTAATTTGTAGGCCTCGTGAAACAAAACTCTTATACCCTGATTGTGAAACTATTCATCAAGGGCTTATCTGGTGGATGATGTACAGAAGTCACGGCGCTGGCGATGCTGTCGGTTAACTTACCTTTGCTCTACGATTGGCTCTTTCTGGGAGACGCTCATCTCTAAAAGTCATTGCGCATTAACATCCATGCGGACGCCATCTAATCTCTCTGCCTCTGGATTGGCTGGTCTTCTCGGGGCTTGCGATGGGATGGGGATGTGGGTGGGGGCAGCTTCTTTGGAATCGCGCATGAATCCTGGCGCTCGCACAATCGAAAGATGGCCTGACCCTGAGTGCTGAACAGCTGTTCAGTTTGGCCCCATGTGTGTGTGTCCACGACGGAATTCATACAGGTGAAACAGGAAGTAGGCCAGTCCCCCAAACATATGAGAAAAGAGCTGCGCAAGCGCTTAAAGGAAGACCTAGCAATCGCACAGCATGAAGAGGTAGGAACACACACACACACACACACACACACACACACACACACACACACACACACACACACACACACACACACACACACACACACACACACGCGCGCACGCGCGCGTATGGGCGGGGCCCATGCCTTCATACACACACCAACAGATTCATACTGTGTATATAGACACACACACACCCTCTCAGCCACTTCACACATCACCTAGACATGCATAGATATTAACACACACAGATATATAGACACACCAACACAGACATGCTCACAGTGCCTCAGATGGAATGTGACGCCTATATCAGAACCCATCAGCCTATCAGAAGGGTGTTGTGGGAAGACAGATGGGATTGTCTGATACATGCACCGGCCAGTACGTGTATGGTGTATGCGTCCATATTTGTGTGTGTGTGTGTGTGTGTGTGTGTGGAAGATACAGTATGTGCCAATTTGGAAGCCCGATATTTAGGTGTGTGTGTGTGTGTCAGAGAGACCGATTGACCAGTGTAAAGTAAGGGTATGAGACATGATGCAAGGTAAGTTTTGTGTGGGTTTGAGTGTGATTAGACATGTTCCACAGGTGAGTGTGTTCCTGTTACTTTTGCTCTCTCTTAACAGATCATGCAAGTCTGCATGCACGAAGACTGCAGAGGTTCCAATGGCTATTAGCTAACTTCAACTCTCTCTCTCTCTCTCTCTCTCTCTCTCTCTCTCTCTCTCTCTCTCTCATACACACACACACACACACACACACACACTCACAGAGAGCTTGCTTGATTCTTCTAACAGTTCATCTCTGCTCAGGCCTCAGCTTCTGATGCTCAAATCAAGTGGTGACTGAGTGTGTGACAGAGTGGATGTGACTGAGTGTCTTGAGTGTGACAGAGTGGATGTGCTGTGTGGTTCTGTATGTGTCACTTGCGGTGTGTTTCTGTTTCTATGTTTGTGTGTCTCGTGCAGGGAGTGTGAGTGTGTGGCGCAGGGTGTGTGTGTGCGTGCACGTGCACTTGTGTGTGTATGAGAGACGCAGGGAGTGTGTGTGTGTGTGTGTGTGTTGCTCATGCGGGGAGTGTGTGTTCTGCTTCACAGGGTGTGGCCCAGGTTATGATTCAGTCTTTTCAGTTGTCCTCATTCGCTCTGTTCAACGCCCAGCTGCAGGACGTAAGTCACACACTCTCTCAGCTTCCCTCTGTCCTGCTGCTCACATGGCCTGCACACACACACACACACACACACACACACACACACATATGCACACAGACAGATAATCTCCCCTTTTCTCACTTGCGCACACACACACTATGAGACACATACTCATACTGCCATGAACAGTGTTGAATACACACACACACACAGGCATGTGAGCTGGCAGGTGGTTTGTGTTTGCGGTGTCTTGCCGGTGTTGGTGCCGTGATGCAGTTCCTCCATCTGGCCTCTGGTTGGCGCTCTACCAGTCTCTCGCTCTTATACCTGTGACACATCTCACCTGTGATACAGTTCTCTCCCTCTCTCCGCTCTCTCTCTCTCTCTCTCTCTCTCTCGCTCTCTCTCTCTCTCCAGTGAAAGATCTTGTAAATTAATGTTTGTATGTTGTAATCTGTTTTATTTGTCTGTTTTATTGTTTTGTGTACAAAGAAGATTGAAACACCAAAAACAAGAGTCTCTTAATGGGATAGTGTCATGAAGTGTAGCTATTCTGGTCATGTCTGGTGTCCGACTGATATGTCCTTGGTATGACAATGGGCAGATAGCTTAGTTTTGTGTGCGTGTCTGTAATATGTAAAGATGTATGGTCTGATTTAAATGTCCCTCTGAATGAATTGTGACTTGTCCACTGTCTCTCTCTTTCTCTTTCCCGTTCCCTTCCGTTCTCTCTCTGTCTTTTTCTTTCTCTCTCTCTCTCTCTCTATCTCTATCTCTCTCTCTCTCTCTCTCTATCTCTATCCCTCTTGTGTCCTCTGTGGTCATCAATTGCACATACATCAAATGTTTTTAGTGTTTCTTGGGAAACTGTTTTATTGTAAATATGAGCTAGTCTTGTGTGTGTGTGCGTGCGTGTGTGTGCTGTTTTATGAAATATTAGCCATATGTTTGTGTTGCAACAAGCTATTTTATGAAATACTAATTCTGAAAAATGTTGTCCTTTCTTTGTTGTCCAATTGTACGTATATTGGAACACACACACGCACACACACACACAAACAGGAACAAGAATTTCTGCAGCGACAGCAGCAAGAGTTGGATGCAGCCCTGAAGAGGATCATCCAGCAGCACAAACACGAGCTGGCCACCATCGAGAGAGACTGCCTCAACCACAAACAGCAGCTCATGAGAGGTACACACACACACACACACACACACACACACACACACACAGACACACACACACACACACACACAGGTACAGTCATTAGAGTTATCACACACGTGCTGGTTACCATCGAGAGAGACTAAACCACAGACAACACCGTATGAGCGTGTGGTACAAACACACACACAAAGATAACGCCTCAACCACACAGCCGAGGTAAAGAGAGGTCAGGAGAGAGCCATGGAGCAGGGCACGTGGAGGAGAGACAGAATGAAACATGAACGAGAGAGAGAAGGAGAGAGGGTGAATAATGAAAGTAATGAAATGACGCTGGGTAAGAATAACTGTAACGCGTGTTCTGGGGGGTTGAGAATGAGTGGCGGGCTTTCAGTCTGACTGTGTGAGGGAGAGAGGTAGAGGCTGATGACATGGGGAAGTGTAAACCACTCTGACCAATGTTCCCGCTCTCATGTGGCAAACTCTCATAAGCGGCATGTGAGTCAGAACAAAAGCCATGCAGCACGCCCATGCATTCAACACACAGAGAGAGTGAGACAGACAGACAGACAGACAGACAGAGAGAGTGAGACAGAGAGAGAGGCCCTGTGTATGTGTTTGAGTTTTTGGCTTGGCTCATATCACTGTTGCTTATGGACGAACATGCCTGGACTTGCGGATGTGAGCATGTGTGCGGAACTGCGTATGAAGTTCGTTTATTTACTGACATCATTCTAATAGCTGTCTGGGTGTGTGTTTGTGTAATGAATGAATGACTGAAACGGCAGGGACACAATCATTTTCTATTCTGAGTAAGCCATTGTCTGTGTGTGTGTGTGTGTGTGACTACAACAGACACACTCAATCATTTTCACACTCAAGAATGTGTCATTGTGACTGTACAAGTGGGTCTGTGTGTGTATGCCTTGGCTGTGTGTGGGGTGGTGGGGGGGGGGGGGGGGTCTGTGTTTGTATGCCTTTGGCTGTGGGTGTGTGTGTGCGTTGGTCTGTGTATGGGTCTGTCTGTGTGTGTTTGTTTGTTTGACCCTGTGACACTGTGTGTGTGTTTGTGTGTGTGTGTGTGTGTGTGTGTTTGTGTGTGTGTGTGTTCCAGCCCGTGAAGCAGCAATGTGGGAGCTGGAGGAGCGCCACCTTCAGGAGAAGCACCAGCTGCTCAAGCAGCAGTTGAAGGACCAGTACTTCATGCAGAGACACCAGCTGCTCAAGAGGCATGACAAGGTGTGAACAGAAAGAACCCCCCCACAACACACACACACACGCACGCGCACACACACACACACACACACACACACACACACAGGGGGGGGGGGGGGGGATAAAAGCACAAGTGTGTGTGGAAGAAAGAGAGAGTGAGACCTCGGGGGTATGAGACAGATGCTTCCTTATTTCCTGTGAAGGGTAAAGTTGAGGAGAGATTCTAACTTGTGTAAATGTGTGTGTGTGTGTGTGTGTGTGTGTGTGTGTGTGTGTGTGTGTGTGTGTGTGTGTGTGTGTGTGTGTGTGTGTGTGTGTGTGTGTGTGTGTGTGTGTGTGTGTGTGTGTGTGTGTGTGTGTGTGTGTGTGTGTGTGTGTGTGTGTGTGTGTGTGTGTGTGTGTGTGTGTGTGTGTGTGTGTGTGTGTGTGTGAGCAGGAGATGGAGCAGATGGCTGGCTATAACCAGCGTTTAATGGAGGAGATGAAGAACAAGCACACGCAGGAGAAGGGGCGCCTGCCCAAGATCCAGCGCAGCGAGGCCAAGACCCGCATGGCCATGTTCAAGAAGAGCCTGCGCATCACGGGCACCGGCACGCCCGAACAGGACCGCGACAAGATCAAACAGGTCAGAGGTCACAGGGACTCACACACACACACACACACACACACACACACACTCACTCACTCTCACACACACTCACACACACTCACACACACTCTCATACATACTCACACACACACACACACTCACAGCCACCCACCCACCCAGCCACACACCCACCCAGCCACACACCCACACTGTGACTCTAAATTGGACTGATGAATATTGAAAATGGAAAATGTACTTGCTTGCACTGGTCTTACCAGCACATACAGTGTCAACAGTGTTTACCTACCTAGCGTTAGATTGGGATAAATGCCACCAGTCTGTTATGCACTGTTGCTCACAGTGCAGCTGAGGTGAACCTTCTTCTCACAGACAGTCTGACCTGTGGCTTCATTTCAGAGAAGGGGCTCTCTGATCAGTGAGACTTCGCTTTTTAAAGATACACAGAGCACACAAACTAACCACGCATGCACACACACACACACACACACACACACACACACACTGAATGCATTTGACAAAGGTCAGACTCTGTGTAATTATAGAGAGCACAGAGTTGCATCAGTCATCTCTTGCAGGTAAAATGTAATGTGGGGGCTGATTGTTTAAAAATGGCTTTCCGGTGATGGCAGTGTAGCTACAGCACTGTGTGTCCCAGTATAGCTTATGGCTAACTCTCACATACATCTGTTGAAGTGAAAGTGGACAAATCTGGAGAGCATCGATGCAATTATTGGTTTACGTGTGAAACTTGCTCTATTCATGGGTTTCATCAGGTCCCTTTCCACAGGTGTATTAATCAAGCACCATGCAGTCTGCATTTATACCTGCACCTGTGGAAGGGGACCTGATGAAACCCATGAATATGGTTGTTTCTTCAAATTTAGAGTAGGAGAATAGTGCACATGAGTAGGAGAATAGTGCACCTTTAAGAGAAGAGATGAGAATTCCTTCAAGATTGATAAATGCTTTAAGATTTTACCGCAACAAGGGGCCGACAAAAAGCCGGTTTTGTTTTCTGCTACTAGAGCATCCAGAGTTGACTGGGGAACTACTATTCTGTTGCTCTCAAAAACAAGCAAATATTTATGATCGTATTGATTTGTAGTGATTTATGATTGTTATGCTCATATGTGTGTGTGTGTGTGTGTGTGTGTGGCGCCACAGTTTGCGGTCCAAGAGGAGAAGAGGCAGAAGAATGAGCGGCTTCATCAGCAGCAGAAACACGAGAACCAGATGAGGGATCTCCAGCTCCAATGTGATTCCAACAACAGAGAGCTTCAGCAGCTGCAGGTACTCATATACACACACATAAACACACACACACACACACACACACACACACACACACACACACACACACACACACACACACACACACACACACAGAAGCAAACAATGGGATGAACGCTGTGGGATCGAATTGTGTTTGTCTCTGCGTGTGTGTGTGTGCGTGTGTGTGTGTGTGTGCAGAATGAGAAGTGCCACCTGCTGGTGGAGCACGAGACTCAGAAGCTGAAGGAGCTGGACGACGAGCACGGCAACGAGCTCAAAGAGTGGAGAGAGAAGCTGAGACCACGCAAGAAGGTACACACACACACACACACACACACACACACACACACACACACACACACACACACACACACACACACACACACACACACACACAGTGTGTCAGAGTACACTCTTTCCCTGAGGCCGGATTGTAAAGGCTAGACCTCCAATAATATTTTTAGTTGGTAATTTCACAGAGTTGCTCAGATTTAATCAATGTAAACAGCACCAATTATGTATGCGCTTTAAGATTTAGTTGTTTTTTTGGCTGTGCCCAAGTTGATTTGATGGATGTAGGCTGGGCAGAGGAGCAACAGTGGCTAGTCATGCACCTCATTTGAGCGTGCTTGAGTTGATTTTGTAAAGGCTGTCGCCTGAGAGGTGAGATGCTTACATTTTGCTGTCGTGTCTGTTGTACAAGACATTGACAGTGCAATAACTCTTAAAAGGCATTAAGGCATTTGTCGAGAAGATGGATGTTTTTGGCTGTTTGCCCAAGGAGAATCGCATATACAGTATCATTGCTGTGATTGATTAGATCTAATTGCATGCAGCGGTATTATTGGTTGAAACCCCCATAATGAAATCTAAATGGCACATTACCAGTCTCAAATTCTGAATAGAGTTCAAGTCTATGACTATGCCTGGCTACTTTTGATAGCCATCCCTTAATAGTGATGTACCGTAATTTCCCGACTATTAGCTGCAGCTTACACATTGATTTTGCAAAATTTCCTCAGCCATGAGGTTAATACAGGGGGGCAGTTAATATGGTGTTAATATGGTTTTGTCTCTTTTAACTTGCATAAAACAACTGTCCTGCGGCTTATACACATTGCGGCTTATATGCGGGAAATTACTGTAGGCCTTCATGCGTGCTGCCGTGACCAATCCCAGTGCTGTATTTGTGTGGGCAGGCCCTGGAGGAGGAGTTCAGCAGGAGGCAGCAGGAGCAGGACGTGTTCTTCAGCACCAGCGGCGACTCCGAGTGCCTGAACCCCAGCGCCCAGAGCAGGGTGTCCAAGTTCTACCCGGTCCCCGGGGCCCACTCCTCTGGGTCCTAACCAACAAACACACACACACACACACACACACACACACACACACCCACACCCACACCCACACCCACACCCACACACACACACACACACACACACACACCCACACACACCCACACACATACGCACACATAGGGTGCCTCTCATTTGGGCTTTTATACGTCCTCCCTCGCTCCTCGGGCCTCGATCCTCACTGATCTACATAAAGAATGATGGGGCGAAAACAATGGGATAGTCTATCCAGTGTTAGTTATAGATCAGTGGGAACGCCCCTCGAGGATCGAGGAGGCATGTTGAGAAGCACCTATATACATACGCACACACAGTGAGGGTTCCATGGGTTTCTGCATCATTGACAATCCTGGGAGCTTTGTCACAGATCACACCCATTCCGCTCTGAGGCTGCAGAAGCTCAATCAGTGCCACCGCCCTCACGTCCACAAATGAAGACGCTCCTGAACACGCTCCGCTGAAGCTTTGGAGCTTTCCTAAGCCATTCATTATTGAGTGAGTGACTGACTGTGTGAGCCCTGCTAACATGCTAACATGCTCCCTGCCCCTTGCTTACTGATGGGCTCTCCACATCAGGGGCACGTTGAGGGTTACAGATGAGACCCAAATAGACTGAAACCCAACAAGACTCTTCCAGCCCAGAGCCGACCAGACACAAACCAGCCTGACCCGACCTGATTGGAGAAAAGCAGGCGGGCAGGCCCAACCTAAACAGACCTTGCCAGAGCTGGTCAGGCAAGACAAGACGAGACAAGACGAGAGCAGGTGGACTACATTAGAATGCATCCAATCTTCCGCAAACGGCTCAGGCAATGCAGTGGAGCATTTACTCTAGAGACGCTTTTCAGTTCAAGTTCAGCCCCTATTCCTCAGTTCCTAGAGGGAAGCCAGTGCCTCAAATGTGTGTGTTGTCCATGTTGGTGTGTGTTTGTCTTCATGTGTGTTTGTGATGTGATGTATGTATGTTTGTATGTATGTATGTATGTATGTATGTATGTATGCATGTTGTACTTGTGTTTCAATGTTTGTTTGTGTGTCCGTACGTGTGGGTTAGTGTATGTGTGTTAGTCACAGATGGACCTATTCCTGTCTTTGCCCTCCCTTATGCTGCTCAGTGCGTCTGCTCTGAGGTGGCTGAAAACGTCTAGAAACTTCTAGAATGTGTAGTACGCTACAGAACGTAACTAACCGCTCTGTGCTCGAATGAATCACAAGACTCTGAAGGACAAACTTATTCATTGTTACCCAAAGGAACTGGACTGCGCGAAACACATGAAGTGCTCGTCGGTGCTTTCAATGTGATGGTGTGTGACTCAAATGAAGTTGTTTATGTAATAGTCGATGCATGTTCCCTTTCGAGTGGGTGTGACCGTGACTAATCGCACCGTTGCTATGATGACGAGCAGCTATTCCCCGTGCGGTGGCCATGTCAAGTGTGTTTCCATGGATACAGAATGGGAGTATTGCTGTTGTATATCCTACTGGTATATATCCTAATGGTATGTGATTTTCTTTTTTTTTTCTTTTTTTTTTCTAAAGAACCTTAAATCTCTAAGGTTGGATCAAAACAAAATGAAGCACTTTGGAACTTGAGTGTTCTTCAGTAACTTTCCAATTATAGTCCTGGAGAGGTTTGGAGATGTTTAATGAATTTCAGTGGAATGTATTATTGCACTGTTTCAACCCAACTGAGAATATGCAGTATGAAGGTCTTGTGCATTTAAAAGGCATGTATGCCTAGATAGATTGCTAGCTTATCTTGGCCACTTTCTCTTGAAATGATTTTTAGCACATATCTGCTTAATGCACACAAGCTTTTGATGAAGGACACGGGAGAGTATGTGGTGATATTGGATGTGTCATTTTAATGTAAAACCTTCCTTTTTATTTTTTCAAATCTGATCGTATTTTATTACTGCTGTTACTTGTCTGACTTGTCCCCCCATTGAATGTCTGACAATGAATGATGTCATGCTGATTTGCTGGTCATGGGCACTTGTGATGGCTTAAAGGAAGAAACTGTTTGAATATTACATGGTCATTGTCTTACTGTATGCTGTTTTTTGATGATAACAATTTCTTTTGATGTCGGTCCAAATGGTTACCATGGCAAACAGCCCCTGGTGGAGTGCTTTAATACGGTCACCTTTTCATGTCCTTTCTGATGTGCTGCTCAATGAAGAATTAGCTGTAACTAATGCTGTCTAGACAATAAGGTTTTCCCAGTTTGTACTGAATATGCGCTTGTTTTCATAGTTCCTCGATCTGTCTGACAATAGTAAAAAAAAATGGGCTTTTCTGCACTGAGCTCCAGCGGTGCTGAGGGAGCGGTTTGAGACCAGACCGTTGTTGTCATCGGAGAATCATTTGGCCAACTGGCGCTGAGATAAAGCTCAGAACAACTCGGAAGGCCAACAGGGAACAAAACCCACATGAATATGGTGGGTAAGCTGGATCTGTGCTTTCTGTCTCAGATCTGTATATTAGCAGAGTCTGAGGCTTTATGCGTATTTAGTCTCTTTTCTTGATGCCGCTCATGGGACACACAGTCCCTGTCCTAAAGGCAGCGCGTCACCAGTCCCCCATTGAGCTCTGCATGCAGAAGATGGTTGTGTCTGCCACAGGACGAGCTCTGCATGACCAGGGCTCGCGCTCACACAAACTCTCTCACTCTGTAGGTGATGGGTGAAATGCTGTGTGTGTGTGTGTGTGTGTGTGTGTGTGTGTGTGTGTGTGTGTGTGTGTGTGTGTGTGTGTGTGCATATGAGTGTGCAAAACACATTATCTCAGGTATACTGTTTCTAAAAGCAATAGTAGCAGTCAGTTTGTTATTAGATGAGGTAGAGGATGATCTATCATTATCTTGGTCAATTGATCTTACTGCATTAATGCCACTAGGAAACAGCCGCATGGGAAGTGTGTGTATGAGTGTGTACTGTATGTAACTATGTATTTGCAAATGAAGGTGGTTTAAGGCAGGTGATTCAAGGTTTGTAGAGTGGACTGCATTACACTCACATTACAATGATTGTGTCGAGAAACGCTGAAGTCTGTTAGCAGATGGTGTTTTGGAGCAGACCGTGGCCCAGAGCCAATGCA
The DNA here is from genome assembly GCF_963854185.1 of Sardina pilchardus. NCBI lineage: Eukaryota > Metazoa > Chordata > Actinopteri > Clupeiformes > Clupeidae > Sardina > Sardina pilchardus. The sequence continues at coordinate 11,476,838 of NC_085011.1, forward strand.
CATCCAGGCTGGATTGATTTGTCATCTGTTATTTGGAGCCATTGCAGAGATATCCCAAGTGATGGATTGCTACTGGGACACATGACAGCTGTTTGTGTGGCGAAACACTCCGTATGCATATCTAAGAGTATCCCAGGCTTGCGTACCCATATGATGCTGTACAACTGTCCTGGGGTCAGGCACAAACGCACACATGATCTGTCCATGTATGGGGGTATATGTCCTAGCTGTATTTTGGAAAGGTCATGACTAGAAATGTGACCAGCATTGTTAACGCTTGGATATTTGGATGGAATGTCTGTTATGCATATTTCAGTTACAGTTTTAGGGTTGCAAGAGGTCTCTCTGGAGATCCCTCATAATGCTGTAAATAAAATGGTTATTTTATTTTTTTCATGTGTCATTGTGTCAGAGGATGCCTTAAGAAAATTGAATGGCAAAAACAACTAAATTGTTGTCAGACAGAGTGCAATCCTTCATCCAAAACAAACAGCAATTTAACAGAAATTATGGTTTTAGCATTTTATTAAGTTAACATTATGAAAAACTAGCCTGCCTTTCATTACAAAAAGAGAAGAATCATTATTTTTGAATTTTGACATTGTAAAGCTACATATCAAAGGTTACTAACCGTGGACAATGTACACCAGAGTGAAGTTGGTTACTGTACATCTGGAGAGGGATGATCACCCGCTCTGCAACTGTATGTGCGATTTGTGTGTGTGTTGCTTTTTTATTTTAAAATGTTTAAAATTAGTTTTTAGTCTAAATTTTTGGCAGTGCAAGAACTCACTTCAATCGCAGTACACTATATAAAGAAAAAAACATTTTATATCAAAAGGTAAAAAAATAGATATGAACATAGTGGTAAAATATTACTACACTAGCCCTTTTTCTCACTTAACACATTCATAAGTGCCATCCACAAACATACAACTCATCTTTGCAAAGCAACAACCAAAAAAAAAGAGTTCAAAGAAAATAGCTTGTAATGAATACTCATGCAAAAGAAAATGTACCAAAGAATTTCTCTTACCTCAAATGCAGTTTACAGTATAAAAGGGCATGTGTAAACTTTAAAATGGCTTATTTTTTACCCTGCTGATGTGTTGTTGTGATGGCAATTCTGCTCCCCCAGCTTTGGGGGCATCTTAATGCAGACCGCATGTTGAAATCACATTCGCTTGACATCATTTTCCAAGTATAATAGAAGTGTTTGGCCACTAGCACTTCCTGGATGTTATAACCTCAAAGAAGCAACCAAAAACTTCTTTAAAGCATTATTTTTTTTTTACTCCAACATTTCAAGTTGATCATTTGACTACATCTGAGGAGAGTGGAAAATTCCCATAAATGTAGCTACTCCTAATTTCTAACGTGAACTCCAACTGCTACCTGCTCGCAACCTGACGTTGGCACCCTAACTGGCATCTCAACATATAGCTCTACTCAGACACTACTGTACATAGCATGTTCCCAGCGAGACTGACTCCCACCAGAGTATTCATCACCCCCAATCGAATGGACATCGATATCAGCAAAAGGAGATTCCAAAAAACGTAAAAGGAAATCGAGGAAGACGAGGAGGGGGAAGAGGCGGAACTACCCGCGGACGGATGACACGTCAACGGAAGACAACCCAATCATAAACTTGTCAGATAAGGTACTTACACCTCACCATCTCTCAGGTTTAAGCAAAGGACTGAGTTTTGTTCCCACCTATCAGACTAATGCCTTTGAAATTAAGACTGACTTGTTTCTGTTCTTCAGAAAAATAAAACTAAGGTCTATGTTTGGGACTGAGAATGAAAATCAAGCTTCTGCTAGATCATTGTTTAAACCAAAAAGTTCATTTGTACCCAATGTTTCTAACCCTTCCATTGAAACTTTCTGTAGAGTGGTTGAACAGGAGATTTTTGAGACTTTTACATCTATGCCTTACTACCCCAATTACAATCTCAGCAAAGAGGAAACAAACGCCATTAAAGAATTGGCAGACGATAAAGAATTTATTATAAAACCAGCTGATAAGGGGGGGGCCATAGTCATCCTGAATACTGCTGACTATGTAAAGGAAGCTTATCGCCAACTAAATGATGATCAATTTTATAGAAAGCTTCAAAATAATCCCACTTCTGATTTCCAAAAAATAATTTGGGATCTCACGAGTCAAGCCTTTGAACAAAAGTGGATCAATAAAGATGAATTTGAATATCTGAACAAAAAGCATCCAGTTACACCTGTATTTTATATGCTCCCGAAGATTCACAAAAGCCTTACAAATCCGAAGGGTAGACCTATAGTGGCCAGTAATGAGTCATTATTAGAACCATTGTCAAATTATGTAGATCATTTTATTAAACCATATGTTCAAAAGCTTCCTGCATATGTGAGAGACTCTACAGACGTAATAAACAAACTATCTGAATTACAGGAACTCCCTCCTGACATTTTCCTAGCCACCTTTGATGTGGAAAGTCTGTACACAAATATATCTCAAGACCGGGGGATAATTGCACTTGAATATTATCTACAAGAACGTTTGGAGGATCTAAACCCTCCTAGTGCATTTATTTGTGATCTAGCAACACTCATTCTTAAGTTAAACTTCTTCTCTTTCCATCAGGGGGAGTACTTTCTACAGGTCAAGGGGACAAGCATGGGGAGCAATTTTGCCCCCAGCTATGCAAATCTATATGTTGGGTACTTTGAACAACAGTTTATCTTTAATGAGAATACTAATCCCTTTTATCATAATATTATCAGATATTATAGATATCTTGATGATGTTCTATGCCTTTTCAAAGGGTCACAAGCCCAATTGACTGAATTTACAACTCACCTCAATGCAATGAGCCCAGACTTAAAATTTTCAGTGGAGTTTGACTCTAAATGTGTACATTTTCTTGATATGTGGATTAAAATAGAGGAAGGAAAACTCCTTACCTCACTTTACCGGAAGGAGACAGACCGTAATACACTCCTCTTGGCAAGTAGTGCACATCCTAAAACATTGAAATATGGCCTCCCAAAAAGCCAATTCTATAGACTGAGGCGTATTTGTCATTCTACTGAAGACTTCATTGAGAATGCTGAAGATATGAAACAACGCTTTGTAGCAAGGGGATATCCCTCAGCTTGCATTGAGGAAGCATACAATACAGCTTTATCTACATCTCGAGTTGATCTATTAAAAAAAAGTGTTAGAAGGGACAAGGCATTTTCTGTTTCATGTATCACAACATATAGCCCATCTGCCCAAATGATTAAAAATACTATCATGAAGTACTGGCCTCTAATTAAAGATGACCCCTTCCTTCAAGACAAATTCAAGGAGCCGCCCTTATTCGTATTTAGACGGGGTCCTAATCTCCGCAATAAGGTAGTGAAGGCGAGTATACATACAGAACCAAAGCAAAGCCTTCTGGCACCACTCCAAGATGGAAACCATCCATGTGGTAATTGTGCTCAATGCAACAATACACATAAGACAAGAGACTTTAGACACCCTAGGACGGGTAAGAGTTTCTCTGTGAAAGGCTTCATCACATGTAACACTAGAAATGTCATTTATATGTTAAAGTGCCCATGTGATAAGATATATGTGGGAAAAACCACACGCTGTTTAAAACAAAGAATCAGCGAACACAAAAGCTCAATTAGACGATCTGATCCCAACTACCCGGTAGCCTGTCATTTTAATGAACATTCTCATACTGTCTCCTCCCTTCGCTTCCAGGGTATCGAACAAGTGAAGCTGCCCAGAGGGGGTGACATTGATAAGAAATTATGCCAGAGGGAATTGTTTTGGATACACACCTTGGATTCACTCCACCCAAAAGGTTTAAATACTGATTTTGATATGAGTGTGTTACTGTAATACTGTTAGGAACTGAATGAACTGCATTGTATGATGACTAAATGTCTGATGTTTATGCAGTTCTACACTCCTGGTTGTATCAAAATGACTGTTTATTTGTGTTTTTTGTACTTTTTTATTTTGTTTATTGTAATTGCACATTTGAGGATATTGTTCATTCAAAATCACCTCAGTTATCTAGTGTATGCCACTGACATGTATTAGACAGACTACAAATATGTCTACTGGACTACATCTCCCAAGAGGTCATGAGTAATCAGACAGGTGTGTCCTGTTTGATTGATTGTACTAATTGAACCCTTGTTAGACTATTAAATGTACTGCTCTGTATGTGGTGTGCAATGCCCTGATGAAGGTCTAAGTACCGAAAGCTTGGTATAAGTAAAGACACTTTTTTGCATGGATCCGAGTGTGCAGAGACTTTTTTTCCTACATAGCATGTTACCTAAAAAAGCTTAAAAGTAGCTGGTCCCCAAAGCTTCTGAATGCACTTGTGGTGTGCTCTCTGTAGAGGACTTTAACAGTGTGGCAAAACATAGACGTCCTCAAAACTGTGGTTGAAGCATCTTTAAGCTCCTGCATGCCTCCTCCGTCGTGTCAACGTCAGCTCGCCTGCAGGAACAAAGGTGTTTCATGAGTAAAAAGGCAACATGAGTAAAGAGCCAAAAGGAGTGCGGAACCCTTATGTGTTCCACTCAAGGCCCTCTGGTGTTTCATGATGACCAGCACTTTCACCTGTGAGGAACTCTCTCTCTCAATGGCAAAAATGACCATTGCTCACACTATAACTAATGTGTAGTGGACATATGCAATAAAAACCAAAATCATTGGGTTTCTTGGACTACTGATTTTACAACTGTGTTCTTTTTTTCAGATTTGGCACAGATGAACTGTCCTTGAATTGGATTGTTATTTTGCCCAGTTATAGCTGATGATGGCACAATTTGAATGTTTGAATGTTATGTTTATTATTGCATGCTACATTTTAGATAACTAAATATACCTCTCTCTCCCCTGGCTCCTTGGGATCCCGGAGACCCTGGTAGGCCTGGGTTGCCTGTAAAGAGAGCATCATTGCAATCACTGTCAGACTACACACACAACCAGTCTGTTCAGATTACTTTCATGTCTTCATTATCAAACAGCTCAAAATATATCATAGCATTTCAAACTACAACATACTGTATAGCTTACCATAAAGCAATATTGCAAAGGTTTTTTGCCAGTTTCTACAAAAACTTAGTACAAATTAGCTGTCCGGGATATTCACCATCTAGTCTTGTGCTCAAGTTGCAAAAATCTAGGACTGTGTCAGTAAACATCAGTTAGTGCTCACTGTGAATTATGATATTTGTGTTCACAATCACAAGGCCAGTTTGTTGGATACTGATACTGAGGACCCTTTATAAGATTTTCTGTTTCCTAGTCAGACTGTGGCATTGTCATATAAGAAAACTTAACACAGGTGGTTTGAGGTGCCTGACTTCTTGAGTGACATACCTCTGTCTCCTTTAGGTCCAGGGTAACCCCTATCTCCCTTCAGCCCTGGGCTACCTCTGGGACCCGGGATGGTGCCATGTTCTGGAAAAAGGTCACAACAATGTTAGCAATGCTAGCATCAGTACAACACAACAAAAACACAGTCATTTGACTCCAGTTTCAGTGGCCACATGAATAATTACTTCGGAAGAAGTCCATGAGGTCTGCTGTGGTGTTGCCATATTGTGTGAAGACGCGGCTGTATCCAGGTGGTCCTGGTGGTCCGGGCAGCCCTGGAGGACCCTGGACAGTTCTAGTGTTTCCGCCACGGTTATATTCATCCTCTATAACACTCTGGAGTAAGCCCTGGTCTGTAAGACAAGAGAGACAGATAGACACATAGTACTATTATTCATCCCGAGGGAAAGTCTTCATCTGTATTTGACCCGTATGTGGTCACACACACACATACACACACACACTTGGAGCAGTTAAACGTAGTGAGTAGTTAGCACATAGAGCCCTAGTGCTACTGCTAACTACTTTTATCGTTATTCGTTATGGTTATAGTTATAGTTATAGTTATAGTTAGCGTTCCTGGTGTGAACGGCCCTTATTGTAATGTTTGACTAAGTGACAACCACACACCATATATTTGTATCAGTGGAGACAATGGACTCACTCTTGATGTAGTCGGTGACCCTTAGTGCCATGCTGGAGTAGTCTACGGTGTCTGCCACAGCGCCGTTCAGGCCGCGAGTCCGGTCATTGCCATAGTAGTACTGCTGTCCAGGCTGTCCAGGCTCTCCGCGGTCACCTTTAGGGCCAGGGGGACCCTGAGGACCTGGGGACCCTGGGCGGCTGGATACATAGCGCTGCCCTTCATCACCTACAGTAAGGGGGAGATGCACCCATTTGGCCTGTTAGTGAGTGTCAGTGTGCACCTTTTGTTGAGCTGTCTGCGTATCTTGGATGTGTGCATGGCTGGCTCAGTTTATAAAGATTCCTAGGAGCATCTAGCCTGGGTGTTCCCATCCTGCCTTGCGTGGTGATTTCATTCACGCTGCCAAGGCAGTCTGGAAACTAACGCCCAAATTTTCACCTGATGTTGGCGACCAATCACAGAACAGGGGAGAAAGCAAGACCATGATGAGCTATGCACAGACACATTTGATAGACATCTGTGGCGCCCAATGAACGGATCTGGGCATTTTTACAAATACGAGAAAATGAACGTCTGGTTGCCAGACCACGTCTCATTTGAGAAGTGGTAGGCACTAGCCAGGCTAATCTACATCTGTAAAGGTAGAAGATTACCACTTATGGCAAGTGGTGGCAAACTGAGTTGGCCTTTTGAGTTGGTAATAGTCACATATTCTGAAAGAACATAGCAATATTTGATCATCATTATATGTTCTAGACTCATCATTATACAGTAATAAGCAAGCACTCACTCCGCAGGTAGTCCTGAAGCTCAGTGCGGATGTACTGCCTGGACTCCCTGTCTCCATATCCCCCTGATCGCCGTCCATCTCCTGGGGGTCCCTGAGGTCCAGGTGGGCCTGGCGGACCAGGGCGGCCACTGAAGCCTGAGTCTGTTTGGAGATGGGGAATAAACAAGCACAGTTATATCTATTAATTTCATATTCATAATTTCAATTGCCAAACCATATATACTATACCATATATATACATATGAGCTATATATAACCATAGGAAGGCATCCCTGCACTAGTAAAGGGTTAGCTTGGTGAGGTGGGCATCTTTTTAACTAAAGACAGACACAGACATGGACTCACTCTGTAAATAGACCTGAATGTCCTCCAGTCTGTAGCCAGAACCTCCACTGACTTGTGTGGATCTTCCTGCGGGCCCAGTTGGACCTTGAGGCCCTGGGACACCTGGAGGCCCAGGTGGACCTGGAGCACCACCTGTCCCACGATACCCAGAACCTACAGTACATGGAGGGAAGGCAAGCAGGAGAGACATAGATAGTGTGTTATTGTGTTTCTGTGATTTGTGAGAAGACAAAATTATAATAAAAAACGATAAACCGATAGATGCATAATGGGCCCAAAGAGCAGAACATTGTCATAACAAACCGATTTAACACCGATTTCAGACAACAGCATCATAGCTAGAGACAGAAACAGGCTCTTACGTTCCAGCAGGGCAGTGATGTCACCAACGCTTCCAGGTAATCCAGGTGTTCCTGGAGGTCCAGGAGCTCCGGGTCTGCCCTGAGTTAAACCACGCTCTGGGAAGACAACACAGGCAAGTTCACTACCCAGTCTATTGTAAATAGACCTCTGAAGGTTGCCTAAAAAAAGGATCCAAAGCTGCCATCTTTGCCCATATAAAGAGATCCAGGTGTTAATTGAAGTCAACTACCGATGTCAATGGTAACTTGCAATGCATAGCAAAAATCAAAGTTTGCGGTCTTAATGTATCGAATATCACAGTATCCACTGAAAGGCAAAAGTGTGTGGAGCAAAATGTCTGTATTTCCGATTTCTTCATCCGAGTTTAACAGGTGTGATAATTCAAAATCCCCATTTTATTTTCCCATAGGAAAAAGCGCAAGATACTGGATCTCCTTATATGGGCAAAGATGGAAGCTTTTTTGTGGATGAACTTCAGTGGTCTATGGTCATAATAGCAAATGCTGCTGTGGTGTTACCATGATGTTCAGTAGGATGTTCATTTACAACAATTTCTCAATTTTTTTATTTGCTCGTTTATTATTAAATAAAAATCTTTTAATAAATTACAAATGATTACTTGAGGAAATGGCCACTGTTGGTGATGGAGTTTCAGATTCAGAGGGGGTTTTAACTGGATCTCACCTTTAATAACCCTGATGACATATTCCGCCACTTCCTGGTTGTTATAATTGGCTCTGGATGCTCCGCCCCCAGTGCCAGGTGTGCCAGGTTGCCCAGGTGTTCCAGGAGGACCCGGTGGGCCCATGACATAGCGCCTCACATCATCCCCTGGTCAATTAATCAATTAACAAACCATCAACAATAATCAAACAACTTTTCAGGAAAACAATTGGTTTTTACAGCAGAAAAATAAAAATACAAACGAATAATCGACTTAATTGATTAACTTTACAGATTACAGGATATGTAAATACAAGTGTACAGCTATCCACACTGCATCACATTGTTCCCCACTTCTATGACAATGCCACTCACTCTGCAGCATCGAGATGATGTCAGACACAGAAATGGAGCCGGATCCAGAGGTTCCAGGGGTCCCAGGGGTTCCAGGGATCCCGGGGGGGCCAGGAGGACCTTGGGCTCCTCCAACAGCGCCTGAACCTGGAGCCACATTTACAGTACGACTTAATCAGTGCTACTGAACCGCACACCTCAGGCTACAAAACTTTTCATTTACAGCCCTGGAACATACATTGGCCGGGTTTCCCAAAATCGTTAAGAAGCTTTTAAGTCCTAAGAACTTCTTAGGAGCGTTCTTAGAACATTCTTACAACGCTCCTAAGAAGTTCTTAGCACTTAAGAGCTTCTTAACAATTTTGGGAATCCCGGCCAGTAGCATCATGTGTCATGCCCATTTAGAACACATCATCTTGAGAGGCATTGTGTATTGTACACTACAAACCACGGTATTCAAACTTGCAAATTGTAAAATGCTTAGTTCTTGAAATAGCAGTTGGATGTTAAAGAATAAAATGATATAACACATGAAACAATGTTAGCACTCTGAACAGCTCAGTCACCATAAATGTTTCCAAACCCAACACATATTCATCTGTGCGTAGCCTAGTCGATATCTTAACGAAATGTAACGCCACACTGACTTGTTCAAAAAGAACACAGTTATCTTGTCGTCCTTTGGCTTGTACACTATTTTGTCAGGGATCTGTAATTCACCCTGCACAAATAGCTAGTTCCATATTAGCGTTAGCTCTACTTACGCTGAATGTAGGCAATGACACGAGTCGCCATGTCGTCAATGGACACAGCGCTTCCTGCAGGCCCAGGAGAGCCAGGCGAGCCGGGGGGGCCAGGGGGTCCCCGCATCCTACTGAGCTGCTGCCTCGCGCCGTCACCTACAGACACACAGCAGCATGGTGGGTATTCAACACACAGACCGTAGGTTCCACACCAACACAAAATCAACCACATAAACCCACATATACTGTACACACACATGCATCCATGCATGTTCATCTGCCTATACAGTACATAATAGATATCCATAAATACTGTTGCTGATGCTGAAGTCATTGAGGAATAACATGTACCACAATCCAAAGGTCATACTGTACATGGACTAAGGGAAAACTAAGATGGCGAGCAGTCCTGTCTTACTTTGGAAGTAGTCAGAGATGTAGCGATGGAATTCGGACGCAGAGTATGAGGCCCCAGAGTGTGCGGACGATCCCGGTGTTCCGGGAGTTCCAGCCGGCCCGGGTGGACCAGGAGGGCCAGGAAGTCCCCGAGACGCCCCAGAATCTGAGGACAAAAAGACACACACACAGCATGAGACAGCACTCAAAATGACCTTAAGAATAGCTAGCAACTCCGGTCTTTACGGTTGAGAAGGCTAGCTCTTCACATATAGCTAAACAAATCTGCTACACATGACCACTGCAACAATTCTTTAATCAAAAACATTTGTTAATGGCGCTATGCAAGTCAGTATGCCACTTCTACATTTCAAAGACACAGTCTCATTCATTTTTTTCTTCTGTAAAGCCCCCTTAGCTTATGTTGGATAAGAAGTTAAGGTGACAAGAAACTCACCTCTGGATTGTCCTGGAAAGCCTGGGGCACCTGGGGATCCTGGATCCCCTAAAAAAAAGCCAGAGTATACATTTGTCAGTTACAGTGTATTTGCTTGAAGGTCATTTTTCCCATCTTTATCATCTTCATAATGTCCATCTCTACCACCCTCTTACCCATTGCCCACATCAGTACCAACATCAGCACCAACATCCTCTGTTCTACCAAAAGAGTGTGTGTTCACTGTGTGCTGTGTGTTCACTAATTCGGTTAAATTGGGTTAAATGCAGAGAACTGAATTTCCCTCACGGGATCAAAAAAGTATATATTCTATTCGATTCTATTCTAGATCACGGTCATCACTGGCACGACCATGGCGGTCACCACAGTCTTCACCCTTACCATTCTGATCTGTCAATCACCTCCAGGTACATTAGCATAGTCACTACCATCATCACCACTGTTCCCACATAATGGCAGCTGCCTGATTAGAACACCCATACATTGCAAAGGTGCCGTGCTGTGTTTACACTCTTCTGTCTTATGTTTAATGTGGGTAGTACTAGTAGGCCATGCCAACCTTTGCGTCCCTCCCGTCCTGGTGTCCCTGGAGGTCCGGGGGGCCCTGGGGGTCCTCGCACTGCTCCATAGTCTGAGGCTGAGAGGACCAAAAGAGAGCTGTCAACCGTGGGGGGTTTATCTCTTCATACACGCAAGAACATAGCGATGTGCAAGACACAAGTCGAACTAGTGCTAGTCCAAAAAAAAAAAAAAAAAAAACTACACTTGCGCAACCCTAACCCTGCTGCATTCAATCTGGCGATCTTTTGTGTCTGGACAGAATTGTAGTTTTTAAATCATTATTGACGATTACACATCCTTGAGTCTGTAGATATTCAATAGACTATAAAATAAAATTGGAATTGAAGTGTCATGTTTTGGCTGGCACACACAGCACATCCACTTCTCTTTGTCATCAGGAATGCAGAAAGCCCACATTTCATTTGCTTTTGTCAGTCTTGAACTCATCTTCACTCCTACCATTAAGTCTAATAGCTTTCACTAACAAGTGTAAGAACTTCTTACTGTACAAGCACTCTTGTAGATCAACCTCCCCTCAACCTCTAGTCTGTCAGTCAAGCTGAGAGAGATGAATGGAAAGCTTGAACAGCATTTCAGTTTCTACTAAATGATTTACATGAACACAGAATAGTTAGTTGCATCAAATCTTTGCAAACTGGCTGGCTCAAGCTCTCAGCATTGTGGTTTAAAAATGAGAAACAGAGCAACAGAATTTGCATCATGGTTTAAGTAATCCAAGCAAGTTTGATTCTTTTCTGGTAACGGTAAAATAACCATTCCTATGTTTATACTGAAAGATGTTTGTTGTTGTCATCAGCTGGTACTAGATGCTATTATGCACAGTGCACTAATGATATTTCTGAAATCACAGACCACCCGCCTTACCCACATATACAGTATAAAAAAAAGTGTAAACCCTGCTTACATCTGGCTCCATCTCCAGGTCTCCCTGGTAATCCAGGCTGGCCAGCCTCTCCTGTGAAATTCAACATACACATCAGGATCAGAGACATAACATAGTGCTGTGTGGTCTTTCACCTAAGTTGTAATACTGTACATATTATGGCATTATATGGCATTGTGTTAAACCCTAGGAGTAAAGTCTGTTACCTTGGTATCCCCTGAGCCCTTGTGTTCCTGTGAATTTGAAAACAAAGTCAAACGAAATGTCATGCCAGATAAGAACGTTTTTTTTGTTTGCATAGCATACATGTACATGTAGGCCTGATAGCTGATAGTTAGCATACGTTTTACAAAAGCACAATAAACCCTTAGTAGCAGCTACTGACCATGTCCTTTAAGAACTTAGCCTGAATGTGTTCATCAGAGGGTAACATCAATTCCAAAGTGGAAATACAAGAGGATATGCCCTCTCCTATTATTGAATCGTGTTAGGCATTACTGATGTCCTGTTTAATCAGAAAATATAGACTGGAACTGAATTGTATATGATGGACTCTTTGAGAGACCCACCTGGAGCTCCTTTGGGGCCTGCAGGTCCTGGGGGTCCAGGAGGTCCAGCGAAGAACGTGCCTGAATGAAAATCAGCACATTTGACATTCACAATCTGTGACTGCAGACATGAGCGCCAAACAATGCCCTGCCTCAGAGCCAGCTACATCCACTAACGCCGTGCGTATAGGGCAGTATATGTGTGGCCCATAGGGGCTGGGCACAGAGGCAGCATGGGACTGGTCCAGAGTGGACACAGCTGTTGGACAATGTTTTGTTTGGGAAAGAGATGCCAACCTGAGTTGGGCACGAAGCTGCCTGGCTCTCCCTTCTCTCCCCTTGGGCCGGGTCTTCCATAGCCTAGAACAGGAGATCAGAAACACATGGGTTTGAGCGGGCATTATTAACGGAGGTTTTTACGCTGTGGTAAGAGTTGTTATGAAATGGGTTATATTTACCTGGTGGGCCAGCCTCCCCTCGTGGTCCAGGTGGGCCTGACGGTCCTGGTCTGGAGTCTCCTGAGAAACAAACGAACAGTTTGGCTCATGAGTGACATCACTCACACAGCCAATAACATAGCATATCCTGTGCAATAAGAATATAAACAAAAAAATGGACAAGGTAATTTACACTGTGATACAATGATACTGTTGATGTAAGGTATATTTAGTCATTGAGTCACTTTAAACAAGTGATGGGTTCAGTTGATGTCTTTTTACATTACATTACTGTACATTACAGTAATTTCCCGCTTATAAGCCACATTGTGTATAAGCCGCAGGACAGTGTTTTATGCAAGTTAAAAGAAACAAAACCATATTAACACCATATTTACTGCCCCCCCCCCCCCCCCCCTGTATTAACCTCATAACTGAAGAAATGTTGCAAAATCAATGTATAAGCCGCGGCTAATAGTCGGGAAATTACGGTACATTACGTTTGGCTGATGCTTTTTAACCAAAGCGACTTACAACATGGTAAAAACATTTAAAGCTTTTCAGAGCAAAACGTCTTTGCATAGCAAAACGTCTTTGCAGTGCATGTTGTGAAATAGTAGCTTGCGGGCTTGTGGTGGGTGTGGTCATCTCACCTGTACGGCCAGGTGGGCCCGGAGGACCGGGAGGGCCCGGAGGGCCAGGGTTCCCTTGAGATCCAGCTGCACTGAACTGCCCTGAAATTACACATGCACTGATACTTAGCCCAAAACAAATTTTCAGTCTGTCTAAATGTAGCAATTACAAAGGTGAGAGTGACCTACTCTCTGCCTGGGTAGAACGAATGGTCTCTGTGGTCTTGACTGTGATGCCAGGTTCTCCTTGATCTCCCTTGTCACCCTTGTCTCCTTTAGGCCCTGAGCAAAATACAAAAAAAAACAGAGGTCAAAACAACACAACCATGCACACGTCACACAGATCCTTGCAATATGTTACTGGCCTCACAGAATCAGGCAGAACTGAATGGAAGAGAAGTCAATACAATCTGGAAGAACAGCTTAAATCTAAAAGGGCTCCTAAGACCCTGACGGTTCAGAAGGGCAAGACACTCACCTTGCTGTCCTGGAAGTCCAGCAGGTCCAATTGGGCCTGAAAACATAGAACGACTGTTATTGCACCTTATAACACAAATCTCTGTTATTATAGATTAGCCATTCTAAATTCATCCATTCTATTATTCAATCTACTGTAGGTGCTTGATTGTATACACCTGTGGAAAGGGACCTGATGAAACCCAAGTATAGATGACAGATTAGCTAATTAGTGAAACACCTGTGTAAAATGCGCTAAATATGCCTCTTATGCCGAAGTAGATTTGTCACAATACTTGTAGTTTTCTGATTTATGGTGTTTCCAAATCTTTGATTTTGGTTTTATTAGAAATTCTAGCATCCAGAAAAGATACATACTGTACTAGTACTGTATATGAAGGTGTGGTTAACGCTCTAGACAGGTAAACCAAAGATTATAAATGGCGGAAGTGACCCCCGCCATTTATAATCCTGGGTAAACAATGGACATGAACATTCTCTGTTGCACTGTAGCTTACCAGATATTTGTTCACTGTTCACTAAACTAGCTAATCCTGATTAGCCCAGTCAGTAAATCAGCTAATTATTGATATCACCTGTGTTAAGTACACAGAGGAAATGCTGGACTTGACTTCCTGGGGTTGGCTCACCTGCTCACTCAACTAAGCAACATGATCAGGTCTATGACTCAGCAGTCTGCCCTGCGCCCAGGCCCCAACTGCGTGACTCACCTGATACGCCTGGGGGTCCGGCAGGTCCGGGAGTTCCAGAGGGGCCAGGTGGTCCAGGAACGGCCACTGAGCTGGAGCCAGCTGAAAAATCACCATGGGAACAGACATGGAATTAATACAGGAAATGAAACAGCTCCATTGTTTGAACAGTTCTGGTGATATGACTCAATGGACCATATTCACAACTTGGATAACTTCTTTATTTCCGGTGAAGCCAGGTGTGTTAGCCGCCACTGTCGTTAATGTAGTTAGTGTGTGTGTACACAGACACGCTTGGGTGTTGCACCGAGTGAATCAGCACATTACGATGTAGAATGATTAAGTTGAAGAGAGAGTTGCCCTACTGGGCAAACATGACATTCAGTGTCTGAGTGAACATGTAGGCTAAGGATCAGACTATAACAGAAGATGCCATTACATAGCTGACATTCCACCAGAAATAAATTAGCCGCCCAAAGAGCCTTCTGTGCATTATAGGCCTATTATATATTATTATTATTTTGTAAGGTCTGTTATATTTATTGAACAAATTACACTATACAACTCAACTCACCTGCATTGATGACTTGTCCAGGTGCTCCTGTTGCACCTGAGTAACAGATTCAGGCCGTGTTTTGTTAAATGTAGATAGATACACATATTGCATGGCATTTTTATTCCAAATACAACCCCAAATCAGAAAAAGTTGGGATGTTGTGTTTTATTTAACCTTTATTTAACCAGGTTAGAATCCCATTGAGATTAAAAACCTCTTTTACAAGGGTGACCTGGCCAAGACAGGCAGCAGCAATCTTAAAACACATAGTTTCAACACTTACAGACATAAAACACAGTGAAGTCGTACAAAGACACATTTTACATTGTTGTTAGTAACTAAAATACTTAGAAACAGCTACATCTACATGTGTATGCAATGCAATGCAAATAAAAACAGAACATGATGATATACAAGTCTTGTGAACCCAAATTTAGCAGCAAAAAGGACACAGAAAACATGTTGAAAATCAAAATGTTGACTTTTTCATGGAAAAAACATGCTAATTTTGAATTTAATGCCAGCAACATGTAAAAACAATTTACTCCTGCCCAACTTCCATCATTGATGGAAATATCACAGTACATTGAGAAATATTACCTTTAGCTCCTGGTTGTCCTGGGTTTCCTGAAATTCCTAAAATTAGAATATCAAATCACGAATTTGATTAGGAAAAGCAAAAAAAATTCAGCTCTAAGATGTTGTGTCTATAAATATGTACTGTAGACTATACCTGGTGGTCCTTGCAGGCCTGGTGTTCCTAAAAGCACAGGTACATTATTATGACACCTGTACTCATCCTCTGGGTTAACGCTGCATTGGCACTGACAAGAAAGTTTTGGGACCTACCCGGGGCTCCTGTGTCTCCTGGGGGCCCAGACGGACCTCTGATTCCAGGCGGTCCGATTGGTCCTTGGTCACCTGGACATAAAAAAATCATGATCTCATTTGGTCTCGTTTGAATGCTGTATTATTAATAATCATATTAAATAGTAAAATAACAATTTACCTCTGGTTCCTTTTTCACCATCAACTCCTTGGGGCCCTGTCACACAGGATGAAAAAAATAGGATGAGAAGGTTTAAAGAGACCCTATGCAACTTTTTCATAGTCATAAAATCGCTTAGAAATCGTTGTTTTGCTTGACTGACCAGTTTTATCGAAAACAGTTACATTTCCTCCCGCCCCTAGTGTCCCTCTCCGCTATTACAACCTTGCAACTTTCTGATAAACAATTGTCTGCTGTTTACATCTGGAAGTCAGAGACGCGAAAGGAACAAGAAGAACCACGCTTGCAATTTATATATTTATATATAGCCTATATATGTATAAATATACAAGCTAAAGCTGTCGGGGAAGCTCTGCAGAGAAATATGCAAGCATAAAACGAGCGAAACCAAAAAACGGAACCGAAACCAGAGATGAAATCGCCAATCCTGCATTATTCCTCTTTAATGGAAAAAACTCAGTTACACAATGAGTTCATACTGGCCTCATCATTATGCATTATAACGTAAGTGACACAAGAGAAGACGACTCATCTCTTAATGGGTTTTAACACATAAGAAATACCATTTCATTTTCATTTAATATATTTTATTTATAAGGACAATGCACATTCATTTTAAATACTGTATCTGTGTAATGTACCAGTGTTAGCCGGCTGGCTAATTTTCCTCCGTCGTCCTTTGGCAGGATGCAACGAGAACCATGACAACTACTATTTCAAGTGTAAGCAGTAAGCAGTAAGAATAGTCATGCTATCTGATGCTAGTGTTGACTGCAGGTTGGTTGCAGGCTGACAGATGGATGGTGGCATCTCTCTGACTCACCAAAAAGCAATTGCATTTAACCTTATATATATAGATATATAGATATATAGGTATAATTAATTCATGATGACCAGGTAACTGATTTCTCTCTCTCTCTCTCTCTCTCTCTCACACACACACACACACACACACACACACACACACACACACACACACACACACACACACACACACACACACACACACACACACACCACCTATCTTACCTGTAGATCCCTTGGCTCCTTTCTCTCCAGTGGGTCCTTGTTTGCCTGGGCTTCCTGCGGGACCTGAAAAGAATCAGAGAAGAGTCATCAAGAGAATCCAGTCAGTCAGGGGAAATCAGTACAGCATCATTACATCTTTCCAAAATCAGTACCGGTAATACAGACTGGATACAAACTGGGAAACTAAGCAGAAAGACTGCATAGCATATTTACATTCATAACATATACAGTAGATGAACATACTGATACGTGGAATAATAAATGATGCTATATTGTTTTGGCATACCCACCTTGTCTGCCCGTTTCTCCCTTGTCACCATGGTCACCTGTGTAAACACAAAATGTGCAATGACATTATATCAACTGGTTAATTATTAGCAATTATTTGAGTGCAAAATACTCCTCAAGAGAACATGAGGCAAATTGATTCTCCCACCTTTAATTCCCTGTGACCCAGCAGGTCCTCTGTCACCTGTGGGCCAAGTAATGAGAGTTACAACTGAACTCTTACATTTGTACCACACGTGTCACCGATGGAGTTAATAATGGGGTGCTCTGTGGGTGGCTGGGTTAGTGACTTCATATTGAAGTGTCTGAAAAATGCAATAACGGTCATGTCCATCCATACCTTTTTGTCCAGCAGGGCCAGGCTCACCACGGAAACCAGGGATTCCTGGACCACCTGAGGGGTAAGAGTGGTGTCAATGACGTCTGCCACCCATGTCTCATTTCTCACCCCGTCACTCAGCAGGGTAGGAGAGTTCGCTCAATGGTCTTTTTTGCCCCCAACGGCACCTTCCATGCAGCACAGCCTAAAAGGCACTACCTTTACCCTATTCCTAACCCTAACCCCCTCAACCCTCATCCTACCCCTAAACTGAGGGGAGTAGTGCCTTGACGGCAGCGCTGCCTGGAAGGCACCATTGAGGGCAAATAATACCAAAGACCAGGAGAGTTCCTCTGAGGAACTGTGAGAGGCTGGAATTAAAGAACCTACCTGGAAGCCCAGCGGGGCCATGTTCTCCATTAGCACCTGGAAAAGAGAGGATCGATAAGTACAACTGCAAGGATGTACCAAGAACACAAAATGTTGGTTTTCGCTATCATATACTGAATATGGTCCCACAATCCCATCATAATTCTGAGGGAAATATAAAAAGAGCACAAAGGACAATAGCCGTTCATGCGTAAATAAATAAATGCAACAAAACAGAGAAGTAACATGTACCAAGTGAACAGGACAATTTGTAAGCACTGTGTTTTAATTAGCTAATGACAAAAACTATTTAGTGCACCTCATGTACAGAGACAACAACACACTAACATACAGTACAGTAGGTTTAGTAACTTCTCTGCCACACACTGCACACACATGCCAGATGAGTCACAAGTAGCAAGTATCTATGCATGTCAATCAGATCTGGGCTTTCGAGGCATATCTCACCTTTGGGTCCAGGAGAACCAATCAATCCAGGAAGACCAGGAGGTCCAGCATCACCAGGAGACCCTATAGAGGCAGAACCATGTTAATGTCAATCATCTACACCTCACCAGAACATGGAGCCTGATGCTATGATGAATAATGAGCCCTCATTATGAACTCCTGTATGTCATTTGTAAATAC
>NC_085011.1:11502937-11522937 GCF_963854185.1 Sardina pilchardus
GGTCACTTGGACGGTAGGCAGCCTACCGTAGTCTTTTCTGGTCAACTCTGGGGATGAGTTTCCACTAGAGCTTCCTGAAATACAAAAGGAGAAGAACAAAAAGGGTCTGTTATTGTAGACTAGAACTTTATTGGAGTGTTGCAGACAGTTTTGACCAGTGCATTCTTCACTGTCCCATCACCTTCAAATTTATTTCGAGAGGCAAAATGGTTCTTGAGGTGCGTCTTTACCTGATTCAAAATGTATCATGACATTATATATATATCATGTATATCAATATACTGTATATCATATATCAATGTATATCAATATATCATATATATATATATATATATATATATCAATCTTATATCAGCTTTAGTCTGTGTACTGTATGAGTATCTATATGTAAATGTATGTGAGTACAGTACAGTGTGTTGACGCACCATCATAGGCCGTGGAATGGCTGGTCATAACCTTCCTCTCCAGGAACACGGGGGAGTGGCCTACAGAGGAGGCGGAGCCTTGTGACCTCCTCCCGCCCCCACTGGAGCCCAGCTTCATTTTAGACCCTCCTATCCCTGATCCTGAGGAGCTGCTGAACACAGCACTTCCTCCTCCTCCTCCTCCTGCTCCTGCTCCTCCTCCTCCTCCACCTCCTCCTCCACCACCGGCACCACCTCCTCTGGCCCCTCCTCCACCGGCTCCACCTCCTCTAAAACCTCCTCCTGCTCCTCCTCCTCCACCTCCTCCTCCTCCTCCACCACCTCCAGTCCCCTCGCTGGAGAAGTCCCCCATGTACACGCCTGAACTCAGTCCTCCAGCATTCACACCCACCGATGCTGTAAAAGAGACATACGCACAGTCAGATACACACATACTGTACTGTAGGTACACAAGTTCCTTCTTACGTTGCTTGAGAGAGATGCTTTGAGGCTATACAGACTGGGATGTATGCTGTGATCCCTGATGGAGATTACGTCAATTCGTCAATACGTTATGACTGACTATATATCAAAGTACATTAATTTCTGTGTTGATTGTGCTGTGCCTCTGAGGCCAGTGCGGTGCTTCCCTGATAATAAGCCCTTCAGTGACCTGAAGGAGCTGCTGAACAGAGAGAGCTAGGGTCTTCAGAGATGGGATCTGAGAGCTACTAAGGAGTGTGAAGGAACTGAAAGGTAAACTGAGAGCATGCAAGCAAGGCCTACAGAGGCTCCAGCAAAACAACAGAAGGGACGTGTTGTTGGGAATGAAGACCCATAACAGGGTTCAAAGCGAAGGGGGCTTTGAGGGAAACCTGAACAAGAGTTAACGAGTTGAAAACATTCGTTAACAGGTTCAGCCAAAGACCTACAGACCTACCTTCAGCCCAAGACCAGCACGCACTACTGGTCAGACAATAATAAGACCTAAGTAATAATAAGAGCTGCTGCTGAGAGCCATTCCTGCCCACTGTTATAATCATTTACAAAGACTCCCCTCCAAGCCGAGAGGGATAATGGACAGTTTGAATTTAATTGCTCAGAGACTTAGCGATATCCTACATTCTACTGATATTAAGGGATACATAGTAATTGCTGTAACATTATCATTTTTGCTTAAAGTAGTCGGTCTATCTATCTAGGCCTATCTATCTATCTATTACGAGTAAGTAGTTGAGTTGAGTTAAGTAGAGTAGAGGAGTTGTTGGTGTTACTCACAGGATGTGTAGTAGCTGCTGCTGTTCTGGGTTAAAATATTCTTCTCCACCCCGGCCCCTCCATAGCCACTGCTCATGCTCTTCACTGACCCACTACTGCCCTCTGGTGGTACAAATAGCACATAGCACCCAAACGTAAAACACAAGTCATGTAGTCTCAGCTTTCAAACTAAACCAATATTTGTTTCTATTGTATTTGTTGTTATTGTATCAGACAAAGCCACTAAGGGAGTGGCCACTGGCATACATCCCCACAAGATAGCCAATTGGGTGAGTGGCTTCCATGGTTCCTATCACATGACATGATTCAGTTATGTGTTACACATGAGGTGAGTCCCACTATGGGGACCTTGCGCTAATATCATATCGACTGAGTGTAACACGTAATAATACTGCACTGATATGTCACATTATGTGATGATGCAACACATGAGAGCAGGATTCTCCACAGTTCAGAATTAAACACAGATAGGCCTACTCTGGAGAAGCATGTTGCCATCTCACAAGACATGTTTCTTCATTACTTCTCTACACAACTAAAACACTAGATGCCAGGGGTCACTTGATAGGGAGCTACTAGTCATTAAAAAACTTTTTGCAAGGAGTCACTGTTCTGTGAATCATGAATTTACTCACTTGGTGGCAAAGATGTTAGTCTTGTGGATGTAATGTCTAAAACTGAGAAAGAAACAACAGTTAAACCAGCATAGGCACAGTATTAAACAGACTTATTGCTATTTTATTTTCCATTATGAAGTTAGCCTGGCCCCACCTGACTATTTCACAACAGGCACTAACTTTGAAATCATTGGTCCCGCCTTACTAACCATATTGATCAGAGATTCCTAATGTTACCTCCTATTTCGCAGAGAATTTGCAAACTGACAACAAACAGCATCAATTGTCAGAAAACAATGTATGTGGGTCTATCTGACAGCTGTAAATACATTTCTGCATTTTTCGACATTTGCAGGTATTGCTGCTTCTGTTTATCACAATAAGTTTCGGCTTTGTCTTCCCGTCTAATCACTGACGACATTTTTTCTTGTCTGCGGGAAACGTTTATGAACTATAGGTTGCCCGACTAGATCTCCCTGAAAGAATATCTGGTGGGCTGGGCCAGGCTATTATGGATTATAGGCACCAGCAAGAAACAACTGGAGCAACTTGCAGTGGTACGTGATCCCAAACAACCACTAGAGGTCAGCATAGCTTAGTATATGGAGGTGTTGCCTAGTGCATTGTGTAGGTATGCCACATCTCAGTGCATTCCTTTACACAGGTTCGGATTACACAGTGGTGAAAAAGAACAACAAAGTTAGCGTGGGACACTGACAATGAAAAGCAAAGAACAAAAAGAGAAAAAAACAAGAGAAAGTTAAAAAGGTTAAAAAGGGATTCATCTTTACCTCCTGAACTGCCCCCTGAGAGAAGTCTGTCACTGGATATCAGATCATCCATTCCATGCTATCTGATGAGGAAAATGTATACATAAATGTCTAGAGTTCAAATGAATGGACCTACTGTATTCATCTTTACGTGGAAAGTTTCACAGTGCGTGTCAAATACAGAATCCACAAATCAATTGCATCTTTTCAAAGTAAGTTATGTTTCTTTTTTCTCAATCTCAAGCAGGGGCATGTTAGCCATATCACATAGGCAGCAAATAATTAATTGGATCAAATCATGACACCAGTCTAGCTCTGGGCATTCTGCGATGTAATCTGTATTCAGAGACACTGTCAGCGAATAAGCTTTTTAAGAACAAAGAATAACAACGAGTCACAGCCCCTGCAGCCATGCCTCTTCTGTCTGGACTTATGCTCTTGTTGCACTTGGGTTAAGCACAGACTCAACCAACATTCATTTCATTTGGTACGATTCAGAAACTCGATTTTCAGACAATCTGTTTAAAAAAAACTCTTCATTAATCATGAATGGCCAGAATCATGGATCAGTCCGTTAAGATATAAGTCAGTCCATTTTTACTATTAGTAAAGAGCTAGGCTCAGTATACAGGAAATCATCCCTGAAGGTTTATGTGCCACTTTTTCTGCTTTTCTAATTTATTCAACAGGTATGAATTCATTATATGTCTGTGGGGAACAAATGGAAACTTTAAGAGCCATTTGCTGTGTTGTTCTTCCTTATTTTAACTCTGACAATTTTCCAAATAGATCTGGAAAATCTAGATAGCTGTTGTTTTACTAATACGCAAACAACACAGAGCGATGCAGCTGATTTGAGCAGGATGCACTGCGTGGTGTCACAGAGGTAGCCTGGTCATACCAAACCCTCGTACTAATATTGTACAGGTGAAGGGAAATGAAAATTGAGCGGAAGCTTACGTATGGCTATGCCAGGCTATCACAGAGGAGCTTGGGGCCAGAGGATTCTGCTGCTAGACCAGAGCAGCCTCTGGATCAGACCCACTAACAGCCCAGAGATGCCGCCATAGCCTACCAGTCTGGCCAGAGAGCAGTTTTCTGGAACACAGCCCCAGTCCATGGTCCAGCATGGTTTCACCAAATCATTGCCTAGACAAGCCTGGCTTGGTCCAAGGCCATTGATGTAGACCAGTTAGTTGCCTCGGGTTGGAGTAGAGCAATTGACCTTTGTGATGTTCAAAGCATGGAGTTTGACCTAGAGTTTGGCAGTTAGGCAGTAGGGGGGTAGGCACTACATCCCCGACCCTTCTGCAGTGCACCCTCTAACAAAATATCCCCTTTTTAAAAATCATAATTTGTAAAATAGGTCAACCTGAGAATCCCCTTACTGTGCACAATAAACACTCTCATAAATCAGCCCACAGGGAGGGGAGGGGCCAGTCAAAGCAGAGCTGACAGCCTGATATTATATTTCTGAGCTCTTAAAAAAAAGGGAGAGGAGGGGGAGAGAAAGTTAACAGCAGCAGTGCGGATGAGTCGCTCAGACATAAAAAAGACACGTTCAGACACGACATTTTAATCTCCTGTTCTCCTGCTCACAAAAACATATCTGACAGTGTGCTGAGCGATGCATCGGTAGGTATATACTCCAACTCCTGTACTCCCCACCAAGGAATGGCATGCCATTAAACTCATGGCCATGTCACAAAGTGCTTCATTAAGTCAAACTCCTTGAAAACACAACATGAAAGCAAACACAGCCGGCTGGGCATCAAGGGACGGTTCATCACAGGAGGCCGATGGACACAGCAGCCTCTGAGTGACAAAAGAAGTCCATACCCAGCTGAACACTCTTTGTCCCGCTATGGGTCCTCTCTTTTATTACGGCTGAACTCAGGCACACCACACCCTCAAGGCCCTTCTACAGTTACAGTACAGTGCAGTCACACACTACCGCAAACTTATAAAGCAAACCTCAGACATGGACAGACGTGCTGGGAATTTCGCCTCTTGTTTCAAAAATAATAACAAAATCTCCAGTTGCATTGTTAATGAAGAGTTATATCACAGAAATTACAACCCTGCAAAGTTCTTCATTGTTAAAATAATCAGTGAGGCTTTGCTCAGAACGTACTTTACAAGAAACATATATAAGAGAGCATTAATTGTAACTTTTATCAGTTAACCAAATACTCAACCAAACAAATAGAACCAACACCCCTTTCTTAATGCTTTGAAGTGAGCCAGCACAGAGGATATTGCAAGCACATAAGAGATTGCAATCAGCAAACAGTAAAGCCTGCACGTGTTTAAAGTTCAATACTGTACCTTAGCTGCTGATCAATGTATGAAAAAAGATACTCTGGCAGAAAAAAAAAACCCCAACTGGGGGAAGATATCTGCTTTACAATCCAAAGGCAGTCCCGTCCGTAAACAGTCAAATGAGATGGGATGCTCACCTGTCCGCCACAAGCATGGACTGATTGACTGCTACCTGTCGTCCTCTCTTTTCTTCCCCGTCCATGCGTGCTCCAGCAGGTCTCAATGGGGGCACGCCCCTGCAAGATCGTTGGCAGGTAAACAAACACAACAACGCCTTCTGAAACACAGTACCCTGGGGACTAATAATTTTAAAATGTCGGGTTATGGCATTGGGTTAGCTGAGTGTGCAAAGTTCTAGACACAAAAATATCTTGTTTACCTCTGAGATAGTGTGCAACTTTTAAGTCCTCCATGCACATATACAAAATCGCCACAGTATACTGCAAATAATAACAGCATAGTCAGCATTTTTTACCTTCAACTTACAACATTCACAAAGTATTAACTTTGTAAGAAACTTTTCAACAATGTTGTAAGTGCTAAATTCATGCATGAAAATTGCCATAGTAAGTCGTCAAGTAAAGTCAAGTCACTTGTATAGCTCCAGCTCTTATCATCTCCAGTTGCACAGAGTGCAACCCAAAGCGCTCCACACACAAGACAATTGGCACATAAAAAGACAAAAGATCCCAGATGGAGTAGCGTAGTCGCCAGTGTTCCTGTGACACAGAGACATAAACAAATAAATTTACAAAACAAAAAGACTGAGCTGCATAATCACCAGAACCTGTGACACCAAAACATACAAGACAGACAACAAACAAAATTAACAAATAATGATATAAAAAAATAAATCAAAAAAAGAAGAATACATTTTAAAAAGGAAAATTACATGTTAAATCAGTCCACCTTACTTGTATCTAACTGTCTGAAAATTGTCCAAGGGTGATGATGACTTGTGTGAAACAGCGCACAGTTGTGTCTTTATAACAGACCAATCCGGATGATTTTCTGCCAAGTAAATAGTCAGTAATGACAATAAACAACCAATAAAACAACTTCTGAACATAAAATACTTAATTAAACATTGAACATATACTTAGTTTATTTTGCTTATCAAGATACTAGGCCTATTTATGCCTCATTAATGACAATGGTTAGATGTCCAAAGTGACGTGTGAGTTAGATGATTAACTTACACACAGTTTATGTTTTATTTACATGAGCTAGTAGTCATTTATAAATATGTGTTTTAAAAGAATTATGCATTTATAATATCTGGTGCTGTGTGTTTGTAAGTTAACTAGCCTACTATCAAATGTCTTGTATGTTATAATTGTTCACATCATTTGGAAATACCATGAAAACGATTTATTTACACACTCTATAGGCTATTATATGGTGTTACATGCTTGTCAGAGCCACAAAACGTTTCCGAAAACAAATTTATGCTTGCCACAGTGCAAGTTGGTAAATAAGTCTAGTCTTTTTCTCCTTTGTATTTGTATTGGGTTCTCAAGAAAATCTAAAGTTCGCTGTTTGGCAGACAAAGATTCATAACAAATTCAAAGATTTAAGACAAGACAGTCGTAAATTTCCAGATGAAGAATAACTGTCTCTCTGTCCAAACCAAATTTAACATTCTTGAGATTTCACACACTTTATGAGGGGGTTGTGTTCATGCACAGTTACAATGAACAGCTATGGGAAAGAAATACTAACTTGGCAAGGTGTCAGACATCATTTTCTATTTTGTATCCTTTCAAGATTTGATTTAGGCCTCAGATCAAATGAAGATAAGGATAAGCATCGCTCACTGTTGGCGCTGATGCTCCAAGTCTCTGCCATGGGGTAATTGATTTCAAAAGTCTGCAAGCCTGCTCCAGATATAGTTTTTGAAGATTCAGCAGTATCCCCGACACTAAAAATGTATCACAGATGTCAAAAAAGAGTTACGTTTAATTTTCATATCAAATTCACTGTGTGTAGACCTAATTATTACATTACATTACGTTTACGTTTACATTACGTTCAAGTGACTTACAGCATGGTAAAAGCATTTTAACAACAAATTACAACAATAAACAACAATCACAGTAAGTGCATCAATGAGTGTAGTAAGTGCATCAATGAGTGCAACTGTCCATAGGATAATCAAGACTAGTTGTAAGTACTGTAGTGCTGAGAGGAGACAGAAAATACTTTTTTGAAGATGGAGGTCCCTACTCTAGTAGGAACTGGTATTGCATTCCACCAGCGAGGAACGACAGATAAGAAAAGTTTGGATTGGCCTGAGCGTGCTGGTGGAAGAGCTACAGTATACGTCGCTCGGCTGAGGAGCGCTAGGGCATTCATTATGACAATATGCTAGACAGATACTGTATCTAATCTTGATTTGTCATTTCACAAGGAAATTACAATAGCTTAGTCCATCACAGTTGTATATTCTAACTGATACACATAACTGATCAATCACAAGTTTCCTCCAAACAGTATTTATATACCTTC
Source organism: Sardina pilchardus (assembly GCF_963854185.1). Classification (NCBI taxonomy): domain Eukaryota; kingdom Metazoa; phylum Chordata; class Actinopteri; order Clupeiformes; family Clupeidae; genus Sardina; species Sardina pilchardus. The sequence goes on from NC_085011.1 coordinate 11,510,837, forward strand.
TTTTGAACATAAGAACCATGGAATGTTTAAGCATTTTCTGTGTACCCAGAAGAATCATTGGTTTGTGTTATTTAATAAACGCTAAAATGTTTTACCTAATTGAAAAGATATAATGAATTCATTCAATTAAATTAATTAAATAAACCCTTAATTTTCCTCACAGCTGTTCATTTAATTTGAACTGAAAACATGACTATACTGTGACTATAGACACTAGTTTATGTATTATATGACTAATAACACACAAAAAAAGCAACACTGTTATGTACTGTAACCACTTAATGATGGTGCTGGTATGACTATGTCTGTGGTCTAATCTCAATTAAAAGCTTTTTTTCTATCTTCTTTTCAGAGTTTCTAAGACAGGGTCTGGCATGTTTGTCCTGTCCAACAGTGATTCACCACCTGTCACGTGGCAACCAATGCTGAGAGAGCTAAGGTTTGGGTCTTTGTTAAATCCAACATCCCCACCCACCCATCAAGCCCGATGGCACACACACACACACACACACACACACACACACACACACACACACACACACACACACAGTACACACCCACACCCACACGTCTTTAGCTCTGTCAGGTGGCCTGCACACCCAAAGGGAATAGTCTGTTCACGTGCAGTCTGACTCATTCATCCAGTTCACACCCATCCCCACAGCCAAGGAAACCAACACAGCCCTCCATTCCCTCACAGTTCTCCCATTCTGTCTATACTTTCCTGTTCAGTCTTTCCATCTGTCTCTCAAGTTTATTATTGTGTCTTTTTTTATTCCTCTTGTCTTTGTCATCTACGTGTCTGGGCTCTAATCTACCTTCTTAACTCAGAAGCTCACAAAAAAAAGATGTTCTGAGGTCAGTTAGTTCAGTGGTGCAGTCAGGCCTTCTCCTACACTCTCCAGACTATGCCTTCATGATGGACATTAAGGGCATAGAGCCAACAAAAACACCAAGAGTCTTTTTTTCTCCTGAACATGTTTATGAACAGACCAATCATGGGAATATGATGTGAACGTTTTCTGGGAAAATCCTCAGCCATCTGTTGCCATAGGAACTACGGGGGATGTGTTCTCTCTTTCCCTGTAATTAAAAAGGACAAGTCATCACCTGGAAGACACCTTGGGCTAAACTGGCAAAAACCTGAAGTGGGATCCAGTTTCACGCAAAAAAAATTGGCATGTCATCTATGATAAACACAGCAAAAAGAAATACAAAGGAAATGGCTGAATTAAACCATGTTTTTGGTTTTGTTTCTATATTGAATGTTGGGATGATGAGCACCTCTCCGGTCATGAAATGAGACAGTGAACAACATAAAAGTGGAATCTAAAATACATGCTTTCCGTTGCCAGTAGCTCTATAAAACTGCAGAAAAAAAATGTTGCCTGGGGGATAAGGATTGGATAATTTGTGTTGGCCTAAATGACTGGAGTTTGTGGGTGTGACTCTCTCTCTCTCTCTCTCCCCCTCCCTCTCTCAAACACACACACACACACACACACACACACACACTCTCTTACCTCAGGTGCCCTGCACAAACACACAGCTTCACTATCAATTTGACTCGCAATCTCAGCCTTTGTTTCCCATATCCAAAAGCCATTATAAATGGCATCAGACAACTGAGATTATAATCAGGCGAATCAGACTGTTTGCTGTTTGCTGTTACTATATCATTTTGCTGTGGATGACTAAACAAGCAAGGGAGTCATTTGCTGATTTTAATCACAGAAGAGGGGTGATAAGCTCTGACTTGCACTATGGTTCCACAGATATCTGAAACCACACATTTATCCTCACTATGTTTACAACAGTATACCTCTCCAAATCTGAAGATACTGTAATGATTGTTTCAACAAGTCTGTTTGTGGTAAACCCAGCCCAATCTGCCAGCGCACCCAGATCGTTGGTCTGATAGGTTGAAGGACTATTCAAATGTGTACAGAGTCATTTGAACTATGCCCACTGATCATGCCTCCTGTGTAGTGAAAATACAGCGCAGACTCCCCAGACTAATGTTCAACCTTAAAAGATTGAGCTTAGTCTGGTGATAACCAGAGTCCAGATGTTTGCAGCGTCAAATGTCTTGGTTATTGACAACTTAATGCTGAATATGATGGCATACCTCTCTCCATCAGCTGCATCAGTTCTCAGCATAGCCTCAGTAAAAATATGGCTGGCTTGGGGATGCTTAAAGGTTTAAGCTTAATATTCCTTAACTGATCAATTTCGGAGTCATTTGAATAGTTATTTGACTCATTTCGGGTTGAATGATGGCTGTCTCGCTTCCCCCTAGTGCCTGTGAGCGGAAAAACCATGCTTGCAAGTTTGTGCCACCGGGACGTTGGCACTGACAAACAGAGTTTCGCAGCCTCGCGATCACGCTCATGAAAAGGCAGACTTACCGATTGAGGAGTGTTGTAAAATATACATGCTAAAGCTGCGGAAGCTCTGCAGAGAAACCTTCAAGCGTAAAACAAGGAAACTGCGAAGAAATGGCCAAACCTGCATAGTTCCTCTTTAACCCCAAGATGCTCTGAGAATTTTTGTTTTTTTATGAGATGATTTTACAACCTTGTGAAGTGACCTTGGGTGTCTTGAAAGATGCTTTAAATAAAATGTATTATTATCTATTATCATAATCAGTCACTTTGGATAAAATGTCTGCTAAATGAACAGTTTTAATCTTCAAAAATCATAGAATCTTTCCGTTTTCCACACTATTCCATATTCACACAGGAAGACCAACATCAATAACTCAGTAGGACTACGCCACCATCTCTCAGGAAAAGCGTTGTCTACAACATCAAAAAAGGCATTTCCGGAGATAAAATACATAATTGTCCTTATTAATTTCAAATATCACAATCAAGTCATGGCACGATAAGAATTCTCTCTGCAAACTCCCTTAAGCCGCAGGCTACACATGTTGAGAAATTATTGGGAAATGGAACCTTAAACACAGAGGACACAAGGGAACATCTCCAACCACATCAAACCGGTTGATTCTGGTCTGTCAGAAACTCATGGGATTTAACACGGACACAATGAAAAGGCCAATGTCGAAAACACATCTAGCAAAAGACATCACTCAGAAAGTTAACTTAAATCATATTTCTAACACTACAGTATTTGAAGTATAAGAAGAAGTATATATAATAGCCTACATATACTTGTTGAGATTTATTCAAAAGTATAAGCCTACTTCAAAATAAATGTTATTGTTAGTGTTTTTAATGTATTTTTAAAGTGTACTTTGTTGATAGTGTATTTTACTGGTAAAAAGTGTATTAAATTGCTAATACTTAGAGTGGTAATAGTGTATTAATGAGAAGTATATTTTTAATAATGCGTTGTTTGTATACTTTCTGAAAGTGTACTATGAAATTTCTTTATTAGTAGTGTGATCCTATACGTTTATTTTCTAGTGGCCAGTACTTTCAAAAACATACAGTATGAGAAAATACAAATATATAGTGGCACTTTAGTGTAGGCCTACCTATATATAAGTATTTCAAGTACATTGTATACATCTTAAAGTGTACACAAAGTTCACTTCATCATTACTATGATACTATTACACAGAAAGCGTACTACAAAATAAGTGTATTTTCAGTGGCATATCAGATGACTTTCATAAACTACTGTATACTGAAATGCAAATATTTGTAGAGGTAGCCTAATTTAGTGTAGAATGTAGGCTTTGTAATTTGTAACACTGTTTGCATGATTTTCTGAAAGGGCACTATCACTTTATTTCAAGTGTGATATTTCATATTTTATAGCCTAGTATGTGCAATCTTATAGTCACTTAACCCTAGAAATATAAAAGTACACAGTTACATACAAGAAAAATCTCATTTCGAAATAAAAATGTTATACAGGTAGTTGAATACACTTGGCCTAAGTAGCCTACTTGGATTTGATGAAAAAAGAAAATACAGGCCTACAGGCCTACTACTTGGGCTGGCTATGAAAACCCCTTTTCAAGATATCAATAGCAACATGCTTCTTCCAGATCATGTATTTTTTTTTTTTTACACTTTTCGCAATATCAAGGGCTGAAAAATATATGAAGACAGGATTGAAAATAGATATCTTACAACCCTTGGATTTGAGACCCATTCAAGACAAGATTTGGACCAACTATTTGACACAGAATGACCCCATGCCAAATGCGACCAAACTGTAGGCCTAGGCCTATAAGTTCTATAGCCTAGGCTAGGCTACTCTTTGATGCAACCTTTTCTTATTTTCTGCAGTGGGATTTTTTTGTGAGCGAAAGATGGGCTGTTTGAACGGAGAACAAAATGCATGCATAAACACCTCAGTCTTTCATATTTGCCATATTGGATTTGATATTTAGTGAGATTAATTAATGTGGACCAAATAGGGCCTACTGCCGGCCTATCTAGGTTTTTTTGTTTGTTTGTTTGTTTTTAACTTTTACTGTCTATGTTTTTTTTCCCAGTACTCCATCTCCCAAAATGCCTCTGTTTGGCAGTTCCTGCCAGAAGCGGAAGTGACATTTGTTTTCGCACCAACCTTGAATTTGAAGCCCTGTGAAGAATCGCAACGTTTGGTCTCAGTTCTCAAAGAAAGTTAATATCATGGACACGACACCGAAAGCACAAAAATCACTGTCTGTGTTGTACACTCCGAACAATGATGTCGATGCTAACGTTAGTCCACCATCTTCAAAGATAAGGGTAGGTGAAAAAGCTGTATTATTAGCACTCGAAGGGTTTGGTGGTTGGTTGGTTTGTTTACATTTCTGCAGAATTGTGTATCTTAAAGAACAACTAAACGCATTCTAACATAAGAATAATAATGACAAGTTAAGTAAAACATGCTTCTATGTTGCTGCATTACCTGTTTAACTAACTGTCTGAATGTTGTACCTGTCCCAGACTATGAGCTCTTCCCTGAGGCAAAGACTGAAGAGAAGCCGTCGCTCTTTCACATCACCTCTTGCAGTGGCTAAAAGACTCAATGTGGACGAAGGGGACGACATGCCAATAAAACCCACAGAGGAAGAAGAAAGGGACGACTTTCCCGCATCCCCGACAATAGACGGCACTATCCAGCTAAAAATGGTGAAGGAGCATACGGAAATGGACTTGAACCACAATGAAAAAAAATTGTGCGAACGGCCAGTCAAGCAAACCTTAGAGATGCATGCGGATTCTGCACAATTCCCTCAGACAGACATTCTTCAGCTACGAGATGCTCTGAGGCGGGAGGTGAAAGAGAAGGCAGAGACACTGCGGAGGCTCCAGATGGTCAAAATGTACCGGAAAAAGGTAACAGCACAGGGTGAAGAAGACTTACATTTACACGTACATTACAAAACGTCACTTTGACAAAACAGGCAAGTTATCAACTTAGTAGCCTATGCGGGTTACGTTTACTAGCCACAACCGCAGTGGAAGCAGTTCATTCTGCTCAAGAAAAATGACTGCAGGATGAGGGGCAGATGGAATGGACGTTCAAATACAAACAGAGCTGCAGCCTACTGTTCCCACATTATAGACCTAATCAATGCTTGTCCCCTCAACCTTGAAGTCAACCCTAACTTTTTATTGGATGTGAATGATTGGATTCTTTCTCCTTTAACCAGACTTACACCATATCTTTGTTAATTAATAGTTTTTATAATCTCGGCTTCATTGAAAATTAGGGATACCCTCAATGAACCTCTGAGAAAAACGGTTGAGTGAATTAATGATTGAATGAATGAATGGATGGATGGATGTAACAATAAAGCTCTTAATTTCTTCCTCTAGAACGACCTGTCACGGCTGCGTACGCTGAGCATGAAGTGGCGTCAATGTGCACAGGGGGTCCTGTATGAGCTGCAGACAGCCCTGCCTGCGGACGGTCACAAAGCCAGCCTTGGCCAGCTCATGGACCAGTTTGGCCTGGAGGACCGCCTGCTGCATTATGACCGCACAGAGGATGACTTCAGAGAAGTCTGAACAGAATTAAAAAAAGAAAGAAAAAGAAAAAACAGAACCACCACAACCACTTAGCACAATCACAGGTGCCTTAACAAGAAGTTTTCTGTGTCAGAAGAACCATGGTTACCACCACTTGGTCTCGGGCATTGTCCTGGGAAGGCCTCAGCGAATTTCTTGCTGCTACCCAATACGTTTAACAGTTTGTTCTTAAAAGCAATGTGATGCAATCTTTTTGTTAGTTTTTTTTATTTATAACTTTTATGTTTGTTCTAGTTTTCCTCCAGTTCATATTTATTAATGAATCCACAGAAGTTCAAAGTGCACAAATAGGCCTACTGGGAAAAAAAAGAAGAAAAAAAAAGCCCTCATACACTTTTTAGGATATGAGAAATATTTATATGAATAAATTCAAAAGTCATAAAAACCACAGGTCTGAGCAGTCTGCTGTTGATGTCCCAGTCGTCGAGCCTCAGCTGTGCTTGAACTGGCCGAGTGCGGGGAAGGTCTTCATCCTCATCCTCTCCACCTCTGCCCGCAGCACTGCCACCTCCTGGGCCTGCTCCCTGGCCAGCTCCACCAGCCGCTTGCGCTCCAGGATCTCCTGGTAGCGCTGCTCTGACTCGGCCTCCTGGTTCTCCTCCATGGCTGGAAGAACAGCAGGCTTATCCGTCAGACTGTCAGCCTGTGTTACTATATGCATGGGACTCACTGTACATACACATCCATGTGTGTAGTAGTTGGATGCTTAATAAGTGTGAGATAGATTTCTTTAGTGTCTGACAGCTTCACACTATCTTACAATTGGCCTTCTAACGTATTACCAACTGCGACAAAAGAGGCAAGCCACACCTATCAGGTCAAAAAGCAGGGGTTTGTTCAGGGTTGTTCTTACCCATGGTGTAAAAATGTGGCTGAAAACTGTATCCATCAACTTAAACTGCATTATACCTTATGTGAATTGAGAGTTATTCCCCCTATCTCTGGATAATTTGTTATGTTGATTGATTTGTTATGCTCGGTAGAAGATTCTTTGCCAATTTGTAAGAGTTTCTAGTCAGGATTGTGCATTGGTGAAGGGACTGTAGATGGATAATTACACGCAGTACCTATGGTGTGATAGATGCTCCTCCATGCTTATCCATCAGACTGTCAGCCTGTGTCACTATATGCATGGGACTCACTGTATATACACATCCATGTGTGTAGTAGTTGGATGCTTAATAAGTGTGAGACAAATTTCTTTAGTATCTGACAGCTTCACACTATCCTACAAGTGGCCTTCTAACATTTTACCAACTGTGCCAAAAGAGGCAAGCCAAAAAGCAGGGTTTCTGTTCAGGGTTGTTCTTACCCATGGTGTAAAATGTGGCTGAAAACTGTATCCATCTACTTAAATGGCATTATACCTTATGTGAATTGAGAGTTAATCCCCCTATTTGTTATGTTGATTGATTTGTTATGCACAATACCTATGGTGTGATAGATGGTCCTCCTTTCGGCCACTGTGATCCGCATGCTGGCCAACTGTGTGTCCAGAGCGGAGTTCTTATCGACCTTCGCAGACGTCTGCTTCTCCAGCTGCTTAATCAGACGCTTACAGTTCTGCACGTTCTTCAGGTGTGTCTGAAAGCAGCGTGCAAATACATCACATGGTCTGTATGTGGACCACAGCCAGACTTTGTTTGCTTAACATTCTGTATAATTATTTCATGTTGGCTTATGCAGGACATTCATCAGTTCTTTGGACGTGCTTTTCCTAAACATTAGTTTGAGTTCAATAGATTATATTGCAAATATGTCTGCATTTCTTTACATAGAAGAGTGATGTCAGCAGTCACCTGTTCTTGTTGTGCAATAGTTTTCTCTAGAATGGAAACCTGCTTGGACATTCTGCTGTCCTGGTCTGTCTCAACCAGGTGCTGGAAAGCAAATCAACACATCGTAACAGCACTGCAAAGCTGATCATATCGATGTCACACATGCACAGTGTCTGTATGTCATTCAGTCAGTGTGGCACAAACATGTCTGTAGGGAAATAAAAATGTATTCTTTGAAATAAATCTGAAGAGGAATCAATAAGTAAATGATTGGGAATGAGAGGTCTGTTGCCTATAACTGAAAAGTAGGATGTGTTACAGGGTAGTGTGAAAACTAAGCATTACATGGCTGATGGACAGAAAATTATCTGTGCCTGAAATTATCAAATACATTCAAAGATAATATAGAGAATATCCTTTCTCTACATCGTACATGGCCGAGCTCAAGCCTGTATTCAGGTACCACGCCTGAACTGTATCAGGCCTGACATCTTCAATTTCCCCTTGGGGATCAATAAAGTATCTATCTATCTATTAGTGTGCTGGGTTGAGTGGGTCGTGTCCCACCTCCTGAAGTTCCTGGGACACTCGTAGCATCTGGATGTCGCGCGCCTTGTTGTTGAGGTCCTCCGTCAGCATGTGCATTCTCTTGTGCTCCCACTCCTGCTGGATGATGCCCTTCCGGAAGTCCTTACACTCCACCATGCTGGCGATCTTCTGCTCTCCCAGCATCTGCACACACACAGCTCGTCACGATCTTACGAGTGTAAGTGTGTGTGTGTGTGTGTGTTTAGTTGTGTTATGTATGTTTAATGATCATCTTTATTAGTGTCTCTATGTGTGTGGTTGTGTTGAGTCGGTATGTGTCATTTGAACATTTCATTTGAGTGTGTGTGTGTGGGGTCATAAATGTTCATTTTTGTTTGATCCGTGTGTGTGTGTGTGTACCCTAATGGTGGCGTTGAGGTCCTCCACCACATTGCGGTGCAGCAGCAGGGAGTCGGAGTAGTCGGCCACAAAGTCCCCGGCCTCCACCTCCACCTGGCCCTGCTTGATCAGAATCTGCACCATGATGTCCAGACGGAAACGCATCTTCTCCTCTCGGAGACTAGGGATTCGCACACACACACACACACACAAAAAAAACAGTGTACACAATAAACTCACACAGGGATTCCAGAGTAACTTTTAATGGATACAGGACTTTATCCCCATTCTCAGCTCACAGAGTAAATTCTCACTGGCACTACAACAACTCAATTGTTTTCAAACAAATGAGCGGTCACTGTCTGAGTTTGACCCTTCTCTTACCCGTTAATCTCCTCGATGAGATTGATGATCTCCAGACGACTGTTCTCATCCTCGTCGGTTCTCCGCTGTAGAAATGCCTGCATCTCTGCAAGGGTCAGGGCCTTTGTCTTCACCTGCACACACACATGAAACGTGTACCCATATATGTAAAAAAAAACCACACACACACACACACACACACACCAGAAGTGCTGCAACACAAACAAAAACACACACACGAATAACTGCACACAGACAGACGGAAACACACCTGGTGCTCACTCTCGACCTTGGTCCTCCTGGAGGTGCAGAAGCGCTCCCACACGGCCGGGTCCAGGCCCTCGGGCATGTGCTCCAGTGAGTCCAGCTCCTCCATGGCCCTGAGCATGAGAGACAGGCCCTCAGCCTGCGCCTGGCCCCACCCAGCACCGCCTCCGCTGGGCACATCCGTCTGCGTCCGCATCTGGTGAACCCTACAAACACACATACATGTACACAGGCAATGACACACAAACATACACGTTTCCATACAGCATACCTGCTACAACCTGTACACATTTTGCATACCCAGCACGAGCACGCATTTTTACATCAGAGTACGCCGGTACAATTTGGTACTTCAAAGTACGCAAAAACGACAGACATCCAACTTCGGAAAGCATAATGAGTGATAGATGCATTTCTTCACAAAAGAAATATTGAATAACAATGTATTGAAACAAGGTGATAATAGACCGGTATAGAATAGAGACATACAGTGCCCTCCATAAGTATTGGAACACATGCTAAAGTTGACTATAAAGAGGAATATAAAATCTTTTGGAAATTGATCTTAATGGCTTAATTTAAAAAAATGAGGGAGGAAATATCCAACCTTTAAGGACATCAATTTTCTTTGTGAATGAACAATGTATCGTAAATAAATAAATGTTTTCCTTAAGGTACAGGGGTCATAAGTATTGGAACCCCTATGTTAACCCTATGTGTTAAAATTCCCATAGAGGCAGGAAGATTTGAATTTTATTTTATTATTTTAATCTTTTTTTAAATGCCAGTTATTTCATGGCACAGGACACTATGCACCCTGATAAAGTCCCCTTGGCCTTTGGAATTAAAATGGGCCCACATCATCACATACCCTTCACCATACCTAGAGATTGGCATGGTTTTATTTCAGTTAGCCTATCAGCTGGTTTGAATTGCATTGAGCTCAATGAGAATGAAACCAGCTAATAGGCTAACTGAAAAATGTGCCTACAGGGATCCCTGACATAAAAGATGGGTTGGATATTCAAAACGTAGTCAAGGCCTATCTTGCGTGTTTGACTTGCGTGTCTGTTTTTGGCACACACGAAGGCGGACATGAGCAATTTCTTCCAGCTCGAGGTGGTACTCAAAAAATTCTTCAAGGTTGCCAGGTCTGATACAGACATGTGCACACACATACACACACACACACACACACACACACACACACACACACACACACACACACACACACACACACAGGATAGTTGGGTGGGTGAGTGATTCATAGGTTGGTTAGTTGGTTACTGGTTAGATGGGTTGGTATGTAGATGTAGTGAGTGATTTAGACTTGTCCTTTAGCAAGGCACTTAACCCCTATAGTTATTTCAGGGACACTGGCCCTTGTAGTGAGTCCCTTTGGATAAAAGTGTCAGCCAGATAAATCAGTAACAGTAATAATACATAATTTAGGGCTATTCATTACATAGCTAGTACCTGGGTCTTCTCTTATACAGTTTGTACAGCTGGTCTACTACATGTCCAGGGACATCGAAGAACTCCTTACGAAACCCACGGTCAAGCAGCTGATGAAGAAAAATCAATGACATATCAGCCACATGATACTGTATCATATCAAGTAGGATGTAACAGATGTATTCCTGAGTAGTATCAGGACTATTCTATATTCATGTCAGATTAGGGCCAGACATTCTTAATAGTTGTAAAATGATGTTATCATGTATCATTATTAGTCTAAAAATATTTTAAGTAGTATAATTTAAAAGAGTGAAAACAAAGCGCTGTCCAACATATTGAAGGCACCGAATAGAAGTCTGCCGTTCTCATAGACACTGAACTTCATTGCCACTTTCCTCTCTGGGGCGATAAGCAATTAGACCAGCATGTCTAGTCTGAGATATACATTTAGGTAACATCATGGCTATGGATTGGTGGGTGTGACTGACTGTGCACCTTGTCCTCTGCCACGATGTTGTCATAGGTCTCCCTGAACGAGTCCACATCCTCCTTGCACTTCTTCAGGTCCTCGCCCATGTTTTGCTGAGGGACAGAACAAGTGACTCACACAGAGGAACGCAAAAGACAGAAGGGATGAGGAGAACGTGCCTCGGAGGCCAACAGATTAAAATGCCACGCAAGTCTGCTCATGTACAGTAAAACATGCCAGACTCGTGGCACACCATGGGTGCCTCTCATGCAGCGTTTATACGTCCTCCCTCGCTCCTCGATGCCTCGATCCTCACTGATCTACATAAAGAATGATGGGGGGGAAACAATGGGATAGTCTATCCAGTGTTAGTTATAGATCAGTGGGAACGCCCCTCGAGGATCGAGCATCGAGGATCGAGGAGGCATGTTAAGAGGCACCCCATGAATACGGTATAGCCAGGGGACATTCGCAGCGCTCATGAAATAAATTCAGATTTCAAAAAAGGCAACCTTTGCTCTCCACCCGTGTGGTGCTTACTGTAAGTCAGATGAGAGTACCTTTAAAGCTCTCATATTTTCCAGCTTGTTATGCAGCTCCTTCTCCCTGTTGAGAATCTCATCCTCAGTCAGTATGGAGTGAATCAGGTTGGCGATCTTCAGCTCCTCCTGTGATATTGAAGGAGACATCCATCTTTACAAGCTATAGTTACTGCAGCTAGTGGTAGTGCTCCTTCTTCTCAGAGCTGTGCATATTGAACTTGTGAAAAAGAAAAACTGTCATCATTTGAGGTTTACCTGGTATATCACCATTTCGGACTTCACCTTCCTCTCAAAC
>NC_085011.1:11527937-11530437 GCF_963854185.1 Sardina pilchardus
TTCTTTGATGGACTTCCTCAGATTCTGCTTTATCTCAGTGAACTTCTGATTTTCCTCTTTACCAACCTAAAGAGAGAGAAATGGCATATATGAGCTGGCTTGTGAGAGTGTGGTGTGGGTGTGTGTCTGTGGGAGGACATTTGCCTTTGTCTTTTTTTTGTGTGTTTAAATGTAATTTGAACACAAACACATACAGTACAGTAGATACAAATAACGGAACACATACGTGTATGTATCCGAGAGACATATGGAATTGGAGTGCCTTTGTGTGTGTCTGTGTCAATGTGCTTCTGAGAGTATGTGTGTGTGCCTATATACACGTACAGTACTGTACGTGTGAGCATATGTGCCCTTTTGTGTGTGCGTGCGGCCTCTTGTTTTTATTTGAGTGGATGGCTTTGATTGGGGTTGTTCCCCTCCGTGCACACATTCCTGCGGCTGTGGAGAGGAGCACAGCAGAAGGTGAGGGCCTGCCCTGACAGCTAGCGCTGCCTCCCACACAGGCACACAAAGGGCTACCTGACAGACAGATAATGGATGCGCAGTTCAGCTCATTCTCATACTCAGCCCAATAGGTATTTGATCTTACTGATCAAATTACATGGAGAGAGAATATATCCCATAATAGGTAACGATTGGTTGAAGAACTTTTCCTCACAGGAGTTCTGTAGAAGAAGGGTGACTTACTTGTAAATGTAAATAAAGAAATAAAGAAATGCAATATAAAGGGATAATGATTTTTTTTCCTTTATATCACATTCAAGTTCCAACCACAGTCCAAACTTGTGATGGTGGTGTACATTAAAGTTGTATATATAGTTATATTTAGACATGATAGTACGTAACCACCTATGGCCAGTTCTCCAGTACTGTCAGTGGCAGGTTGTTTAAAGAGTGTGGTTGGATGACGTGTATTGTAAAAATACTTTCTGCAGTTATCTATTCAACTACTGTATAACAAACCACGAACACGGTTGGTGAAACCACAACAAAAAGGATTACATAACACCAGTGACACACACATTACCAACACAGACACACACACACAGACACATATACAGGCACACACACATACAAAGACACAGACACAGATATAGACACAGACACAGACACAGACACAGACACAGACACAGACACAGACACAGACACAGACACAGACACAGAAACAGACAGACAGACAGACAGACAGACACACACACAGACACACATACACACACACACACACACACATTTCTGTGAGAGTGTGTGCAGCGGTGGCATGAGCAGGAGCTGAAAACACATTCCTCTTGGAGACGTCTGCATGTCCCACTGGGAGTTTGTGGTTCATGCTGTCTCACACATCCCTGTAAAAGAGAGATATTTCCTTGCACAGGAATGTAGCTGCAGGCAACACACAGCTGCAACCCTCACGCTGCAGGTAGCAGCCCCCATCCATCAGACACAACGAGGGGCAGATAGGAGAGGTGGGGCTGTCAGAGGGGTGGTGGATTTCTGACCTGAACCATGGAGTGATACACTTTACACATCATGGCCTGTACAGACTACAGTAATTTCCCGCATATAAGCCGCATTTCGTATAAGCCGCAGGACAGTGTTTTATGCAAGTTAAAAGAAACAAAACCATAAACACCATATTAACTGTCCCCCTGTATTAACCTCATAGCTGAAGACATTTTGCAAAATCAATTTATAAGCCGCGGCTAATAGTCGGGAAATTACGGTACAAGATTTTTTTGTCTTTCACGATTGACCAGGTCAGACTAGGCGATCAGAGAACCACACAATCTTGCCCCGTCTTGGTCGCAATAGTGCCCACATTACAAGATCTATTGTAGCCTAACGTCGTAGAATGTCGCAGACAATTAATCGCGGGTCGTTGAACATGTCACATTACAAGACGCTTCCTCCTTCGAACGTCGTTCCCGACTTTGAATATTCGGACAAGACAATGGAAATTTGTCGGACAAGACAATGGAAATTTGTCAGCCACGACACAATCGTGTCAAAATCGGGCTGAAATTGTGTAGTCTGCATGGGTCATTACTTAGACCAGTCATACAACCAAACACAGAAGGGAACGACAAATTGCTCTACTGGTGTCTGTCTCTCAACATGATAGGGGTTTCTGGCTCATCCAAGCAAAAGTCACCTCTGCTGCAAATGTCTGAATGAAATGTAAGAAAATGAGGTGCATAACCTTAGTGTCATGTCACTGAACCTACAGCAGAAAATAAACTTTGATTTTGTTATACAGATCTGAGTTTAGAATTAGTTAAACAAGATAACTCCTTATTCATGACAGAGAACCCTCATGATCTCAACTCCTGAAAGAAGTGTAACTGATAACTGATCTCTTGACTTAACAGCCGAATGATTGTATAGAAAAGCAAGGCATTACATTCTCTTCCCGTGAAACCCCTGATGAAGATGTGAGCTGATATGAGTGGCTGCTTATCATGTACTGAGTGAAGCAAAACAAAACAAGCCAGTATGGACCACC
>NC_085011.1:11535437-11727937 GCF_963854185.1 Sardina pilchardus
TACTTGCTTAACAAACGACAGCGTGTGATCTACTTTTAATAAAAATATGAATGATAATAAGTTGTAAATGACACTGGTATAGTCAGTCCTGGGTCTTTTGGTTTTGGAAGAGAGCCCAGTCTGTGGTCCATGTTACACACCCATGAGTGCTCACATCCACACACAGACACACACACACACACACAGAGGATATGGCGTTGTAAGTTTGCCCCTTACATCTCCAGACACGAGAAGTCCATCTTTGTGCATCGCCATGGTTAGGAAACTGCACCCCTCTAAGGCTGGAATGTTAGGATCCCCTAGAGTCCAAATCACAAATCCAAACATCACACATTAGCCATCCAACAGTTGAAATCAACAGTGGGTGAGGATGCAGCTTGTTAATACTATAATCTGCAGTCTGTATGTGTGTTTATGTGTGTCTGTATTTTCTGTACCAAGACTGTATTCACCATGTGCATGATTTGGCCTGTGCAGGATGGAGACGAGAGGAGACTCTGGGTTGACCCTGAGCAGCCAGCCCTCCCTGCAGCCCACGTACAAGTGAGACGCAGCCGACCAACACACACAGCTAGGGCTCAGTTGAGGCTTCACGTGACACTTGGGCTGTATGCGCGCGCACACACACACACGCACACACGCACACACACACACGGTCAATATTTTGCCTATAAAGTTAACAACGTAAATGAAGTAGCATGCTGTAATCAATGACACTTTACCACAAATCTTTCTGCATGCTTCCCTACAAGCCCAGCAATGGCAGAAGTGGGCATCTGAGGGCCAAGGTATGAAAGCTTCCCACTGTTATCCCGGGAGGTGCCCTTCTCTGTCTCGACCACACTGCCATCTGTGGCTGGGAGGTCTATTACACTGAAGGACAAAAAAATATGATGCTACTGTACATCACCTAAGAGCCAATCAACATGCGTAAGTTAAATAATGAAATGAAATAAAATAAAATAAAATATCAAATATCATATTTAAAATAAGATTTAAAAAATATATGCTTGTGATTCATAATACTGACAAATTAGCCACACTGACATTCTTATATAGTACAAAAATATTACCTTTTCCAGCAGGTAGAGCCACTTGTTTACTCTGGCACTGCATTGATAACAAATGGATCAATTACCTTTGTTTTAAAATGTAAAGGTTATCACTTCTTTCAATGTTCCAGACCACTAGCGAGCTGGAGCTCATTGCACAGATTTGGTGCCAGCTCATGGGGTTGAATGCTAAAACCGTGAAGACCTCCTTCATTTGAGCATGGCTGCATAATGGCACCTTCTTCTCCCAGTCCCTACAAAGTAAAAGATTGATAGGTTAATATCAGATGTATTTTACACAGTTATAGAGTTAGAAAAATAACAGTTGTAAACGTTACCAGACAGTGATGGTGTGATCGGGTACAGATGAGCAACACGCCAGGTAAGGACCAGTGTCACTTAGTGCAAGAGATGTATATTCCAGTTGAGCTGAGCCTACATAGTCAGGTAAGTAGGCCTACATCAGTTTATGTCAAACACAGTCATAGTCTTTCAATGGCAACCAAATAAGTGTCACTTAGTGCAAGAGATGTATATTCCAGTTGAGCTGAGCCTATAGTCAGGTAAGTAGGCCTACATCAGTTTATGTCAAACACAGTCATCAAATATAAAACTGACATTGAATGAATGACACTTTTAATTGTCATTCGTCATGTCATGTGGTGGTAGCTGTGGTAACTGGTAAGGGTAATTTGCAACAACAAATAACTAAGCCACATCATGTTAACATCTGAACATAGAATGTGCCCACCAATCACATCTCTGTGCATATTATAGGCTATCACTTGCCTTCAAGCTCACACTGTAGAGTAAGTTCTGGATACTTGTAGACGTAAATAGAGGGGTTGAGTTTTTGGTCAGAAAAAGCCAAAATCTTCAAATGTCCATTGGCTGCGAATGTTCCGATCCCACGACCGGGGCATTGAAGAAAATCCCTCATTTTCGTCTCGATGTTCAGGAGAACAACAAAACACCCACAAGTATAACATGCTGTTTTTCTGTCCACAAATGCAACGTTCCGGCTGGTGAAACCCTGCACCCACCTGTACAAAAGAAATCGCCACGATTGTGTCGTAGTTTCTAAAGTTAGCAACAAACTTGAAAAACGTAGCACAAACATGTAGGCAATGTTGGGTTGACGATTGGTTTTAATGTTAACGAGCGATGAACGTACAGGATGAATAGGCTACAGGTGAGTAGTAGCCTAAGCTTGCGGTATTCAGTAAGCTTTTCCCAAAATAATATAACGATTTACGAAAGTATAAATAATTGCTCTGTTGCAATAGGCCTACAGTCCAGTCAAACAATTTATCACTCACCTGACTTCTACATTTCCTAAAGCATCCATATCTTTTCAGCCGTCGTGTGTGTACACGTTTCTGGGTTTCCATGGCAACCCTCATTTCCCTGCGCCCCCACAAATAAGTGATTTCTATTGGTGGATTTCACATTAGACCCGCCTATGGAAGTCCACGTGAAGTCCAAATTTGGGATTTGCTCTGCAAGTCCGTCTGGCCAAGAGAAGCCACCTTCTGAAATCATAATCCATTTGTGAAATCCAATTTCCACAGGCAAATGAGCTGCCGTGAAGGTGTGCAGATTGCATTAGAATCTTCACTGTAAAACAACTTGTGGTTTGTTGTTGGCATGTGTCTATAACCTCACATAACTGTATCATCCACTTCTAATAAACTGCTACCAGTCGAGTGTGTTTTGTTGTCCTGTTTTTTTTTTTAATCATTATTTTTTTTTAATGAATTATTTTTAGATTGCACAAATGCATTGTTGTAGTAGCCTAGGCCTAGTCAGCAGGGTGACAAAAGATGAGGGTGGAGACTGGCACACTTTGCATAGGCTACTCACAGTGATGCAGTAGGCCTACTCACTATTTCTGCTGTTTCATCATGACAATCATATGGCATACAGTATGCCTGCATTAAATGCACCTATGCACTTTTTAAAAGGACATTCAGATATGCATAAATTTATTGGGTGTGTTAAGCATTAAATCAGGAAAATGAGATGTTTCGCATGTATGTGTTTGTCTGCTGGAGCATCAATTTCCCTTTGAGAATGAATAAAGTATATCTACTTCTATCTACCTATTTGTCTGTCTGTCTATCTTTACTCCACTCCTTCGACTGTGTACATTCCTACGATTACGCATGACTTATCAAAAACGCAAAATCGTGCGGGCCACTTACAACCGTTTTCCTCCCACAAAGTACATGATTTTCATTGGTGAAATTCATGTTAGGCCCGCCCAAGGAAGTAGGCTTCACGTTAAATATAGTCCGAGCAGCCATATTACACAGGTAGGCCACAAGAGCAAGGAACAATTCACTCTGACTGGTGAGTAGGCGAAATGTCATGGTGAAATGCTAAAAGCAGGCTAATACGAATGTGGGAAAAACATACACATAGGCTACATACAATTGTATGCTAGCATTGCATGTTCATGTTCATTGTAGGCTGACGTGACGTTACAATATTTAATTTGCAGATACAGTACCCTTTGACAGTTTGTCAGCTACCGCAACGATGGCAACAACTCAAAAATGCTTCGCGAAAGGTGAGTCCTACGTGCCTTATGATTCGTATCAGAATCAGTGATCAGAGCCATATTATCTATATGGCTCTGCAATGAATGCTTCAGTTGCCTCCAAGTTAAACTATACGTTATAGGCTACGTCAATGTGATTAATG
Source organism: Sardina pilchardus (assembly GCF_963854185.1). Lineage (NCBI taxonomy): Eukaryota > Metazoa > Chordata > Actinopteri > Clupeiformes > Clupeidae > Sardina > Sardina pilchardus. Next base: position 11,539,196 of record NC_085011.1, read on the forward strand.
GTCACTGATAAGGTTGGAAGTTCTATGTGTTTTTGCTTTGAATGTATAATAGCCTATGATAATATGATATAATATGATATTGCTAAATTGGCAATGCTCTTGATTCTGCATTGCCGTAAGTGAGCGCGACATCGGGACTCAAACCAGGAGCGAAAACGATGCCTGGTAGCCTATTGGATTACTTTTTTCTCTCAGCTTACCTCGCAGCTACTGAATCGCTGTTAGATGGTACAATTGCACTCTTAAAATCATGATGGTTATAAGAGTAGTTAGCAGGAATGGGCTTACAAGGGTGGAGATCTACTGTAGGCTGGTTCACCTTCTGCATGCTCACAGTGACTATGCATTCTGAAGTGAAAGCAACCATTTCTGCTGTGTCATCTATTATAGGCATGTAGCCTACTGCAGTATTGAATTCACCTGTGCATCTTTTATCTCATTCAGATACACAAAATTACTGAGTGTTTATTTACAAACTGAAACTAAAATCCTAAACATTTATTGAACATGTAGTGGACATGGTGTATGCAGTAAGACCAATGTTGTCATAGGCATAGGTTGTGGTTAGCAGGGTGGAGACTCAAGGGCTGGCACACCTTCTGCAAACTCACAGTGACTATGCATTTTTAACCCTGCTGTGACACCACATCTGTACAGGCATATACCTGTACTTACTAAGTATTAAATTCACCTGTAGCCTACATCTTAAATACCATTTACTGAGTGTTTATTTACAAACTAAAGCCTAAAATCATATACATTTATGTTGAAACTTTCATTGATGTCTTTGCTTAGTATTGTAATTGTCTCCTGTATGAATAGCAGCCATTCTGTGAAAGTGTTCAAGAATGGCAAGGGTTGTGCGGACCCCACCCCATTCCCTACGTTGATATCAGAGTGAACCCTCGTCCCTTTTTTGTTGCATTATGTGTAAGCTAATTGTTTGTTCTCATAAAGTGATCCATGTCCTTTTCAACAGGGAGTTGTCCTCCTGGTCCTGTTCCTAAAGGTCACATCAGGCTGTACAGCATGAGATTCTGCCCTTTTGCCGAGAGGGCCAGGCTTGTGCTCCATGCCAAGGGCATCAAGTGAGTTTACCTGACACAGCCATAGAAGTTGACTGGACCATGGTCTTGCAGACATTTACTTGGACTTTAATTGACACTGAAGGCACTTTTAATCACTACGGAGATGTTCTGTGGAGATCTGTGCCTGGTTTAAAGCCTGCCTTTGCATACATTATACAAAGCTTACAGTATATAATTTGTACATTTTATTTTATTTCTTGTTGTAACAGACTGCTAAATTCCACCAAGTCTTATCCTGTTGCAAGCATGGTTTCTGTCATAGAAACGGACTGTTTATTGGACATGTTGTGTGCATTAGATGTTGTCATATGATACAGTATATCTAAAACAAAGAATGATGAATATTGATTGGAGACATTGTAATGCATTACTGTAGTAATGAAAATCCCAGGTGACCAAAAGGCACTGGAATAGTTATTATTGCCAGTTAGTATCTTGACAGTATTTCCTATACATTTGCATGAATATGGTTGATTTTAAGGAGATAATGTATATTACGGGAACTACATTTCGCCTTTGTATGTTTTTTATTTTTATTTTCACAGACATGAGACCATCAACATTAACCTGAAGGACAAACCTGAATGGTTTTTGGAGAAGAACCCTCTCGGACTTGTGCCAACACTAGAGACTGTGAATGGTCAGGTGATCTATGAGTCACCAATCACATGCGAGTATCTGGATGAAGCGTATCCAGAGAAGAAGCTGCTCCCCTCTGATCCGTTTGAGAAGGCTCAGCAGAAGATGCTTCTGGAGCATTATTCCAAGGTAATGCCGGTGGTCCAGTTATGCTACTTTGTCGAGATGAGCTCGACACTCAATAGCATTTTTGATGAATATGGCACTGTTCTACAAGCTAAAATGCTTCTACAAGCCACACACTATCAAATGTATGATACATGACATCACTTCGGAACACATATTTGAAAAAGGAGAAGTGAAATAAACAAACCTGAATATAGTTTTTTAAATGTTATTATTCTTAGCTTAGCGATTTAGTTTGACAGACATGAAATATGAACCACAAAATTACAGTAAGTGTGCTTGTAACAGTGGATTGTGAGTTTTATTTCCACTGCGCTTGCGAGGTAGCATAACTCCACAAGTAGCCCAGTTCAACAGAACACCAGCCATCTGTTGGGAAGAACACACGAGACTCTCTGTCGCCCTCATAACAGCATTAGCGTTCACACATTCCTGTGCTCAGTGCGGCTGTGTTTGCACATGTGGTTCATCATGTGCAATCCTCATCATGGCAAAAGGCTGTTGATTTTTCAGCCTAGCAGCAAATCAAATACACCTCATCTTCAGTCCTCTGAAGCACCATTATTGGTTAGCTGGAACTGAGTATGCTTGCAACAGCATGACTGACTTCAAGCACGGCACTTTATCCCACACCCACCTGATGTGCTTTACCTGACTGGAGTTAGAGCTGCAGTTGCCTCACACCCATTTCCAAATAGAAATGGGTGTGATTCATATGTTTGTTTTCTGATATTTCTTTATAATAGATGTTCACCTTCATTTCAGCAGTTCAGACTGCTATTGAAAACGAATACTGCATGTAAATGTTTGTGCCTATGCAGGTTACTCCGTACTTCTATAAGATCCCAATGGGCAGGAAGAACGGTGAGGATGTGTCAGGCCTAGAAGGCGAGCTGAAGGAGAAGCTGTCTAAACTAAACGAGGTAAGCCGTCATCGCCACAGATGTTCATAGAGTAAGCTTTTGTGTTAACCTCCCGTGTGATGATTTGTACATGACATAGGCCATTACTTGAAACTGAGAAGCAATAACCACTAGTTACTGGCTCAAAGTCCCCTCTTGCAAAGATGAACACTCAGCAGCAAGGATCAAATTTCACAAGCCAACAACTATCATTAAGCAGCTTTGTTAGCTTCCCGTTGCGTTCTACTCTTCACATATAAGGCCCTACATAACCATGCCCCCACTTCACTGACCTCGTGGAAAACTACACCCCTGCCTGCTCATTCATCAGCCCTCTCCTCATCAGCGGAGAGAGTATTCACTTCCCGATCACATCAGGAGTTGTGAATTCAATGGGGATTTTTTTTAAAAAGGATTCATAGCATATTAATGGTGACAGTTAATTATTACCTCATCAGTTGTGTGATACTCATACTACTTTTATTGTATTGTTTTATGAATTGTATTCATAATTTTGGTTGGAACAATCCATGGCATACAAGCTGAAGCCGAAGTTGTGTGTGTGTGTGTGTGTGTGTGTGTGTGTGTGTGTGTGTGTGCTTCTGCATGTGTTGTGTGCAGAGAATGTGCTTAGAATGTGCATGTATCATCACAATAGTCAATAAGACACAGTTACATTTTGAGGAAGTGAGACAGGTTTTGAAAGCTTTTCTTGTATCAGAACTGAAATGCATTAATTCAGCAATGGAAATGTACAACTCTTACAACATATTTAGAATAGTAGTGTACACTTCCATATTAATTAAAATTTTGCTAGAGTGCAGTATTCACTGTCATAATGGATGCTTTTCTTTCCATCTGTTTCACCTGTCTGGGTGGATGTTTTGCTTTGTGTTTTCTCAGGTGCTGGTCAACAAGAAAACCAAATTCTTTGGAGGAGATTCTGTCACGATGATCGACTACATGATGTGGCCCTGGTTTGAGAGGATCGAGATGATGGAGTTGAAGCAGTACGTGTTCACAGTTTGTCCTTGGTCTCCTTGAGTACTAGGGGCTGAATTTGGCTAGAGTTGACCTTATAAATGTCACAACTCGCAAACCACATGTGTAATGTCAGTCCATTTCAGCAAAAATCGCTTGAATAATTAATATTACGAATCAAATGTAGTGCCACGATTCAGGCAGATTTGCAATGCTGTTTTACACTCTGCATTGCGGCATGCATATGGCTCTCATCACATTTGTTGTACACATTGTACATGCTGCTTCTTACCCTGTGTGCCCAGTCTGGCTCATAAGGATGTTCTCTCATCTGTTTCAGTTGTTTGGACGGCACTGCTGAATTCAAGAAATGGTACCAATTGATGCTGCAGGACCCTACTGTCAAGGCCACCATGTTCAGCACAGATACCTTCAAGGCCTTTTACAAAAGCTACATGGATGGCAAACCAGACTATGACTATGGGCTGTGAGCTCCACTGTGATTTCTCTGGAGACAGTGATTATCTCTGGCCGTCTGCCCTTGACTAGTCTTGTTAATGTTAATCTGACTGTAGCCAGGTGCTGAAGAGCAAATGTTGTGGGACTGAAGTCACTGATCAGATCACACTGAAATTTCAACAAGGATGTTTGTAATCAAAACAAAATGGTTTGTTTTATATTTTTTATATATAGGAACAACTGTCTTTGTGGTGTTTTTGTTTTAGCACTTTAGGGGGTTTGAGGGCAATCGTGGATATAAACATTTGGTGATAAGATCTTTTTTTACAAACTTTTGTCAGCTGCCTTTATTAGTAAATAAAGACAATCTTGTTTCAATTCAGTTGAGTTATTCATTCAAGTAAGAATTCAGAAATGAATCCATCATGAGCATCAGCAAAAATAAGAGAAATACTGTATATCACCAGCAGATGGCTCTACCCTTCTCTGTTGATGGCAAAGTTTGGTACAGCTGACTTTATTAGTAAATAAGGACAATCTTTTTTTTTCAATTCAGTTGAGTTATTCATTCAAGCAAGAATTCAGAAATGAACCCAGCTGAGCCTCAGCAAAGAGGAGAAATACTGTATATCACCAGCAGATGGCTCTTTCTCTGTGGATGGCAAAGTTTGGTACACTTCCTCAAAATTCTTCTGACCATGACAAACTCCACCCACCTGGTACTATTTTAAAAGTCTGGGTGGCGCTGTGTCATTGGTGACATCACTGGGTGAGAACCAGTAATGGAATTTCGAGTCATGCGGTGTTTTCTCTACAAAAATATAGCCAACAGCACACACTGAACTTAGTTTTTTTTAAGAGTAGAATACACATGTATCAGCAATAGAACCTACAATGATTTTCAGGAATAAGCATGCCCACAATGTTGAAGTTAAAGCAGTGCATTTATTTATGTAAACAGACACAGTTTCCCCAATACAAATATTCATCAGAGCAAATACCCATCTTATTGTTGTAATAAAATAAATGTACTGTACTTTAAAAAGGAAATCATATGCAAACACAACTAAATAACTACACTACATGTCTTGGTAGACCATTTTATAAACAAAATATACAGTATATTGCCATTAATAAGGTTTGAAGCCAAACCTGGGTTTGGGTTGACATTGACACTCAAGAGCAGCAATTGATAAGATCCTTCGTGGCTTTTGTTTTGATAGACATCAGAGTCCTTTCAGCTATCCTCAATACAGTGAAGTTGAACGCAGGAAATACTGAATTAGTCCAGTCACTTAACATGTGACCAGCTCACACACTCCAAAGCAAACTGACACACGAAGCATTCATTGAAATGATGTTGAAATTACATTTTTAGAATGATATTTTGAGCATTTCAGCAGACCAGCAACGGTGATGACACTGACATGCAGTAGGTTGAAAAGGCTTAGTTGGTGATTGCTATCCTTAGGTACTATGTGGTTTACAATTAATTAGATGACTATTTAGAAAAGCATTTCTTATCTAAGAAAATATTACAATATATACATAGGTTTATAACATCATATTTACACAAGAACAACAGTGTATTATGTTTTATTTACTGCAATAGCCTACACCTGATATAAAGTGGGACCAAGTACTTCACGTTACTTCCCTGTGAGTGTAAGTTGTGCCTCAGGCCCATGAAGAGGCCTGAGGCACAAGAATGCTCATATTTATTGGAAAACAATTACCTCCCTTTTCTTTAGACAACAAGATGTGCGGTGACTGTAACGCCATGCTCTGAACACAGTCAGGCAATGTTGGTGACCCTTCATGAAATTGCTACTCTTGTTCAGGGCTAGTGTTAACACTTCCTAGAAATCGTATTCAGTCATGACACGTTGCCAGGCTTCTGTCACCCTAAAAAAATAAAAACTAAGAAAGTCCCAAATATTTATAATAAGGGTTATCTTAATGGAGCAAATGATTATACCAATAGTAGTACTATTAAGTAGTACGTACTATTACCAGGGAAATATCCCCATCCATACATGGTTCCCCCTTATATTCTGTGTACACATGAACAAGCACCTGGACCTCTTCCCCTAAACAACTTTTCTGGGCTAAACTCACAAATGTGCTTCAACTCCTATCTCTGCCCCTGCTCTAAAGCATAACCTAAGTCATGCAACAAATAGTTCGGGAACCTGTTCAACTGTGAATCATAAGGTCAAAAGTGAAACCATGTTCTGTAGCCACTTCTCTAAAAATGTTATCTTGTGACAACTGACAGAGTACCATTGGCATGTCTTCCTGAATGATATGCTGAGGAATTTTAAGTGAGTCCAGTAGAAACCATTTACTTCTTCCACAAGGAATGCCACAATATTTACAGAATGACCTTGAGACCTTGGGAAAAGCATTCAAGTAATATGCAATAATGTGCAATAAAAATGATTAAATAACACTACACAGTTAGCAGAACAGAATGTGATCAGTGCCTTCTCATTTTTGCTGTAATCTCAAGGAGAAATAAGTCTTTGGTGTCGTCATGATAATAGCTGCTTTCCGAAACAAAAAAGTACACCAACCACCAAACAAAATCCAGAACCCTGCTCTCGCAGTTCCTTCCCAGCCACGGCGGTTACTGTGATAGGAATCTGTAATGTTTTCAGGCAATTACAACTGAGTCACTGAACCTCAGATTACAGTCCATTCTTTTGCGGTGAGCCGCACTATGACTGCCGAGCTGAGTGTGGCCCACGGAGAACATCTCCGTTGGGATTGGGAACATGAGGAGTGTATTCCTGGATCAGAACCGGAGCATTCCTGACCATCTCTTGGACATGCTCCACCACTCCTGTGTGCAGCTGCCTTTGCAGCACCAGTGGCCGGAAAAGATTGACTGGTTCTGCCGCCCGGTATATTTCAGGAACTCTGATTTCGGCTGGAACCGAAGAGTTTCCGATGATGATATGACAGAGTCTCTTTTCCTGGATACTTTTCTGGAGTAAACCCAACAGATCTCCAAATCGTTGGTCCAGGTTTTGAGGTCCCCATGCGGAAGGGGGTTTAGCGAGCAACAAGTGCAGCAGTGCAGTTTTCAGGTGATAGTTAGTGAGTGCACATCTGCCCGTCAGGCTGGTCTGCTTTTTGTGAAGGAACGAGGCAATCTGCAGGCACCGGATATGGCAGGAGTTCTCAGGAAGGCTCTTGGCCAGGTGCTTGAGCAAATTCCTCTCGTACACAGAGAAGGAGAGATGCCAGTGTGTGTCCGAAGAGCTCTCGCCATCCGTGGTGAAATTCGAGATGAAGTACGCGTCTGTGTCCTCAAGCTGGACCACGGGGGTTAGGTTGAGCAGCACAACTTTTCCTGACCTGAAACGGATCTTTAGGGCTCCAGGGGAGTCCAGGTTTCGGAAAGTGAGCTCAAACTCATACTTGTGCGAGATGCGCCCCCACGCTTTGGTCACAGAGATCTGGAACCACTTCATGACCTGGTCTTTGGCCAGGTAGGTCGTGCCTTTGGCGCAAAGGAGCTCCTCTAGGCAGTGGTCGGCATCTTTGGAAGGGTCGTTCCTGGCATGGACCAGGCACAGCATGTCTTCACCTAGGTTGGTGGACCCACACAGGCAGCCTGCGCTACCCTCACCCAATCGGGCCAAACGGATCTGACCACAGCCTTGCCACAGGTCCGGGGTCAGGTCGCTTGATGGCCCGCACCACAGTTGGAACTGGTAGCAATAGGGTTCAGGCGGTGCAAAGGGCACGATGAGGTCACATGTGAACGGCCTGCAGACTCCCCAGGACTCAAACACGCTTCCCACTCCCACAAAGTCCTCCACTTCCATGTCAGCCTCGCGGTCCCCTGCACTTCTCAGAGCCTCCAGTAGATCATCTGCGAAGCCCTCCACAAACTCGCGCACCCTGCGACTCTCGTGTGTGGGCCCGTGGAAGCATGTCTCGCATAGGCGTCCGAGGGCACCCTTCTCTAAAACCAAGTCCCTGTCTCTGGACACTCCTCCACCAAACCAGCCGTCCAAATCCTCATTGGTTGAATCTGAGCCCTGGCTGTCCATTTGGCTTGCCTCCTGCCTGCACACCTCGATGGTGAAGAAGATGATGAGAGAGAGGGCGCTCCAGAAGTACCAGCTGTAGCTGCCATCCAGATCAGCGCTGAGGGCCTCTGCTGAGAGCTGTTGCTCCAACCTAGTCTGCTCCGCCTCCAGTCTCTCCTGGTGTTCCTTCATGCGAACCAGCAGATCATTCTCCTGTTCGGGGGCTGGCACAGTGCTGTTGTCGGGGAAGAGCAACGGGTGGTTCAGGATGGCAGCTGCCACCACCACACAGAAACGAGCAATGGCCCCCTGCATCCTCACAAGGGAGTCTGTGGAGGAGGCAGAAATAAAATGATAGACTGGCCATGTTATACAACACTAACAAATCAGAAATGATGTCTGGAAGGTTGTTGTGAAAGCACAATGCTAATACTGTATTTGTTATAGCGCCATTGTTTCCTTCCTCCCTCCCCATCACACACACACACACACACACACACACACACACACACACACACACACACACACACACACACACACACACACACACACACACACACACACACACACACACACAGACACACACACACACACACACACACACACACGAGCAGTGCTGTCTGTCTGAATATAGCTTGGTGCCCACTCTGACGCAGATACCAAGCCTGGCGGAATATGTGCACTGGAGGGAAGTGTGATAACCTTTCCAGAGGTTTTTTTTTTCTTTCTCAACACAACAGTGTCCCCTGATAACTCCACACGGGCTGATAACATTGTTTCCACTCTGGTCCAACAGGTTTTTTTCTTGTTTGTGCTTTTTAGGACAACAGCATCACTGTAGTGAAACGTTCTAGATATTAACACAGAACTCCATGTAGGCTACGTATATAATAATACAGACATTCAGTAAATGCTGAACTACTGTCAGTAGTACATCATTTCTTCTGTCACTTCAGTAGGAAGTGTAAAAATAAAACTATAGACCAGGAAGGAAGTTACATAATTAGTGTCTTTGCAAAGTGCTCATTTCATTTCAGCGCTAGCCCTGGGCCACACAGAGAGACTGCAACACAATAAAACAATGGGACTATTTCCAAGGATCACAACCAGGGTGATGTGTGAATAAAAAGGACCCACTGAATTCTTTGAAAGCAGACAAACATTACATAATAGGCTACATGCAAGCCCAACTCACTGTAGAAAGAATGGAAGAGTGAAAGAATGTTTAAAAACAGAACTTTCCCATGGTTGATGTAGCTGGCCTGGTTCCAAACGGACTGTATTAAAGAAATGTTGACATAAGTGCAGAACACAGACTTGGCAAAGCTTACTTCACTCAGTGAATGTAGCCATTTGGACAGGCTACTGGGAGGGGGCTAGACAAAAATAGCTCAACAACTGAGTGTGTAACAATACACAGATTATGGTTATGGTTTGCTTTGTCAGCATCTAAAGAAGAGGTGCCCCTTTTCATGGCAATGGCCACATGATGACAAACCGAAAGAAAAAGGCACGTGGAGAATTTCTCTCCCATTCTGGTAATAGGCCAACTTGCCAGGTATCCTAACGGGTCTAGGGTCTTAAAAAAATAAGCCTAACTTGCCATTCTTCTACAGTAGTTCAGTGTTTATTTACTATCTGAGTAGCTGCTTCACAAGACTAACATTTCCCTTTGCATGTCGTGCCCAAGTGGAAACTACAGAGACGCCTCGAAGCGCCATCACCGTGGGTTGCTACAACTAGAAATCAAGCTCTCAAGACAGACAACATACCAAAGTTCCCAGTTTGACTAACATTCTAAACAAAAGAATCAAACAAAACAAAGCAAAACAGTTCAGAGCTTGTAAGTAGCAGAATGCACTCATTATGGCTAATTTACTAATCTTGGGTAGGCTATGCTTAAGTTTAAACGAATTGTAATAGAATAAAGGTTAACACAAACCTTGCGTCCTCAAGTGAGCTTTCAGACCATCTCAAAAAGTGGTGGGTTAAGCTAAGCCTATATCTACAACACCAAAAGCACCAAAAGAGGAAGTCCAGTGATGCCTGTATCTTGACTGATATTTAGGTTTGCATTCGCGCAATGTTTTACTCATTTGAGTCATTTCCTGAGCCGCGGTCAACTCACCAACTTCTCTCCTCCTTCCTTACGCGCGCGTACCATAGGCTATGCCTCTCATCATAGTCCACGTGAGTTTGTTCCAACGCGAGGGCGCGGGTTCATGTTACATGATGCAGCTAGTCACCAGCTTGGGATGAAAACAGCTGAGTGGAAACGAGAACCGTCGAAGTTTGTGTTTGCCTTCGCTTGCTTTAAGGTGTAACCAACATTTATTTTTAGAGCTCGTTTTTAGAGTTTCCTCGCATAGTTTCTTGTTCATTCGCATTATTTCTGTGTTTCAGACAGTTTTGCGTTGCCTCAGAAAAGTAGGCAAAGGGAGCTCAAAATCATTGTGCAATACGTCAATATATTCTTACCTCAACAAATCGTAAGATTTGAGGAATAAAGTAGCCTCACTGACATTATGGATAGTCTATTACATAGTAACCCACTCTGAGTGGCCGCACGATGGAGCTGTCCCCTGAGGCACATTAGTTTTATTTTGAGAGAGGGGCATACTGGAAATCCGGAGTTCAGCGTCTGGATGTTCCAGGCTAGGGCTTACAAATAGTGCAGGCAGAAAAGAACAAACAAACTAAAAACGACGAAGTCACTGGAAATCACTGTACAGCACTTTATTATACACAAAGAGAAATCTGTTTGTGTGTTATGGATCCTTGGCATATTTGTAAGGCCTGCTCATGTAGTAGTCATATGTATGACTTAAAACAATCAGCAAAACAATCTCACTCTCTCTGTTGATATAATTAATTCAAGTTGAAGATAAACAAAAAAACCTTCATGACATTCATAAAGTTATTATTATTGTATTATTATTGTATCTATTATTATTAGGGTAACACAGTTGATAAATGTAACAGCTGCACTGCTACACCTTTGTTACTCTTTGATACTGTGGAATAAACCTGTTAAATGTACCAGTTAATTACTTGCATGCACATATGACATGTATGTTGTGTCTTTGATGTCTTGGAACATGTCTGCCATTACCCTATGTAGCACATGTATCAACTGTGTGGGTACACACTTATTACTCTTTGATACAGTGACATAAACCCGTAACAAGGTTGTAGCAGCACAGCTGTTACATGTACACTGAAGACAATGACCCCTTGACTGGAACTAGGAATGGTTTGTATATCAAATCTTTTATGACCAGATTTACCCCATCCAGCAGGTCTCAGGTCAGCCCTTTGCCTCTGATGAAAAATGTAGGCAAATTGGCAGTTTTGTAAAAAGCACTCAGTATTACAATGTAACAACTATAGGTACCCACAAATACATAATGCAAGTACAATGATAGTAACTGATAGTACATGTTGTTACACAGGTTGTACCACTGTACCTAATTAGGTAGGTACACTGTAACAGCGACACCCCATACTAAAGTATTACCCTTTACTCAGCAAATTGTGAAATCTGGGAAATTTAGATCCACATACCAGTGGAACATTTTATTCTTATGTGGGTTGAAACACTAGCGTGATGATACAATGTAACAATATTAGGCAAGGCTGAGATTTAAGAGGAAGAGGTGTCAAACAAGGGGAGGCTTATTTGTTGCGAAGGAGTTCCTGTTCAAACAGCATTGCAAATACCCTCTGGCAGTTTCTATCCGTCCTACCAACAAAGAGCAAACCAAAGGACCACAGGTTGGAACCATGATTTCTAATTGTTATTTTCCAAATAGTTAATCATATCATGCTTCAGCTTTAATATAATGCCATTTCTCAATGTTTATTAAATATGTACTGAATGTCAACAAAAGGTTAATGTATTGTGTGTGTGTGTGTGTGTGTGTGTGTGTGTGTGTGTGTGTGTGTGTGTGTGTGTGTGTGTGTGTGTGTGCGTGTGTGTGTGTGTGTGTACATATTTTGTACGGGTTTAAAAAAAATGCTGTAGGTCACTGAATATGGAGGGAGTCTACAACCAATCTTTGGAATATTTCAACTTCACTGATCTCGACCACCTGCATTCTCGGATGATCGTGGTGCAGTGGGCTATCTCTTGTGTTGCATTCCCCATTATATGTGCAGCCATGTACGGGCTGTTCTGTCTGATCCAATCAGATCACATTGCTCCAGTCTATGTCATCAACCTCCTCTTGTCTGATATGCTTCAGATCTGTACAAAACCAATTTGGAACATGATACCTATAGTACATGTAATGCATTTAGTTCTGTTTTCTGTATATTCTCTTGGTTTGATGGCAAGCGTTTGCTTTATGTTGTTCATTTCTGCAGAGAGATATGTTATGACTGCTTATCCTATTTGGTACCTTTGCAGACACACCAAGAAAGTGTCGCTCTGGGCGTCTTCTATGTTATGGATGACAGCTGTCATGGTAATTCTAATTATATCAATGACCATTCTCACTGGGGAAGTTGATCATGGAATCTTGCACTCAAGTTTCATTGTTTTTTACCTCCTTCCTTACCCACTGGTCGTATGCTTTTCAATGGGAACTTGGAGGGCACTTTCAAATTGCCAATCTGTGCCAGCACATGAGCAGAGAAATATTATGGGAACCCTGGCTCTCGTTATCTTCAGTTACACAGTCTTCTACCTGCCTTACATCATCTGGTTGCTGACTCTCACTCTCTCACCTTCACGCCTCAATGAGGCCCACATGCAGAACTTTGGTACTCTGGTTGATATTCTCCTGTCCTTGAGCCCCCTGGCTGATGCCATACTCTATGTGTTCATGAGGAGAGATGCAAAGCTTATGCTGGGGGCCGTGGCCTGTTGTGTGAAGAAAGAAAAAGATCAATCAGAGATGTTACAGACATCTTAGCTGGGAGCAGCTCTACTTCACGGGGCTGATCTATTAGTATTCATATAGCACTTTGGAAATAATTGTACCTCAACAAAAGATATGCTGGAAGGTTATTAATACCGGACAAAACAGAAAACAGATATTCCTGTACATCATATGCAACTATTTTTTTTTCCATTTTGTCAATGTTTGTATTATTTACTGTATTGTATCTTATGTTCATTATAAATTATGCATATTTAATCAGTATTGAGGTGAGGAACTTAAATTACATTTTATTTGTTTAAATACTTTACTTAAATTACATTCTATTTGATTTAGGTGTTTTTAGTGCCCTTAAAAGTCAGCCATTTATAGATTGTCATATTAAATAAATCTACAGTTCTTTATGTTGAATGATGAGAATGCATGCATGAGTACTGTATGTGTGTGTGTGTGTGTGTGTGTGTGTGTGTGTGTGTGTGTGTGTGTGTGTCTGTATGTATGAGTGCACTTCCTTGGTGCCCCCTCAGGTACTAGGAATGGCTGTTTTTGAGGTGTTGTTTTGTGATTTGGTGACCCACAGACTAGTCTTAGGTTGTTAGGCTGTATTGAAAGTAATACAAATATTTTGTCTCAAGTGCATTAACTGTTACAGAAAAGGTTTGCACAAGCATTCCCGAAAATCTCTATTTTGAACTTTTTGCACAACAATGTTTGCTCATCGCTATTACTGTGATAAACAAACATTTAATCTACCGATCAAAGGTAAATTAATGGCTTTATAAGGATATGGAGTACAGTAAAAAACGTCTATTTTGCTGTTTCATGGGATTTGTTTTCCATCACCCACAATGATGTAGTACCCTCTTGCCTTGCTGTCAATTTTTTTTTAAGTATATATTTTTGGCCTTTTTGCCTTTATTAGTATAGGACAGTGAAGAGGTGGACAGGAAACAATTGGGAGAGAGAGATGGGGTGGGATTGGGATATGACCGCAAGCCGGATTCAAACCTGGGTCCCCGTGGGCACTCAGACCCGTAAATGGTACGGGCACTGTAGCCTGCTGCGCCACAGCGCCCCCCCTTGCTGTCAATTTAACCAATGTCCACATGACTAGAGTGTGTTTTCCCCCACCAATATCAGAAATGGATCAAGTCTAAACTGAATCAGCCTATAGTAGGTGATCATGCACTGACAGCTGTTCTGATCATAGTCCAAATCTTTAACTGCAAGGGTTCTCCTTCCCTTTGTTTTTTCCTACCCTGTGATGGATGGTTGGAAGTGGCTCTCCTGTGATGAGCCTCATAAGGTGCCTCTCATGTAAAGTTTATACGTCCTCCCTCACTCCTCGGGCCTCGATCCTCACTGATCTACATAAAGAATGATGGGGCGGCAACAACGATAGTCTATCCCTTCGTCTATCTTTCTTTATGTAGATCAGTGAGGATCGAGGCCCGAAGAGCGAGGGAGGACGTATAAACTTTACATGAGAGGCACCCATAATCTCACCACCTCAGCAGGATGGAGTAGCAGCACACAGCCTGTCAGCTCCCCCCTCTGGTCAGAAAGGTCCACTGCAATGGTCCAAGGTTGCAGTAGATATGACGAATATCAATTTACCTGTTTGAAAACACACAAGGCCAGATATTTGAATATTTGTACAGTATGTATACATTTATTCCTCGTGTTGACCTGTTATTCACTGAATTTTCCATTCATTTATTTGAACTGATGAATGGCACATGCAATTCTATTTGCATAATTTGTTATGATCTGACTGTGACGGGTAATTCAAAATAGATACAGTAGATAGATAGATAGATAGATACTTTATTGATCCCCAAGGGGAAATTCAAGAAATGACAGCCTCAATGCCTTAAAGCCACTGTCAATGGGTGTCATTTTAGACAATCTGTTTTGTTGATGGTGAGATTTATAAGTGAAGAAGAAGGTTTACTACTGTATACCAAATATTTATTACGCTGCCTCTTGTTTGGCATGTTCTAGACAGTGTACGTGCGGATGGAATCTATATATGTGAAGGAAGGAAAACACGTTTTTAAAAATATCTGCCTACGTATGAAACTAGGCTTTGGTTAGAGCTCTTCCCCATATAGCAGCATACGTGACTGAAAAAAATATATGCTGAAAGGTTATTAATTCTGGACAAAACAGAAAACAGATATTCCTATACACATATTATGGAACAGTTTTTTTTTTTCAATTTGTTGTGATGTTTTATTGTATTATATTGTATTCTATTTTATGTTCATTTGAATGTTACAAATTATACACATTTGTAGATTGTTATATTAAATAAATCTACATTTCTTTTTTTTAACAAGCATGGGTGTGTTTTTGTGTGTGTGAATGAGTGCACCTCCTCAGTGCCCCTTCAGCTACTATTACTGTAGGAATGGCTATTTTGTGGTGTTTTTGGGGGGATTTGGAGACCCACAGACTAGTTTTAGACTGTTAAGGCCCCATCACATTGCACGCAGCATGCGCTGTGGTTGATCTTGGTTGAGGTTAATGTTCTAAAGATTTTTGTTGTGGTTACCGCTGGGCTCTAGACCTACAGTATTATTTACAGCACGTCACAGTCGAAGCTCAACTTGTTTCAACTTTAACCGCGGCACCTGCAAGAGCGACAAAATGCAAAGCACAGAAGCAGACCAGTTTTTGTGCATGCAAACCATTGAAAGTAATGGGTTGCATTGCAGTGCTTGCCGCATGTAATATGGCGGGGCCAAGGCTTTATTGAAAGTGATACAGATATTTTGTGCAACAAGTGCAACTGTAATTGTACACAAAAGGTTTGCACAAGCTTTGCAGAAATCTCTATTTTATCTTTTTACTCAAAAGTATATATCATATTATGAAGAAACTATTACTGTGATGAGCATGACATTTAATCTACTGTAAAAAGGTACATTACATTACTGTATGAGGGGTAAAACTGTGTCTCATATTTTGCTGATTCATGGGCTTTCCCCAGACTGAGGACATTTGGTTATGTGGAGGCCCTGTGGAGCTCTGCCTAAATGATGATGTCATAAAAATGTGAAAATGGTACAAATTTGAAGAAGAAGTGGAATGTCTATTTCTATCCCTTTTCTATCAATTTCAGCAACAACAAAAAAGCTAGCACACAGGGCTCTAACCCTAGCCTACCTGGCGGGGGCCCTCAAGATTAAGATTGCTAACAAAATGTTATGATAATTAATAGATTGTTACATTACACACGATATACAAATTGATTATGAACAGGCCCACCGTTGTTTTTTCTTAATTGTGTACTTTATAGAATAGAATAGAATAGAATATATACTTTTTTGATCCCGTGAGGGAAATTCAGTTCTCTGCATTTAACCCAATTTAACCGAATTAGTGAACACACAGCACACAGTGAACACACAGTGAGGTGAATTACACAACCCAGAGCAGTGAGAGTTATCACTCAATTCGGGCAAATTAGATGTTTTTACCTGATAAATGTTTTTACCTGATCCCTTTTTTAATTGATAACTGCCGGCTGTTATCTGCATTGCACTGCATATCACAAAATGTATGTCATAAGCGAATAACTTGAAAGCATATCTTTGTAACCTAGCCTATGTTTGTGGTGTAATGCCACCCGGTGACTGCCATCAATGTAAAACATTACACCCGGCAAGAGCAAGTGCTTCCAATGTAGAACACATGCAAAATCAAGTAGCACACATCATATGCGTATTTGACAAACGCACATGTTGCTTTGTTAGATTCCGAAATGCAACGGGTTGCACACTGCAGGTGCTCGGGCCCGCCATCACCACTTGCGACTATATTTTTTACATTATGTCTGTCATAATTTAATTGCCAATCTCTCTCTCTCTCTCTCTCTCTCTCTCTCTCCCTAGTATATGGGAAGGAAGAAAAAGCAAACGTTTTTAAAAATACCTGCTTATGTGTCAAAAAAGGCTTCGGTGTCATTCTTGGCTATGTGTTTTGTGGTGAGGTTTATGAACAAGGAAGGAGAAGCTTCATCAATGTTCTTCCCCATATCGCATACGTGACCGAAGATGCCTGTACGTTATACATCTCCAGCTCTCTCAGAGCAATTCATCAATTCATTAATTAATCATTCATCAACAGAGGCAACATCTCACCCATTGTTGGCAGACGTAAGCAGAATCTTTTTTTGCTGTTAAAATTTAGTTTGCTATCTTTTTTATCATGAATTTATTCAACCTGCCTTGGTGTTCTTTAATCACTGATTTTTTTTTTCTTTTTCATCTGCTCTTGCACCATAGAAATTTAACAACAACATGGATTTTGGAGACTTCTCTAATGTGGTGCCACTTACTTGGGTGATATTGTGTGTGGGACTGCCCATCATAAGTATAGCCATGCGCCGACTGTACTCCCTGATCAAGAGAGACCATGCAGCTCCAATATATGTTATAAACCTTCTCATCGCAGATGTGCTTCAAATCTCTGCCTCTCCAGCTGCTAAGAGTTTACCTTCAAATATGTTGCGGAAAGTACTGGAATCTGTAATGAACCTCGGATTGATTGGTAATGTTTGCTTTATGGTGTGCATTGCTGGAGAGAGGTATTTCATGAGTGTTCATCCTGTTTGGTATCGACTTCACAAAACAGTCAAAAAGTCAGTCATTGTGTGTGCAATATGTTGGTCATCATGTATCAGTGGAGTGATAATCATTGCAGCCTTAATTGTTACTGGACACCTAACTCATGAAACATACAGTTTATGTGCCATCGTGTTTCACCTTCTCCCATACCCACTAGTTTTGTTCTTCTTTGTGGGGACATGGAGGGGCCTCTCCAGGTCAAAATCTGTACGTCAACATGAACGGAGAAAGATTTTAGGGACCTTAGCCCTTGTTCTCTGCATTTACACAGTATTCTTTCTGCCTCACATTGTGATGTTTATTACAGTTGCAGCTAACCCCCAAATCCGCTCACACCACAGCTTCTATTACTTATTCATTTCCTCCAGAGTTCTCCTCTATTTGAATCCTTTATTTGATCCCATTATATATGTGTTCATGAGGACAGATGTTAAGGATATCAAAGCGACATGCCCGTGCTTTCACAGAGTGAGAAATGACCAAGATCAAACAGATATCCCAATATCTTTTGCAGCCGTAACAACTAGTGACAACTTGTAACTAATCAAAGATAGATTACCTAGGGTCACCTAAAATGTTTCTGTTTTTGGACAATCTAAATGGTTGACTTCAAATTAAACAATGCAAGATACATTGATACATATCATTGTCTTTTCTTTGGCATGTTCTTGACTGTTTTCCAGCTGTTTTCTGTCTGTGTGTCTTTGTGGGAATGGATTTGAAACTGTATATATTAGAGAGCTATTATTTGGCATGTTCTTTTCAGTCTGGCTCATAGCATAAGCTCCCGTTCTCAACTGCCTAATGGGGATTTCTGAGATAAAAGGTTAGCATTAATTGAAAACCCCAAACAGTTGTAACAAGTCTAGCAACGTCCCTGATCATCACCAGCAGACCACAGTACATGAGGCTACGTGTACGTGGCTGTGAGCCAGATGTGGTGGTCTGCAGCACAGTGCTCTCCCCGTTTCTCTTCACTCTGTACACCGCAGACTTTCAATACAACACAGACAGCTGTCAATATTTTCATTATAATAATTCATTATGGCCAATTCCTCTCATCTCCTCCATGAGACAGTGGCTGTGCAGTATGTAAGAAAGAACACTTTCACAGGAGAATGTATAACACCATTGTCATGAATGTTCTGGACTTCAATATGAATGTGTGCATTTTCCATTGTACATGTGATAGTGGTCCACCATGTATAGCATGCATTTTCCATAGTACATGTGATAGTGGTCCACCATGTATAGTATGCATTTTCCATTGTACATGTGATAGTGGTCCACCATATAAATATGTGAAGGACCACTTTTGCCTCAACTTATTGTGAAACATGGCATGTACATCTATGCCCCTATGGCATGTTGCTTTACTTTGTGGTTTTTTTTAGGTATGCTTGTATGCTGGACGTATACAATTTTCTTTTACTTTATTGCACTACTATTTATGCACAAATACATTTCCTAGGTGTGGGATTTAATAAAGTCTTATTTTATCTTACAGTTTCTGTATATCAAATAGGCCTAGGCAAATAGCAAATTGAATATGAATTTGAATAATAGGCTGGGGCTAAAAGTTGTATCGCCAGACTCACAGAACCGCTGGATGAATAGGAAAAAGGTAAATATCAATTGTTTTGCTCAATGAGAGGTGGAAAATGAACTTAATTCCCCAAATGGTGGAATATGATCCCTTAAATGCTTGTGTCCTTACTTCATGTCTATTTATGCACGTATTAAATACACGTATGTCATGAATTAACTAGAAACTTTAGAACATAAAGTATAATTTCTTTGTTGTATTGTTACATGCTTGTTATCTCGATACAAATTTCCTTCTGAAGATGCCCCAGTTTTCCTCCATTTAAACTGATTTGTGGAATTGGTTAATTATGTTATCCATGTTTAGTCAAATAATGTCAAATAATGAGAACTTTTATATATTTTCAGTTAAATAATGAGAACTTTTATATATTTTCAGTTTTATATATTTTGTTTCTTCTACATGAACTGGATGGCACAATGACATGTCCAATGATGTCTGTATAGGGGCATGGCTCTGTAGTAGCTGCCCTGGCCAACAAAAAAACGTATCTTACCTTAACCTTAAATCAGAAGCACAAAACCCATTGCCATTGACAGTGGTTTCAACGGTGATAGAATACAGAAGTCTGACATTACGTTTCCATGACTTCAGTGTCACTGGATTTCGAAGTGGCATCGACAACATTGCTCTGCTGCGGCACCCTGAGCAGTTGGGGGTTAGGTGCCTTACTCAAGGGCACCTCAGCTGTAAATGTGGACATAGTAGAGGGTCAACCAATTCTACCACATTTTTCCAGAGTAGGCAGAGAATATTGTAAACACCGAGTGTTAGATTGTTAGAGACATTTATTGAGAGAAGAGACCATCCATTGGCGCAACATTGCACCCCACTACTTTACTGGAGTGCTTATTAAATCAATAAAATGCATGAGGTTGGAATTCAGCAAAAACTGTCGTCATGGGCAGCTAATATTCATAGTGAGGCAGTCTCGGACTGTCATAGACCTCCATTCTCTCACGCATGCAGAAATCAGGCGCCACGCTCCCCAGGGTGCAGTCAGTATCCATGGAGCACAAACTACACTCACAGCTCAGGGCCACTGGATAGCTCACGGAAGGGTCCACGCCATTGTCACAGTCTGGCAGTTGAACTGTCTCATAACGGAAGTTGCCATATGTGCACACGTGCTGGGACACCATGGAGAATGGGCTTTTGTAGACAGGCTCCTGGAAAATGCAAATATAAACAAAAATGTTTTCCATGTTTGCAAGAATTACTATGATTTACATAACTTCTAGAAAGTCACAATGACGTTGACAGTATACGCAGGACAAAGCATGAAAATACAGAGGTGTGGGCCTCCAAAACATGAAACAGCAGCATCATCAGTGAAATTTGAATGTTAAGGTTAAAGTTGCCATAGCTTTCCCAGTCTTCAGACATGAATATAATTCAAAAAGATACAAAATGGCACATAGCCTGGCAGGAAGAATGGCACACACGCACGCACACACACACACACACACACACACACACACACACACACACACACACACACACACACACACACTCATATATACACCCAAACATACTTTGGTCAGGCAATGTCCCTGGCAGATAGTGGTCTGGAACACCAGGCACCTGGGGCAGCCCGCTTTCTCCACGGACACAGTGGCATTGACCAGTTCACAGTGTGGCAGGTGGAAGCACTGTGACCGCAGAGCTAGTGCAGACAGAAAGAGCAGAATAGTGCACAGTGTGATACGGGCCATCCTGTGAAAGACAAGCACATTCAAATTAGCGTAATCACTTTCATCAAGATAATACATCAGTTTCTAGAGTATAAGGATTGCACAATAAAACATTAGTAGATTTGGGACAAAGTTTTGTCTATATTGTAATTTAAAAGAATCAATTGTCCTATTTATTTGTCCTCTAAAATGTATTTTTCTGTACCATTAATTATTTTCTGTGTTATGTGAATGTGCAAACCTCTCCTTCACTCAGACGTATCCTACCTTCAGTCAGGCAGTCAGCTCAGTTGATAGAGAGTTAGGTGTGTTCACTGATATGCTTGCATCGTGGTTTATATAGCACGTCAGATTTCACATGCTGGTTGACAGTCTATGACTGCCGATGCTGTAACCTTCAGTTACACTCAAATTAATTCCATGTTAATCCAAAGGGGATCATAAGTGAACACTCTGACACAGCTAGCTTCCTAGCGAATCCGGTGAGGGTCAAACACATTGAAAAACAGTAAAAAAAAAGGCCGCACTATGCATAAATAATCACCATTTATTCCACAGACGCGTTTCGCCGTTCTGCCTTCCTCAGTGTGACCTTACACACTCCTCACACATACAGTCTATAATTTGGTCAGCACTCTAAATATAATATAACTCTTGAGTGAAGCCTGCTCCTACATTTATGGACAAACACATTGACCCACACTGACTAAAGAATTTAGCATGACAGCTGCACTTTTTCCCCCTCTTACAATAACAGCTTAATCAGTGGTGATCTAATGAGATCTGGAATTAAAGTCACACAAGTGACAGTGAGGAAGGTGCTGGGCAGAGTTACAGTCTTCACAAATCTGTTGCAAAAAGTAATAAAAAGTAATAATTCTCAATTTGTCATGTCATTTGTCAATTTCAAGTGCTTGGTGGTGGTATAGCCTAGTTCATGTCTGTTCAGAATTGTACATTTCTTACTGTGTAAACAACTCAAATCAAAACTTTTATTGCTGTGCAGTGGAGCCAATCACTGCACTCAGCAGCAGTATACCCTGAGGCCAGGTGACAACCTGATACCTCTGCACCTGGCTCAGTTGAAGAGGCCTGTGGACATGTTACAACTGGGAACATACTGTAAAACCTTTGCTTTTGGTTTGTGTCATTTTGTGTCCTTTGTGATTCGTCACCTGCCCAAGGTTGGGACCCATAGCAAAGAGCTGCTCTCAGAAAGTTGTTGCTAAGAAACTCAGAGGGAGGAAAAACACCAGTCAGTTTGCATATGCTCTGCATCACCTGAATGGTTTAACTAATCTGTATGGGCCGCCAAATGTAACATGCCTCATTTCGTGGACATAATGCGCTTTTGTGTGACGGAATACATACATTATGAAACCATGTGTCCACGAAACACTAGAGATCACACCGTTTCGTGGACGAAACTGACTGGTGGCCTTTTCCTTTCATGGACAAGAGGCTTAATGCACTATTCACTGTCGTAGACGAAATAAACTTTATTTTGGTCAAAATGAATTCTGTAAATTGCAGGATGCAAACAAAAGCAAACTCAAACATGCACACACTCATTTATACACATGAGCTGCAAGAGTAGGAGATACAGTATGCATATAAATAGCACAAATAAGAGATACAGGAAAGTTGACAGGCGTAATTTATTTTTGAGAAGAGAATGTGCAGACCTGAGCGGCAGTCATATTGTGTACCGCTGTGCAGTACATCTAGCTCACTTTCAATTGCAAACAGAAATGTGAAGCAACATGTCACACACTTCCATTTCCAAAGCAATGAAGGCTGCTTATAACAACTTAATATTGTGAATATTATTGTTAACAAACAAACTCAGCTCAAACGAACGAGGCTTGTAAAGAGATAACATAAAGGCTTAACGTGACAATGCACCATTTAGAAATCAAACAGTATTTCTTCAGAATTAGACACACACAGTAATGGTCTGTAAATAGGACTTTTACTTTTACTTCAGGTGTTGGAGTTATCATTTATATGTTTTAACAATATAAGATTAATTACAATCAATTATTATTATTATTATTATTATCATTATTGTTATTCATTTGTATTTGGGGGGGCCTAAGGGCACCAAAATGGCAGCAGTGTGTGTGTGCGTGTGTATGCATGCATGTGGGTGTGTTTGTGCATGCATGCGTGTACAGTACTGTATGTGTCCATGTGTGAGTGTGTGCAGGTGTGTATGCGTGTGTATGTCTGCCTGTTTACTGCGTGCCTCTGTGTATGTGTGTGTTCACGTGCATTTGGGAGTTTATGTAGAAGTGTTTTAAATGTGCACAGTAGATTATTCCCTTGAATAGTCTACCTGTAGTAAGGTAAGGTAAGGTAAAGGTAAGGTAATTTTATTTATATAGCGCATTTAACGTGCACTGAGTGCAACCCAAAGCGCTTTACAGAACACAGAGACACAGAGACAGTGCCGAAACGGAGTGGCGTAGTCGCCAGCGTACCCATATCAACACAACAAACAAAACAAATTCACAAAATAACAAGACAAGATGCCGGACGGAGTGGCGTAATCGCCAGCGTACCCGTGACACCAAGACATACAGGACATACAAACAGATAAACAAATGTTAAATAAATAATAAAACAAACAAAAAACAGAAAAGTCCACGTTAACCTAGGGCAACAGGGCGATTACTACAAACTTCTAGCATACCTCTGCTTGCCTGATATGAATGCACTTCTTCTCGGTCAGAATAGGCTTATTTTCGCTTTTGGCCAAACAATCACTTGCTCGATTAGCAAGGATTTGGAGCTGGATTTTTTGGATAATAGGACTACACACAATTATACATGCCTTTTAAACGTAGACGTAAACGTATCACGTAGTTTACAACTTACATCGATTCCCCTCTCAAAGAAGCACACGCACTTCAAACAATCATGCGTTTGACAGGCAGGCTAAACCGAGCGCGTAATTTAGGCGCTCCGTTCGCTAAAATAGTTTAAAGCCGCCTTCACATTGGCACAGTAGATACGGCTGCGAAACGGCCGGAAGTCATTCATTTCCTATGGAGATTCGCAGACCGTATGCGAATGGGTCCGAACAGTGCGGTGCGAAAAAAATCGGGTCCGTTGGTCATCCGCATGCAAAATTGAACTAGTACAGGAAACTGTTTATGTTACAGTGATGGAGCGAGTCTTGCCATTTGTTCTTCTGATCTCAGGTCAGCGTGTATGCCACACTTCAGTTGTCAGTAAAGACATTTTTTTAATTGAATTATAATGCAATACCTGCATTAAGACAATACTGCGTGTGTCTCTCTCTCTCTGTGTGTGTGTGTGTGTGTGTGTGTTCACGTGCATGTGGGCACAGTATATGGTTCTTGAGATATTCACAGAAAACTGTGTCCGTAGGTCTGTAGGTAACTATTGTAGGCTATCCCTTTGAAATATCATTGCCTGTGGTCTTATCCATTACTGAAATTTTGCATTTGGGTGTTTACATCACATTACCATTTGAATAAGTTATCTGAATTGAAATTCAAATATCCTACCAGAGTGTTCTCACTTTGCATATACAGTGAACTGTATAGCCTCAGTAGAACAAACACAAACATCAAGTCTGAGTTTGAGAGACAGACATATAGGGAGTTCACAGAACAGACATTCAAGGTAAGATTGTTTTGTCTTTGTTCTATATTTCACATCACACCCACACATACTGTATGCACAATTCTACATCATGAATCTAGGGAGACATTGGAGGCATTTGACTGCAGACATCCAAGACGGTTTACTGCGGTAATAATAACAATAAAAAAACACGAGTCAGGGATGGGCAGTAACAGTTTTTGATGGAAAATATGCTCATTTTGAATTTGAAGCCAGCAAACGTGTCACATGCCTGAACTCCGACACAATGTCTGAGCTGTTTATAAAAGCAGCCCTGAAATTAACTGACCCAACTGCATTCTATGACATTTAAAATTCAAAATGACTTCATACATTTCAGTGGATTTTTAAGCACATTTCTTGTTCCATAAATTAAAGGAGAAATACTTGTAGTCTAGTCTTGTTGTTTATAGTCTCTTTATAAACCAACATGTGCAATCAAGGATGAATGGAAGGAGGAACTTCTGACGTAAGAGAAAATTCTGACGCCATTTGAAAAGATAGAAAATGGATTTTAATTTTTGCATTTTTTTTTGTTAAACTACTGCCTCGTAAATTAGAGATACAGTATCTCTCAAATTTGTTCTGGTGACATTTTTTTACAGAGTACTTTCTGTATTGTAACATGTAAATTTACTCCTTGATCTGTTAAAACTGTGTGGGTGTATCCAGGTGATTTATGTACACAACTATGAGGGAGTTTATGTAGAAGTGTTTTAATGTGTACAGTAGATTATTCCCTTGAATACAGGAAACTGTTTATGTTACAGCAATGGAGCGAGTCTTGCCATTTGTTCTTCTGATCTCAGGTCAGTGTGTATGACACTTCATTTGTCAGTAAAGACATTTTATCTATCTATCTATTTATTTATTTATTTATTATAATGCAATATCTGTGCCGCAAACCTAAGAAATCCAATCATTCTGCTATAATATGGGTGAGTACAGGATCTGTGTTATGGAAAAAATATTGAAAGTTTTAATCTTAGATAGACAAGCGTGTCCCAATTGAGGGCCTAGGTAATACTTATGTGTTCAACCTGGCCTTTTCTGTGACCAGAGACCAGACCTGGCCAACATTTTTATGAAATTAGGTGGTCTAGTGGAATTCTTAAATGCACTTCAAAGACTCAACATATCCTGCCCTTTACCTTTGATAGATGCACCACCACTCCTGTTGCCCAGCAATGTTGACAACTGCTCATGAAAAAGAAACCTTTTACCGTAATCAAAAATGACATTCATTGTATACTCCTCTGATGCACACACACACACACACACACACACACACACAGGCACTCCTTTACAACCGTGTAACATACTGCTTGAGACAGACAAACAGACAAATCTACTTAATTTATCCCCTCATGAAAGGAATATTTCAGTATTGTGCTAGCAATACTTTTAAGTATATTTTTTGCCTTTAATGACAGGATAGTAGAGAGAGACAGGAAGTGAGTGGGAGAGAGCATTGAGGTGGGATCCGGAAAGGAACACGGGGCGGGAATTGAACCCGGGTTGCCGACGTGTGGTGCAGGTGCCCCAGCCAGTCACGCCACGGCTGGGGCTGATAGGAAATTCTGTGCTTTTTGCATCTCATTTAGATAAGCCCTACCGCCTACACTCAGTGACAGTGACAGATGTCACTCAGTGACTTCTGTCATCTGTTAGCCTGCAAGGCAGAAAGTATTGTAGTATACAAATATTTAAGTCAGAACTTCTGTTCAACCTGTCGGGACTTATTTTCCGATAATTACCGGCGGACAATACATTATCCCATATGTATGAGTACATCTAGTGACTGTACACCAGCTGGCCTGAAGATGGCCGAACAGTTTTCTGTGAATAATAGGGCCTATATGACCAAATATGTTTCGTATGTTGGCATCCAGGGGCCATGTCAACCCATCCCATAACCACTTATTTAATGCATAGTCAAAAAAGAGGCATTTTAATCACAGGTATTTTTGGTTGACTGGTCCAAAACGGCACTACATTTCAAGTGTATGATCAGTATGTAACCCTCTGAATGTGAAAATGTGTGATTGAGCTCATTCATTATTGTCTTCCGCATAGGTTTCAGCGGAGTAATTCTGTGTAAACCTGAGTATCATTTTGTGAATGAAACGAAGAACTGGATTGATGCACAGACACACTGTAGAAACGCATACATCGACTTGGCTACAATTCATGACATGGAGGATATAAGTAGAGTTAAGAGCATTATTAAAAATGAGAAAAGTGCCGTCTGGATTGGGCTTTATAAAACAGATGTCGACCTGTGGAAGTGGTCACTCGAGGACAAATCCCTTTATAGTCCAGGAGAATATGAGTTTAGAAACTGGGACACGACCCAGCCCACTTTAGAACCCAATGAAGAATGTGTGAGAGCCCTTGAGGGTAATGGGAAATGGCATGATGCGGCCTGCGATGAACAGCACATATTTTTCTGTTATGATGGTGAGTCACCTGATTGTTCACCTGTAACATGGTCTGATTTTCATGCACTGATTTACTGCATCTAGCCATCCATCTATTAATGCAATTAAGGTGTCAGCCTGTCTGTTCCACGCATAACTCTAGGACCACTCATCCGACTGCTCTCAAATTTGGTGGGTGCCATCCTAATGGCACGAGTGTGTGCAGTGCCAAATTTCATGTTTTACGAACAACAAAATGCCACATCTACGGGCTCTGCACTAGTTTACGTAAAAGCCTAAAAGGAGCCAGGGTTGCAGGGGTTCTTGAACTCATTGTTATGTCCATGATGAAATGCTTCCATTGATGTTAATTTCCATAATCAAATGTATCCCTCCCTCCCAAATGTCCTCTCACATCATTACTACGGAGCTACTGTCTTCCTACATAGATTTAGCCTAGACAAGAAGTAAACAAAGAGCAACATAACTGAATTGAAACTGAACAAAACTCCAAATCGCACTTTTAATCTGTTTTTCATTTGTATTGGAACAGAATTGAGCAAAATGTGCAAAGTTAAACCATCATTTTCAATATTCTACCTTTGCTTTACATCAACTACATGCACATCTCCTGCAGAAAATCTCAATGCAACGTTGATAAATGAGAGCAAAACTGGCCATTCAGCTAAGGCCTACTGCCGAGAGAAGTACAAAGACCTGGCCAGCATCAGAAATTTGAAGGAGAATCAGCAGCTTCATGAGATTGCACAGAAAAAATCTTTTTGGATTGGACTCATCAGAGACTCCTGGAAATGGTCAGATGGTAGCAACTCCTCTTTCCAATATTGGTCCTCTGGTGAGCTTTTCAACCCTGTTAATTCAAACGAGTACTGTGCAGTCATAACACCAAGTGATGGCTTGTGGGGAGACAGGACATGTACAGCCCTGCTTCCTTTCTTATGCCAAAAGGGTAAGTTTATCAATCCAACATGTAAAAAAACATTAAAAAAAAAATATATATAATACAGTTTATCGAGGGCTGAGAACCAAAGGGGCGTATGTTCACAGTTAAAGACCTGTGTTTTTTTTTTTTTTTTCAATAACTATATATTTATAAATATTTTACTTCTACAATTTTGTCAGCTAAGAGAGCTCATCAAGAGCTTTCAGGTGATATATATAACTCAATTTTGACCAAAATGTCACTTACGCCCTTTTGGTTCTCAGCCCTCGATATACTTACATGTAGATCTTTCTTTCGTTAATGCGAATGATAAAGCTGAACATAGTACTTCCAAACTGTAGGGGGTGACGAGGCGTTGTGGTGCCAATCGAGATGTGGGGTGCCTCTCATTTGGGCTTTTATACTGTACATCCTCACTCCTCGGGCCTCGATCCTCACTGATCTACATAAAGAATGATCATCAGTCAGGATGATCATTCATCCTGATTCATCCTGTATTTGAGGCGTGGTTTATGAATGCCCAGAGTCGTTTATTGGGCGCTACGAATGTCTATCAAATGTGTTTGTATAGCTCATAGCCAATTGTATCAATTATAGGCTACCAGAATAGATGTTGAACCTTTTGATAAATGTATTACTAT
Organism: Sardina pilchardus; assembly: GCF_963854185.1. Classification (NCBI taxonomy): domain Eukaryota; kingdom Metazoa; phylum Chordata; class Actinopteri; order Clupeiformes; family Clupeidae; genus Sardina; species Sardina pilchardus. Next base: position 11,567,930 of record NC_085011.1, read on the forward strand.
GTTTAAACTACATTTTCTAGTAGTGTGTGGATTTGAACAAAAGCTGGTTTGATTTTTAACCAAAATCAAGCTTTGGTGTATCGTCATCTATCTATAGATATAATACAATACGTTCTATCAGAGCACCAAAGATTGAGAATGCCAAGCATTCTATTAGTAAAGCTTGACATCAAAGTTGAAGCCTTTTTGTCTAAAATATGAATGTCTTGTTCCAGAGAAAGAGATTAAAGAAAGAAAGACCATCAAAGTGAAACTGAAATCTGAGACTGCCATCAATATGGAGGATCCTAAAGTACAGGCAGCCATTTTACAGCAGGTGAGTATCACCCTGAAAATCATGATGTACAGTACCAAAGGCGTATACAAGGATATAAAGATACAAGGAAGTTTATTTCTCACATAATACTAACGTAAAACATGTAGTGAAATGTTGTTTGGTGTTCAGCTTTTTCTCTGTGTGTGTGAAGAGGAAAGATCAAGATTTTTTTTTTTTAAATAAAAAGCAAGTGAGAGTATAAAGTGCAGTCCCAATATGAGGGTCCCATTGCTATACAGTAGGTTCTCAGGAACACCTACACAGAAACGAGTGCAATGGGCCAAATACTACAGAAAGACATGGGGGTAGAGGGTGAAAAGGTTGTTGGGTCACAGAAAATAATTTGACTCACTCTGCTCCACTCTGAGCTCATGAATATCATGTCTGGACAAACTGTGTGCTATGGGGCCTGCCCAATCCAACCAATCTAACCCTAACCCATGGTTAAATTACACTCTTTGATCTGTTTATTATTATGTAAAGCACTTTGTAACTTTGTTTAGAAAAGCACTCTATAAATAAAGATTATTATTATTACTATTAGTGTTATTCTATAACTGACATCTGGCACAAAACAAGTAGACCAACAGTACACTTCCATGAACTTCGCTAAGGACTGGCTCTGCCACCCGTACGCTAAGAGCAACCCAAACTTTTCTTGTCTATTATTCATCATTGGTGACTGGCTACCAGTTCCCACCAGAGCAGGGACTTCCCTGATTACTTGAAAAAAATTATTACCTGAAAAAAAAATACCGAAGCAGTAGCCTAGAAATCTAGACGCCCCTAGCGGCAGCAAATGTAATTTGGCTGGCGGGGCAGTCTAGGCACGATCCATTGAGCCAGGGAGCTGAGAACCCCCAGCACCAGCGTTCCAATCACAGCATGTATAGAGTCGGTGGGTGGGCTTAACATAATGGTGACTGACATGCGACCAGAAGTTGCGACGGTAACGCATCCTGTTATTTGAAAACAAGAAGATGATTCGTTTAGCGTTATCCTATTGCGCGGAGAGGGAAGGTTACGCATCCTGCTACTTGAAAACAAGAAGATGATTCGTTTAGCGTTATCCTATTGCGGGGAGGGAATTTGAAAGACAACTGTTTATCCCACCCCTCCGATTGCGCCCTGTCTACGGTGAGTGTCCAGACCCTACATCTTGATGTGGGTCTGGCTCGTCAGGCTACCGAAGCAGCTCTTTAGAGAGTATACTCTAAGAGATGTGTCATTTTGACACATTTATGTGTGTGCTCAGGGACGACACATTTTGTGTCAATTTCAACACAGCAATTGTGTGGCTGGCTTGGTGAAAAACAGAGTTCAGCTATCTCAAAACAATAAACAGAATGTGTATCTACAAAAATATGTACATTTTTGTTTTTTGTTTGCTTGTTTATATTGTTTTTGTAGCTACACGAAATTAACACAAAATCGTGTCGTCCCTGAGCTCACACATAATGTGTCAAAATGACACATCTCTTCTTAGAGTACCTCCTCAACAGCCAGACATGCTAAATCTAGCACCACTTGACTATTCTCCTTTTAGAACTGTAAATTGATTATATGCCAGTACTGTATGTATTGCTCCAGTAACATGTCCTTGACACATTGTACCTTGTTTGTTTCCCTTTTTTGTAAGTCACTTTGGAAAAATGACTAATGTAAATGTAAGACAACACTTGATATAAGTGGTGTGTAAAATGTGTTGCAATTGAACCTTTTCAAATGATCGAATGATTCTAGAATGATTGAATAGTAAAGAGGATCTGTATTTTAATTGGTCACATCAGAGATGTACTACAGTAGTAGTAACAGATCGTGGTACAACATGCATTTCATGACCAATTACCATGTCCTCTCTCCATCAGATTCATGAAAGACTGCAATTGTCTTCAGATGTGAAAGTGACTTGGAAGAAGCAGGCAGATGGCAATGTATTCCATGAGAATAAAGAGAGGAAGAAAAAGAGGAAGAGGGAAGATCTTTAAGCTCCGGTCCAGATGCTTCTGAAACAACATTAATGAGTAACAATACCTAATAAACCAGGGCTTAAGCCAATAGCATTTCCTATAACCTACATTCTATGGTTTTTATTATACTGTTTGATAAGTTATATAGCTGACTTACCTCAATACATGTATCCTATAAAAGAGTCATTGTTTAATTATTACTTCTAGCTCAGATCTTTCATGGACAAATGAAAACATAGCTAAATGTGTACCTTTACCTGAGTGCCATTCTGTTTAAAACCTTGGTCTATAAAATAGGATTCTGTGAAGCAGTTTCTGATAAATGTTTTAGACGTGTTCTGCTATACTAACTGATCAAATGTTCTTCCTGATCAGACTCTGTCTTACAATGATGGTAGCGTGTGTTGTTGTTTTTAATTCTAATTTATGTACTTTCATTTTAAACTACTGCCCTATATTGTTATTTGCTATGCTTTGCTTTTTTACTTTGTTTATGTAATGTGCTATGAATAAACTTGACTTTGACTTCTAGGTCATTTTGTTCATGTTTTTAAGGTCTTGAACAGTCACACTCTTCTTTTCCATTGTACAGGGCCAAACCTGGTACAAAGTGGTATCACAAAAGCCGATCTAGTGCAAGCTGGATTGCATGCTAACATATTGGCTATCTGTGCCCAGTATTGACGTAATTACATCAAAACAGTTTTCCCATTTTGTTAGGATGGATTGCTTTGGCATCAGACAGGTATTTCACAGAAGCAGAAGAAATCCAATTTGAGGCTTGATCTGTTGCCTGTTCCTCCTAGCTCAACGTTTCATGAATGAAAAAGATATGGGAGCAACTTGGTCAGGTCAGAACAACAAGGAGGCCGACGGTTACTGTGGAGTTACGAAATCCAAGGTCTAAGCCCTGAACCTTCTGAGATTTAACTTACATTTGACGATAGGTGATTGAGTTTGAGAGGCTGAAAGGGTTCAAAGTGCACACTTGCACACTACTGGCACTACTACTGCTTGTTGTCTATGGGGACTATTTTCAGATGCTGCGTACGATATCACTGCGCCTATGGTACGTTTGCAAGTTGCCTCGATTATTACGCCAGATGAGAGTGTAGTTCCATGTCAAATCAGCCTAGAAAAACGGCAGGTTTCATTTTCAGTTGGTCTTATTGCACTTTCTAACTTGAGAGGAGACACGTTTTAAATGGGAAAATTACCAGAAATCTTAGTCACTTTTAAACATGAAGCTAGCAGGCGAGAAGCTAATGGTCTAATCCGATTCAATGATCTATGCTAGGCTGAAGCTAAAAGTTGTATCGCCAGACTCACAGAATGGCTGGATGAACGAGAACAAGGTAAATATCGATTGTTTTGCTCGAGGGGAGGTGGAAAATGAGCGTTTTTCCAAAAATGGCGGAATATCCCTTTAAGTGCTAAGAACTTCTTAGGAGCGTTGTAAGAATGTTCTAAGAACGCTCCTATATATAACTTCTTTAGAAGTTCTTAGGACTTAAGAGCTTCTTAATGATTTTGGGAAACCCGGCCAAAGTTAGTAGGCTATCCCCCCCAATACTAAGTTGAACCTCTGCTCTGAACACAATCTCAGTTCCTGATATTCACATAGCCTACATCATTTATGGTCTGTCAGTGTCGATAGACATATTTTGATGGGGTGGCACAAACCCAGAGAAGGGTGGCACATAAGTAAGGGATAACGGCCGACGAGGTGACCGGTTCGATGGAAATAATGGCTCGGTGGAGGTCTAGAACTCCGGCGACGTGCGAAGCACGGAGACGGAGTTACCTCCGCCGTGCCATTATTTCCATCGAACCGGTCGACTTCGAAGGCCGTTATCCCGCTTATCTCCCGTTTGTATTCATAATTCCACCGTTGCGTCCGTTAACATCGCTAAAACTGTCTTGACTGTGGGACTACTTTCCGCCACATATCAACTTTCTACTTGCAGGACAAAACTGCCGTTACTAGTTCTAAATGGATGGTTGCTATTCTCGATGTCAGGTTCCTACGTCACAGTCCTCCGCCATATTGGAATTGGGGAAAGAACATCGTCTCCGCCATAGGAACCCATTCAATTTAGCGTCAAAAGGTAGTAGTCAAACTTTTAATTAACGTGTCATTTTTTAACTTTGAGTCATTATCTGGATAGACTAAGGCCTGATATATACACAAATCGATGTCAGGTTCATGGCCGCAGCCAAATTGAAATGGGGGAAACAAAACATCTCTGCCATGCAGCGCCATAGGAACCCATTCATTTTTTAGTGAAGATCCACCGGTCTTCACGTACCTCGTACGGGCATCTCGTATAATCCAAACCTACCTAATTCGATTTGTGTATATATCAGGCCTTAGTCTCTCCAGCTAATGACTCAAATTATAGAAATGACACGTTAATTAAAAGTTTGACTACTACCTTTTGACGCTAAATTGAATGGGTTCCTATGGCGGAGACGATGTTCTTTCCCCAATTCCAATATGGCGGAGGACTGTGACGTAGGAACCTGACATCGAGAATGGCCAAAGGCCAGTCGTTAGTTCTAAATGGCTGGTTGCTACGGTCAAAAGCCAGTCGTTAGTTCTATCTCTCCCGTTGTCAAGCGGGCATATCCCAGGATTCTGATTAACTTTAACTTTGAAAGATCGCTACTTTTATAGCCTACATGGCATCAAACTAGCTACAATCCACCTCCGTCATATGCTACAATGTTACTATGGTTCTGCACGTCTGTATTTCAGCTTGGATGCAACGTGACAGTTCAATTAAACTTCGCAACGAGTTTGGCGAATTAATATTCAAGTGTGATACGGGAACTACTTCAAAGGTAGCAGGTTATACGAAGTTATTATATGGCTCTCTAGAATGTTGAGAGAGCTCCCATTCACTTTGAATGGGCCTCCCCAACGTTCTACCGGTGATTAATATGTATAATCACCGGTGAAAGTATTATAATGACCGCTGTCAATGGCAACGGGTTTTGTGCTTCTAATTCACGTCTTTCATATCAATCCGCAACAAAGCCGTTCGCTGGTTGCAATGGAATTTCATTGAAAGTTACCAAGTATGTTGCCAGGCAACACCTAACAACTGTCAACTGTGGCGAACTATTTATTTTCTAGAAGTTAGCGGAAGCCACCAAACGGTAGCCAAGTCATTGCTAAAGACACATTGAGTTAAGTTTCATTTCTCTTTTTGGCAAGTAGCCATATAATAAGCGGGATAATGTATAGAACGCCGGTCATTATCGGAAAATAATTCCCTTCAGGACGAAGCAAAACCCCTCCGCTGCGCGTCGGGGTTCTGTTCATCCTGTCGGGAATTATTTTCCGATAATGACCGGCGTTCTATACATTATCCCTTACTTAATTCAATTCAATTCAATTCAATTCAATTCAAAAAACTTTATTTATCCCCGAGGGGCAATTTCTCCATGCAGGCATAGCGACACATAAGACGCACAACATATAAGACAAACAAGACAAGACAAGACAAGGGGAGAACAGGACAAACAAGGGTGTGTGTGTAGGCCTATGTGTGGGTCCAGTCCCCTAGTCCCAGGAGAGGGAGGAGGAGGGGTCCATCTCTCGTAGGCTATGACGGCTGTAGAGCACCAGCAGTTGTTGACATGAAGGCAGATTCGTCCTCCGTGTGCCTCTCCAGCGCTGCATCCGTATCCAGCCCCAACGGAGCGCTGAAGCCTCGCCTCCCTCGTCCTCCGCGACCGTCAGCCCAGGATAGCTCCGACTGAATAGGCCACTCCACAGGCCCATGCACGAACGCCGCAAACAACCGTGCAGGTCTCTTCGACCCAGTAGAAACTCGTGTATCCGACAGGTCGGTCGTCATCTGGAAGATCCCATGGCGGATGGAACCAAAGCAGCCTTTGGAAGTTGCGGTAGCCTATAGCCCGATGCCAACGAAAAACAAAAGTGGCGTCCCCCACTCGTCACTATGCAACTCCAAAAAGTCTGCCGTGTCCCACTGAGACCAAGAGCAGCAGCACATCTCATATCGGCATGACCCAAAAACAAAGAGGAAGACGATGCAGGAACACAAAAACGTCAAAAACACCGACAACACAAACAATACAACAAAAAACACTATGCCAGCACAGCCGGTCGCCACAAGAGCAGCGCCACGGCGTCGCCTAGCAACGTGAGACCACTAATGGCCACCCCATCAGCCAATCAGAGAAGAGAATTCCATTGTTGAGGGAGATAAGTACGGGATAATGGACGACACGCCGTGCGGTTATTCAAAGTTAATGCACGTTCTAGACGGTGATACGGCCCGACGCGAAGCGGAGGGACGTTCCGTCTAGAAAAGTGCATTAACTTTGAATAACCGCACGGCGTGAAGTCCATTATCCCGCTTATTCCACTGTTGCCACTTGCGTTGTGTTCGTTTTCGGTGCCAATTTAAATGTATTAATCGCTAGAACTGTATTGTTTGTAGAACTACTTTTCCCAGACACATTTCAACTAATTTCTCAACCTGCGGTTACTAGTTCTAAATGGATGGTTGCTATGGCCAAAAGCCAGTCGTTAGTTCTAATCTCCCGTTGTCAAGCTGGCATATCCCAGAATTCTGATGAACGTTAACTTTGAAAGATTGCTATTTTTCTTAGCCTACTGCCACCTAACTAGCTAAATGACACCTCTGTCATATGCTAAACGTTACTATGATCTGAACGTCTGTATTTTACAGCTTGCATGTAACGTGACTGTGCATTTAAACTTCACAATGAGTTTGGCGAATTAATATTCAAGTGTTATACGGCCAACAAATTGGAACTACTTCATAGCCGTGCGTATATCTAAAGTTAATGCACACCCTTATAGAACGCAGAACAATGGGGAATTCAACCGAGCAGTGGAATAAGTAAGGGATAACGGCCGACGAGGTGACCGGTTCGATGGAAATAATGGCTAGGTGGAGGTCTAGAACTCCGGCGACGTGCGAAGCACGGAGACGGAGTTACCTCCGCCGTGCCATTATTTCCATCGAACCGGTCGACCTCGAAGGCCGTTATTCCGCTTATCTCCCGTTTGCATTCATAACCTGTATATTTAGAACATCGTTTTATTCCACCGTTGCGTCCGTTAACATCGCTAAAACTGTCTTGACTGTGGGACTACTTTCCGCCACATATCAACTTTCTACTTGCAGGACAAAACTGCCGTTACTAGTTCTAAATGGATAGTTGCTATGGCCAAAAGCCAGTCGTTAGTTCTAAATGGCTAGTTCTAGTTGCTACGGCCAAAAGCCAGTCGTTAGTTCTATCTCTGCCGTTGTCAAGGGGGCATTTCCCAGGATTCTGATTAACTTTAACTTTGAAAGATCGCTACTTTTATAGCCTACATGGCATCCAACTAGCTACAATCCACCTCCGTCATATGCTACAATGTTACTATGGTTCTGCACGTCTGTATTTCAGCTTGGATGCAACGTGACAGTTCATTTAAACTTAGCAACGAGTTTGGCGAATTAATATTCAAGTGTGATACGGGAACTACTTCAGAGGTAGCAGGTTATACGAAGTTAATGGCCACCCCATCAGCCAATCAGAGAAGAGAATTCCATTGTTGAGGGAGATAACATATGATAAGATGCATTGTAAAGTCTAGATTCTGATTCAAATGATCCATTATTAACTAACTCTGAGAGCGCAGACATCCACCAAGCACCTCCTGGGTTCAGACGGTGATCTGGAACACTCCCAAAATGTAGTCGTTTCTTCCTTGGGTTATTAATTACATCCATTTCAATTTCCTTTCCTTTTCTTTTTTAAAACCATTGACATGACCAGATCTCAGGCGATAGGCCTAGGCTATCTAAAGGAAACGGGTTGATTTGATAGGATTTAACTTAAATCAACCAAGATTACACCCTCGGTTTTATTGAATAAACGTCTAAATCCAAGCTCCGCGCCTCAAACAGCTGGGGGCGGTAATGCACCTAGGTAGGCCTATCGCAAACAAATCTAAAGAAGAAGTAGCCTACACGGAACTGAAATCGTTCACATAGTTTCTGTCAGGACATTATTGGTGCTACACTCAACTTTTACCTAAGACCTTAGACACTAAAGACATGTCAGATGGTTGTGCTGTCTCGGTCAGATGCCCTTTGATTACTTCAGCAGTGTTTAAAGACATTGAAATTCGCTCGTTTGTTGCCCTTTTGGACTGTTATTGCAATGGCTGGCGAGGATCAAGGTGACAAAAAACAGGTTAGATATATTTGCGTCCTACTTTATGAATGATATTGCCCCAGTCCTCACTCATTAGCATAACGTTAGCGTTAGCTGTGTGGTAGCCTAGTTTGTGTGTGTGCAATCATTATTGTGAGGTGTATTTCCTGAACATTGAAGATGACAATTATGTCAGTGGTGGTCATGCAACAACTAACCGTCAGGCCATGCGTAATGTCTAATAGCTACGTATCTTAACTTGCTAATGTTAGGTCACCCCCCACTCTCCTTTTATCACTGTCTCTAAGATATGCCAGTTGAAGCACTAGCTATATAGCGTTTTCCTTTTGATAAAATAATCTTTTGGTAACCTATGCTTCTTCCAGTAGGCCTAACCTCATTATGTAGGCTTTCTTGCATGTTAACCTCCGTCTTTCTCGAATGTCAATTCTCAGGGACTATTGGGGATTCCAGACATCAAGAACACTGTATGTGCCAGGGAAGCACTACTGCATGGCGCAGGGGGGTCTTTAGTGGCAGGGCTCCTTCACTTCTTAGCCACAAGTAAGTCCTACTACATCTCCTGTAGCACTGGGCAGTGTAAATGAAAATATGCTACTCTACTGCTTCCTTTCACAGACAGACTGAGCTATTTTGCTCATTATACCCTTTACCTTGTTTTACAGGTAGAGTAAAGAGGTCATTTGATGTTGGCTTTGCTGGGTTCCTTCTGACAACAGTGGGATCATGGTTAGTACTGTCAACCGGGCGCAGCTATTGGACAGCTACTCCATCATGCATCATGCTAGTGTCATCAACCGGAAAATGTAGTAATATGTTTAAGTGGAACAGGCTGCGTTATCAGATCAATGAAGTTAGTCTTTTGCTTTGAGAAAACAGGAGCTCAATTCCATGTCATAAATGCCCTGGTGGTCCTAATGATGAGGGTTTATTAAAGGAGAATCCCATTAATCACGTGTGTTAATTGATCTCTGAGACTTATTAACACACTATATGGTGATATGTTTGCCATTTCTTTTCCGATATTTTACTCACTGAAAGTTTAATTGTGCAATTTCATAGTCATGTATTGTTAGTATATAGTCACTCGTATGGTCTTTGAGGTCCCAGTAACTGGAAGAGCGAAGGACACCAATGTCATAGATATATGTATCCACTCGTACAGTTTTTTTTTTTTTGTTTGTTTTTCAGGTGCTACTGCAGATACGACAATGCAATGCAGCGTGTTCAACAAAGAATGATACAGAAAGGGATAAAGAACAAAGTCATGTATGAAGGCACCAGTTTTGACCCCACACAGAAAGCCAACGTGGACGATAAGAACTCCTAGCACCAAGACTACCAAGAGTTAATCTCGCCATTGTCACACACACACACTCACACACCTCTCTCTCTCTCTCTCTCTCTCTCTCTCTCTCTCTCTCTCTCTCTCTCTCTCTCTCTCTCTCTCACACACACACACACACACACAGACTTATTTTCACTGTTATTAAGACACACTTTTAAAATGATGCATGTCTGAATCTGAGGTATGTAAATAGTAGAAAACCTTTTCGAAGTCATTTGGATCCTTGACCATTAAGCCAAGTGGTTAGATTTCAAGGTGCAACATACTGTATAGTGTTACAAGTTCAATGCAGTGAAAGGACATTTTAAATTAAGCGTTTTTCAGACTGCATTCTAGCTAGTCTGTGCATTTTATGGTGAATATTCATCAGGCCTACACCTCATAACATTGACGGGGAAGATGTTGTATAATCAGGTGGCCAGTAGATGGCAGTTCACACACTGGAATACTATGGAATACATCAGACAGCATTTTAAGACAGCATCATGCGTAGTTGCTTCAGGACAGCAAAGGTGTCAATATGTTTTCCTTTCCTTTCATTTCAGTCTCAAAGTGCACTTCAAAACATTAATATAAGAGGTACAATGAAATATTGCTCTTGTTTTGCTATATAGCTTATTACATTTTGTGTGATGTTTAATTAAATGTTAAAAACATTTTGACAGTTTGTTTTGATGTTTATTGATTTTTAATATGTTATTTCTGCTTGTGTGAAGTCATTTAGACTTAACACCGATTTTAGTTCACACCCAGAAATCCTTCAAAGCCCGAGGTCGTCTCATTCATCTAACTGCAGCTAGAAGAGGCAGGAGAGAGTAGGGAGGTGGAAGGCCCGATAGGTGAGGGAACACAATGAGTATCCTACACGGAAGCGTTTTCTGTCGGAATTGTGCAATCATTGGTCCAAGATGCCAAGGTAAAAAGTTCCCTCGTCTCCTCCCACGTCTATCAACTTTCGGTTTCAAACAAGGTTGTAGAGATTTATTTGCGTCAATAATTTAGTAGATTGACCATTAAAGGACCTTTATATGCTGGAATTATCCGTTTTGTTCATGCATTGTATAATAATAATAATAATAATAATAATAATAAGTATTCATTTATGTCTTGAGAACTATCAAGCATTACCTCATTATCAGGGTCAATAAGTGGGAAATACAGTGGGGAGCACATGTATTTGATACCATGATAAAGTTGCCTAAAAAGAGGAATATAAAATCATCATTTGACAATTGATCTTAATGCTTTAATTAAAAAAATGAGTAAAAATCAAACCGCTAAGGGCACCAATTTCCTTTGTAATTGTAAGAATGTATAATAAGAATGTGTTCTTCGTTAAATGCTAGGGGGCATAAGTATTTCACCCCTATGTTAAATTCCCATAGGAGCAGGAGGATTTTTTTTTTTTTTGTATGTTTTTATTTTTAAAGGCCAGCTATTTCATGGATCCAGGAAATTATTCATCCTGATAAAGTTCCCTTGGCCGTTAAAATAGCCCCACATCATCACATACCCTTCACCATAGTTAGAGATTGGCATGGTGTTTTTCCAGATAGCCTATATTAGCCTGTTTGATGCTCATTGAGCTCAATGTACAGTAAATTGCTGTACAGTTTGTAAATGGGTTAGGGCTGTAAAATGTGAAATAGTCAAATCGATTTTTTGCTTTAATTAGGGTAAACACAGTACTTATGTTTGCAAGTGTTGAATGTGGCAAAAGTTTAATCATGTTTCTTATTAATAATTAAATCTGAATGATTAATGATTAACATTGTTTAATAAGAGCAATATTTGCGCTTAAATCCCAATGGTGAAATTATTTGCAAAATGATAAATAAAATTATCGTAATCGTAATTGAAAATCGGATTTTGAGAAAAGAAAATCGAGATTTTATTTTTGGACTATATCAAACAGCCCTAAAATGAGTGTGTGCATGTATGTATTGGCTTTTGATCCATCGCCTACTTGCCGCACCGGACCCGAAAGGAGGGTACAGGCCGGACACGGTTGGAACAGTAGGGCCTAGGATGACCAAACTATTTTTGTATGCTGGTCTCCACTCTCCAGTGTCAGACCAATGATCCAGGTGCACCATTTGGATAAGCTAGTTTGTGATTGGACCCAGAAGATGTGGACAGGAAGCAGGAGAGACAGATGTGCAGGTTTCCAGCCTGAGCTGCAGGGCGAAATCCAAATCGCCGGCAGACCAGGCAGGGTTTACCCAGCCTAAATGTGCAGGCTAATCTGAGAGGAATTTTGCGCAAACAACTTTCAGGGACATGTTTTGTACAACCCATAGGTCTATTTATTTATCTGAAATGTATATTATTCTTGACCATTTCTGAATTGTGAAACTCAGCAAATATGCTTTGTGGTTATGAACGTGCGGCAGTATCACTATAGCACCTGTGTGGATGGTTACATTTCTGAAGAGTAAAATAGTTTAGGCTACAGCACAATATTTCCACCCACAGTCTAATCTCTGCGGTTAAAAAATATTTTTTGCCTAGCGGGATGGTCTAGGATCGCACCTTTTAAAGTGTAACTGCACCCTAAAATATGTTTTTTGAGCTGTTGATTGATTTAAATTACTTAGTGGTGACCTACACTATTACCAGGGTTAATATTGACAAAAATCGTGTTTCCCGAGAAAAGTAACATTTCGTATGATTTTGTATTTGCGATTACAGCTCTCCTCGCCCTCTACAGGTTGAAACATGGCATGGCATTTTGGTCCAAAATGCTATTGGAACGCTGACGTAGTCCTGCACTTTTCTGACGAGACTACGTCACCGGGTCGTTACAAATTAGAAATGAAACGCCCCAACACCTGCTGCCCTGATTAGCCAACCTGTGATAAGCCATGTCTGCAGCACTCATTCCCAGATTGACACAAAATCACCATGGTTGATTGGCTGCAGCAGTGCTGCACTACCTTCCAAATTTCAGAACGTCCTGCCCATTTTGAAATTCTTTTTCAGAAATGTGAAGTGGGTGTAGTTATGGGGTGAAGTTACACTTTAAGGCCAAGCCTGCATGCGTTCGACACCAGGCCAGCCTGTCCAGTCAGAACGCTCTATCTGTGTACAGAGTCCTTGACCCCGCCTTAGCATGGTGACGATAGAGCTGCGAGGCACCTTCGGCTTCCGATAGACGCCAAGGGGTTTGACCATGCGTCCTCGTTCGACGAGTTGGGTGTGAGACCGTGTTGCAACATCCATAGAGAACAACGAAAGATGGATGAGCTAACGAAGCGAGCTGGTTTGAATCGGCTTTGGAAGAGTTAGACCTGGGCTTTTCTTTGAAGGTTGAGCAGAAAGAAGCAAGTCATTCGTTTTAAAGAAGGATGTGTTTGCCGTTTTGCCGACTGGCTACGATTGGTCACAAGTACTGGCCTATTACGTGCAGAGTAGTTTGAAAGTTCAGCTGTGTGAATGGTCCGACTCCAGACTACATGTCTGTATAGTTTGGCTTGCCAGGCTATCAGATTGATACATTATTTGGAGGACCATGTGACATTCAATTCACCTGGAAATATTTTGATTAGCACAAACTACGCTAATAATCCTAATGCCTAACCATATGTATGATTTTGCACACAAACATGAGGCTCAGTGAACAGACAAGACAAAGCAAATTAATTCACACAATTCTCACAATAAGTCCAACCATTTCTGTGAAACTTCTTTGAAAATCTCGGTCGTGTTCTCGTAGGTGTTTCCACCTGTTCTCATTATGTGGTTTACAGTGCAAAGCTGGTTGTCAGTGCATTGTGGTTTCAAGCCCTAAATGTTTCAGGAAGGAAATGTGGCAGAAAAACCCTCTCACAATGTTACAATAGCAAATGCAGTGACCCAGTGTTCAAAGTCAAGGTGGCTGGCCTGAAAAGATTTAAAAAATAAGAAAATAAAAGAAATTAACTATGTCAAACTTATTCAACTAAGTCAAAATGATCTTATGAGAAAGCACTAATAGCCTTTTTCCACCGACAGAAAACTGGCTCCATTCCTGTTTGGAACCAACATTTGAACCGTTCAAAGCACCAAGCAAAAGCTGATTCGGAATGTGCCACCTTAAAAAATAGTTGGAGTGGGCATGCATTCTGCTGTTAAGGCAGTTTTTTGTCCACATGAACTGTTGCCATGAGTAAAGTAAGTAGCAGTACACTGCAGATGCTGATAAGCATTTTTGCATGCAACATTGCTGATGATGCATCCTTGGTTCGAAACTGATGAAATGTGGGCTGGTTCACAGATCACACCAAGCACAACATCTAGCACCTTGATTTGTGCTTGGTTAAAGGAGAATTCTGGTGTGAAATTGACACCCAGCGGAGAGATTCTATGAAGGTACTGCTTGAATAAACAGTCTTTTTTAATAAACTTCCTGTGCACTTCCAAAGTATCTCGTTTTAAATGTCAGGACCCTCAGAAGTCTACCAATGCAGTGTGGAGTTACTTGGAACCTTTTTAATGGTTTAAGAATAGCGATTTAGCTGCATAGGGTACGTTTTGCCCAATCTAATAGATTGAAGCCTACTGCAAGCTCGGCTGAAAACGGCGGAGTTTGGAATGCACGGGGGTGAGCGAAGGTGGCTCTTTAACAAACGTAAGTACTCCTCAACATGTTTCGGTACAGTTAAGGTCAATTTCACAACGGAATTCTCCTTTAAGAAGTTTTTGCAGTGTATGTTTAAGGTTTTTTACACTTGATTTGTGTTCATATTTGGATGTCCAAGTGTCAGAACTGAAAACGTCTGGAAAAAAACACTCCCCTGAGAACATCTTTGTCTTTTTCTTTTGGTTGTGGTGGTGGTGTGTGTGTGTGTGTGTGTGTGTGGGGGGGGGGGGGGGGGGGGGTCTGCTACTCATCTCACTCTGACTCATCATCTGAAATTCCCCTGTGTGGTTTACCTACATGTACCCTTTTGTTGCAAAAACAGCTTCTCTGCACAAGATAGATTTTCCGTTCATTGTCTCTCACAACAGATAGATTTGTTTCATTGAGTGACTACACTTTGCCCATAATTTAAACAAGAGGTGGCAGGAGTGTGAGGAGACAGAGATGTGAGGAAATAAGGGTGTAATATATCAAGTATTAGCCTGGCTAACGCCTACCACTTCTCAAATGAGACGTGGTCTGGCAACCAGACGTTCATTTTCTCGTATTTGAAAAAATGCCCAGATCCGTTCATTGGGCGCCACGGATGTCTATCAAATACCCAACTCGTTCGTATGCAACGCTAAGGGCTGCCGTAAATCCTTTGGCGTCGAATGTAGACGCAAGAAGGCAACGGAAACTTCTCGGATGTTCTGTGATTGGTTCGCCAACATCAGGCGAACATTTGGGCGTTAGTTTCCAGACTGGCTTAGCAGCGGGATTGAAATGACCGCGCAAGGCAGTATGGGAAAACCCAGGCTAATCAAGTATGAGAGAAACTATGCAGGATTGGCGATTTCATCTTAAGTTTCGGTTTCGTTTTTCATTTTCGCTGGTTTTATGCTTGCATATTTCTCTGCAGATAGATAGATAGATAGATACTTTATTGATCCCCAAGGGGAAATTCAAGAGCTTCCCTGACAGCTTTAGCCTGTATATTTATACATATATAGGCTATGGTTCTTCTTGTTCTTTATGCGTCTCAGCCTTCCAGATGTAAACAGGGAACGATCGTCTCCTGAACAAACTGCAAGGTTGCAATAGCGGATAGGGACACTGGGGGCGGGAGGAAATATTACTGTTTTCGATAAAACTGGTCAGTCAAGCAAAACAACGATTTCTAAGTGATTTTATGACTATGAAAAGTTGCATAGGGTCTCTTTAAAATATAAAAATAGTGGAGTGTTTGTCTGAAACTAACTAGCCAACACCCAAGAGACCTGCCCTCACATAAAGAGGAAAATGTTCAATTGGACCAGTTTTAGTTTTTTTTAGCTTTTAATAATTTAATAGTGATTTATTATTGATTGTATTGAAAATACTACAATAAGGGACACCACAAAGTAGATGAGCAACAGTTATTGAAATAGCATTCAACATCTAAGATAACTGTTTGTGAGCGAAGATCTTTATTTATTTATTAGAGTGCATGAAAATGCACTCTACTGTTCTTCCTCGGTCTTCTTATTATTATTACAGTGCATGAAAATGCACTGTACTGTTCTTCCTAGTCTTCTTATTATTACAGTGCATGAAAATGCACTGTACTGTTCTTCCTAGGCTTCAACTTCTTATTATTACAGTGCATGAAAATGCACTGTACTGTTCTTCCTATTCTTCTTATTATTACAGTGCATGAAAATGCACTGTACTGTTCTTCCTATTCTTCTTATTATTATTACAGTGCATGAAAATGCACTGTACTGTTCTTCCTCGGTCTTCTTCTTCTTCTTCTTCTTCTTATTCTTCTTCTAACGCACGCTATTCAGCTTCAACCGCTTAACGTAGAAACTCCATTCAAATTTTGTCGCGTAGGTCTTACCTATGCGATGTGGGCTTTGTATTTTTCAACTTTGTAACTTTTATACTTTTTAAACTATTAGTTAAAAACTATTACAATTTCCCCCATAGACTTAACATTGCTCATTATGACATCACGGCAGCAATTAGAATCTTACGCCAGGTGGCCGGCCACCTGGGCACCAACTGTCAGTTTCTCTGGATTTAAGCATACAGTCTCTCAGAAGACTACACATATCCTGTTAAACTGTTTCCTCTGTCCACAACTGTTTCAAAATAAAAGTCCTCAATGCAATAATACACTATTAAATCATTTAACCATTGAAACTACTCAACTATTGAACTGTTCAACCATTCCAACTGTCAGTTATCATCTACTATGCCTCCAGTCAACTACATGAAACCTCCATGTACCTAGCAACCAACATAGCAACCATTAAAATTAAGTGTTTATGACCGTTTCCATAGCAACCAACATGATTATACTGCAGTAACTTCTTGTTTCTTGATAGTGGCCACCATGGATACCCTAGCAACAAATGTTTCAAAATAAAAGTCCTCACTAGCAAGTTAGCTAGTTAGCATAGTTAGCATTTTTAGCATAACTGCAAAAAATCATCAACTAAGTTAGCTAATCAACCTGGTTAGCATTGTTAGCAAATTTAGCATTGTTAGCATATTTAGCATTTTTAGCATTACTGTTAGAAATCATCGGTTAAGTTAGCTAATCAACCTGGTTAGCATTGTTAGTAAAGTTATCATTGCTAGCATAATTAGCATTTTTAGCGTAACTGCTAGAAATCATTAGCTAAGTTAGCTAATCAACATTTTAATATGAATAGAAATCATTAGTTAAGTTAGAACTGGAATGTTTCAGCTTTAAACTGTCTACCTTCACACTATCAACTCTCTGTAAACTACGCAACCACCATGTTTACCCTAGCTACACCTTAGTAACCATATCTACATTATCTATCTTTTTTTGCATTTTCATGCATTGGTAATTCCTTGGAATTGCATTTCTAGTTATTAGAGTGCATGAAAATGCACTCTACTGTTATCCGGTTTCTTCTTATTATTATTATAGGCGATTATTCTTCTTCTAACGTTTTTGTGCGCGCAATTCAGCTTCAACCGTTTAACGTAGAAACTTCATTCAAACTGCGCTGCGTAGGTCTTACTTAGGTGACTTCAGCTATGTATTTTTCAACTTTGTAACTTTTATACTTTTTGAACTATTAAATAAAAACTATTAAAATTTCCCCATAGACTTAACATTACATTATGACATCATAATAGGGCAATTAGAATCTTATGCCAGGTGGCCAGTCCAGCTGCAGCAGCTCTCTCTCTCTCAGGCTTAAAGCATACAATCTCTCTGTGAAGACTACATATCCTGTTAACCGTTTCCTCTTTCCACAACTGTTTCAAAATAAAAGTCCTCACTGCAATAATACACTATTGAATCATTTAACCATTGAAACCACTCAACTATTTAACTGTTCAACCATTCCAACTGTCAGTAATCATCAACTATGCCTCCAGTCAACTATATGAAACCTCCACGTACCTAGCAACCAACATAGCAACCATTAAAATTAAGCTTTTGTGACAGTTTCCATAGCAACCAACATGATTATACTACAGTAACTTCTTTATTTCTGATAGTGGCCATCATGGATACCCCAGCAACAAATGTTTCAAAATAAAAGTCCTCACTAGCAAGTTAGCTAGTTAGCATGGTTAGCATGGCTAGCATAGTTAGCAATTTTTAGCATTGTTAGCATTTTTAGCATTGTTAGCATTTTTAGCATAACTGCTAGAAAAGTTAGCTAATCAACCTGGTTAGCATTGTTAGCATAGTTAGCATTGTTAGCATTTTAAGCATAACTGCTAGAAATCATCAACTAAGTTAGCTAATCAACCTCGTTAGCATAGTTAGCATGGTTAGCATTGTTAACATTTTTACATAACTGCTAAAAATCATTAGCCAGGTTAGCTAATCTGGTAATCAGTTTAGCTAATTCAATTTCAAACTGTCTATCTTCGCACAATCAACTTTCAAAAACTATGAAACCACCATGTCCACCCTAGCAACACCTTAGTAACCATATCTACATGATTTATCTGTACATTTTTGCATTTTCATGCACTCGTAATTTCCTTGGAATTACATTCTCTAGTTATTAAACTTCTTCTTCTAACGCTCGCAATTCAGCTTCAACCGTTTAACGTAGAAACTTCATTCAAACTTTGTTGCGTAGGTCTTGCTTATGCCATATGTGCTTTGTATTTTTCAACTTTGTAACTTTTATACTTTTTAAACTATTAGTTAAAAACTATCACCATTTCCCCCATAGACTTAACATTGCTCATTATGACATCACGGCAGCAATTAGAATGTTACCCCAGCTGGTCAGCCACCTGGGCACCAACTGTCAGTTTCTCTCAGGCTCCTCTCTGAAGACTACATATTCTGTTCCCCTGTATCCTCTGCGCACAACAGTATCAAAATAAGTCCTCCTAATTCCATCCAACTTTATATCCATTCATCTTCTTCAAACCATTCACTCATCCACCCATTCTAAACAGTCTGCCTATCAACAACATCAATTAGACGCTCTACATTGAACTTTTAAACAATCTACTCTGTCTCAGGCTGGCTCTCTTAAGACTAGCCAGTTAAATTGATTACACCTGTATCTGTATCCACTACTCTCAGTAGAGAGCTGTGTCTCTCCATTCTACAAGAATATAAGGCACATTCCATCCAACATTCTATCCATTCATCTTCTTCAGACCATTCACTCATCCACCCATTAAACTGTCTATCAACATCTATTAAACAATCTGTCTATCAACATCCATTAAACTCTCTGTCTATCAACATTAATTAGACTATCTACATTCAACTTTTAAATTATTTACTGTCTCAGGCTTTAAGAGTACACGCTGGCTCTCTTAAGACTAGCCAGTTAAATTGATTACACCTGTGTCAACTACTCTCAGAGAGCTGTATCAGTGTCTCTCTTAACAAGAATATAAGGCACATTCCATCCAACCTTCTATCCATTCATCTTCTTCAGACCATTCACTCATCCACCCATTAAACTGTCAATCAATATCTATTAAACAATCTGCCTATCAACATCCATTAAACATTCTGTCTATCAACATTAATTAGACTATATACAACTTTTAAAGTATTTACTGTGGGTCCCTCTCAAGCAGTGTTTATATGTCCTCCCTCGCTCCTCGATCCTCAATGATCTACATAAAGAAAGATAGAAGAAGGGCTAGACTATCCCATTGTTGCCGCTCCATCATTCTTTATGTAGATCAGTGAGGAGCGAGAGAGGACGCGTAAACGCTATATATGAGAGGCACCTTCTGTCTCAGGCTTTAAGCATACAATCTCATTAAGACTACAGATCCTGTTTCACTACTTCCTCTGTCCACAACTGTTTCAAAATAAAGGTCCTCACTGCAATAATACACTATTAAATCATTTAACCACTGAAACTACTCAACTATTGAACTGTTCAACCATTCCAACTGTCAGTTATCATCCACTATGCCTCCAGTCAACTACATGAAACCTCCATGTACCTAGCAACCAACATAGCAACCATTAAAATTAAGTGTTTATGACCGTTTCCATAGCAACCAACATGATTATACTGCAGTAACTTCTTGTTTCCTGATAGTGGCCGACATGGATACCCTAGCAACAAATGTTTCAAAATAAAAGTCCTCACTAGCAAGTTAGCTAGTTAGCATGGTTAGCATAGTTAGCATTGTTAGCATTTTTAGCATAACTGCAAAAAATGATAAACTAAGTAAGCTAATCAACCTGGTTAGCATTGTTAGCAAATTTAGCATTGTTAGCATAGTTAGCATTTTTAGCATTACTGCTAGGAATCATCGGTTAAGTTAGCTAATCAACCTGGTTAGCATTTTTAGTAAAGTTAGCATTGCTAGCATAATAAGCATTTTTAGCGTAACTGCTAGAAATCATTAGCTAAGTTAGCTAATCAACATTTTAACATGAATAGAAATCATTAGTTAAGTTAGAACTGGAACGTTTCATCTTTAAACTGTCTACCTTCACACTATCAACTCTCTGTAAACTATGCAACCACCATGTCTACCCTAGCTACACCTTAGTAACCATATCTACATTATCTATCTATTTTTGCATTTTCATGCACTGGTAATTCCTTGGAATTGCATTTCTAGTTCTTCTTCTAACGCACGCAATTCAGCTTCAACCGCTTAACGTAGAAACTCCATTCAAACTATGTCGCGTAGGTCTTACTTACGCGATGTGTGCTTTGTATTTTTCAACTTTGTAACTTTTATACTTTTTAAACTATTAGTTAAAAACTATTACAATTTCCCCCATAGACTTAACATTGCTCATTATGACATCACGGCAGCAATTAGAATCTTACGCCAGGTGGCCGGCCACCTGGGCACCAACTGTCAGTTTCTCTGGCTTTAAGCATACAGTCTCTTAGAAGACTACATATCCTGTTAACTGTTTCCTATGTCCACAACTGTTTCAAAATAAAAGTCCTCACTGCAATAATACACTATTAAATCATTTAACCATTGAAACTACTCAACTATTGAACTGTTCAACCATTCCAACTGTCAGTTATCATCCACTATGCCTCCAGTCAACTACATGAAACCTCCATGTACCTAGCAACCAACATAGCAACCATTAAAATTAAGTGTTTATGACCGTTTCCATAGCAACCAACATGATTATACTGCACTAACTTCTTGTTTCCTGATAGTGGCCACCATGGATACCCTAGCAACAAATGTTTCAAAATAAAAGTCCTCACTAGCAAGTTAGCTAGTTAGCATGGTTATCATTGTTAGCATAGTTAGCATTTTTAGCATAATTGCAAAAAATCATCAACTAAGTTAGCTAATCAACCTGGTTAGCATTGTTAGCAAATTTAGCATTGTTAGCATTTTTAGCATTACTGCTAGAAATCATCGGTTAAGTTAGCTAATCAACCTGGTTAGCATTGTTAGTAAAGTTAGCATTGCTAACATAATTAGCATTTTTAGCACAACTGCTAGAAATCATTAGCTAAGTTAGCTAATCAACATTTTAACATGAATAGAAATCATTAGTTAAGTTAGAACTGGAATGTTTCAGCTTTAAACTGTCTACCTTCACACTATCAACTCTCTGTAAACGATGCAACCACCATGTTTACCCTAGCTACACCTTAGTAACCATATCTACCTTTTTTTGCATTTTCATGCACTGGTAATTCCTTGGAATTGCATTTCTAGTTACAGTGCATGAAAATGCACTGTACTGTTCTTCCAAGGCTTCTTCTTCTTATTATTATTATTCCGCTGATCAAATTCATTTTTTCTATTCAGCTTGAACCGTTTAACTTAGAAACTTCATTCAAACGTCGCAACGTAGGTCTTAAATAGGGGAAGGCTGCTAAGTATTTTTCAACTTTGTAACTTTTATACTTTTTAAACTATAAATTAAAAACTATTACAAATTTCCCCATAGACTTAACATTGGCCTCTATGACATCACAATCGGATCATTAAGCAAATTGAATCTTATGCCAGGTGGCCAGCCCAACCTGCAGCAGCTCTCTCTCTCTCTCAGGCTACATACACTGGCTCTCTTAAGACTAGACAGTTAAATTGATTACACCTGTATCTGTATCCACTACTCTCAGTAGAGAGCTGTGTCTCTCCAGTCTACAAGAATATAAGGCACATTCCATCCAACTTTCTATCCATTCATCTTCTTCAGACCATTCACTCATCCACCCATTAAACTGTCTATCAACATCTATTAAACAATCTGCCTATCAACATCCATTAAACTCTCTGTCTATCAACATTAATTAGACTATCTACATTCAACTTTTAAATGATTTACTCTGTCTCAGGCTTTAAGCACACTCTCTCTTAAGACTAGCCAGTTAAATTGATTACACCTGTATCAACTACTCTCAGAGAGCTGTATCAGTGTCTCTCTTAACAAGAATATAAGGCACATTCCATCCAACCTTCTATCCATTCATCTTCTTCAGACCATTCACTCATCCACCCATTAAACTGTCAATCAATATCTATTAAACAATCTGCCTATCAACATCCATTAAACATTCTGTCTATCAACATTAATTAGACTATCTACATACAACTTTCAAAGTATTTACTGTGGGTGCCTCTCAAGCAGCGTTTATATGTCCTACCTCGCTCCTCGATCCTCAATGATCTACATAAAGAAAGATAGAAGAAGGGCTAGACTATCCCATTGTTGCCGCTCCATCATTCTTTATGTAGATCAGTGAGGATCGAGGAGCGAGAGAGGACGCGTAAACGCTATATGAGAGGCACCTTCTGTCTCAGGCTTTAAGCATACAATCTCATTTAGACTACAGATTCTGTTTCACTACTTCCTCTGTCCACAACTGTTTCAAAATAAAGGTCCTCACTGCAATAATACACTATTAAATCATGTAACCATTGTAACTACTCAACTATTTAACTGTTCAACCATTCCAACTGTCAGTTATCAACTATGCCTCCAGTCAACTACACGAAACCTCCATGTACCTAGCAATCAACATACCAACCATTAAAATTAAGCGTTTATGACCGTTTCCATAGCAACCAACATGATTATGCTGCAGTAACTTCTTGCTTCCTGATAGTGGCCACCATGGATACCCTAGCAACAAATGTTTCAAAATAAAAGTCCTCACTAGCAAGTTAGCTAGTTAGCATGGTTAGCATAGTTAACATTGTTAGCATAGTTAGCATTTTTAGCATAACTGCAAAAAACATCTAACTAAGTTAGCTAATCAACCTGGTTAGCATTGTTAGCAATTTTAGCATTGTTAGCATTTTTAGCATTATTGCTAGAAATCATCAGTCAAGTTAGCTAATCAACCTGGTTAGCATTGTTAGTTTAAGTTAGCATTGTTACCATAGTTAGCATTGCTAGCATAGTTAGCATTTTTAGCATAACTGCTAGAAATCATTAGCTAAGTTAGCTAATCAACCTGGTTAACACTGTGAGCATAGTTAGCATAGTTAACCTTTTTACCATTACTGCATGAAATCAGTAGCTAAGTTAACCAATCAACCTGGTTATCATTGTTACCATAATTAACATTTTAACATGAATAGAAATCAGCAAATCAAAATGTTTCAGCTTTAAACTGTCTACCTTCACACTATCAACTCTCTGTAAACTATGCAACCACCATATTTACCCTAGCTACACCTTGGTAACCATATCTACATTATCTATCTATTTTTGCATTTCATGCACTGGTAATTCCTTGGAATTGCATTTCTAGTTTTCTTTATTATTATTCCGCTGACAGCTTTTTCTAACCGCAATTTCTCTTCAACCGTTTAACTTAGAAACTTCATTCAAACTTTGTAACGTAGGTATTCTAATGGATCGGGTTGCTATGACTTTTCAACTTTGTAACTTTTATACTTTTTGAACTATTAAATAAAAACTATTCAAAATTTCCCCATAGACTTAACATTGGCCTCTATGACATCACAATCGGGTCGTTGAGCAATTAGAATCTTATGCCAGGTGGCCAGCCCCACCTGCAGCAGCCCTCTCTCTCTCAGGCTTTAAGCATACAATCTCTCTGTGAAGACTACATATCCTGTTAACTGTTTCCTCTTTCCACAACTGTTTCAAAATAAAAGTCCTCACTGCAATAATACACTATTAAATCATTTAACCACTGAAACTACTGAACTATTTAACTGTTCAACCATTCCAACTGTCAGTTATCATCAACTATGCCTCCAGTCAACTAAATGAAACCTCCATGTACCTAGCAACCAACATAGCAACCATTAAAACTAAGCGTTTTTGACAGTTTCCATAGCAACCAACATGATTATACTACAGTAACTTCTTTATTCCTGATAGTGGGCACCATGGATACCCTAGCAACTACTGTTTCAAAATAAAAGTCCTCATTAGCAAGTTAGCATTGTTAACATGGTTAGCATTGTTAGCATAGTTAGCATTTTTAGCATAACTGCTAAAAATGATTAGCTAAGTTAGCTAATCAACCTGGTTAGCATTGTTAGCCTTGTTAGCATTGTTAGCATGGTTAGCATTTTTAGCACAACTGCTAAAATGATTAGCTAAGTTAGCTAATCAACATGGTTAGCATTGTTAACATAGTTAGCAATGTTAGCATAGTTAGCATTTTTAACATTACTGCTAGAAATCATCAGCTAAGTTAACGTATCAACCTGGTTAGCATTGTTAGCATAGTCAACATTTTAGAATACCTGTTAGAAATCATTAGTTAAGTTAGAACAGGAATGTTTAAGCTTTAAAATGTCTACCTTAACACCATCAACTCTCTTTAAACTATGCAACCACCATGTTTACCCTAGTTACACCTTAGTAGCCATATCTACATTTTTTAGCATTTTCATGCACTGGTAATTCCTTGGAATTGCATTTCTAGTTATTATTCTTCTAACGCACGCAATTCAGCTTCAACCGCTTAACGTAGAAACTCCATTCAAACTATGTCGCGTAGGTCTTACTTACTAGCCTGGTCCTGACCATCCCATAATACTACCATTTCATTTCGTATTATGGTCTGGAATTTCTTTGCTCTGAAGCGCTTGCAGGAAGCGGGAAGTAACGCCCAGTTCTGGTTTGAATTGATTGGACAGCTCTCACCCAATCGGCTGAGAACAACATAGCGCAGGCGTTTAACGTCATCGTCACGAGCGCCCTCCCCCTTTCGCCCCCACCAACCCGTCTCTTCGTTTATTGGCTGCTTTCTGGAGGGGGGGCGTTCTGTTACAATTCTACCGAGCAGAATGCTCCACAGAGGAGCACGGCCAGACACGTAGTGGAGGCAATCCTTGGCCGGAAGTACGTGGATGGCTCGCGAGGCTACTTACTTACGCGATGTGGGCTTTGTATTTTTCAACTTTGTAACTTTTATACTTTTTAAACTATTAGTTAAAAACTATTACAATTTCCCCCATAGACTTAACATTGCTCATTATGACATCACGGCAGCAATTAGAATCTTACTCCAGCTGGTCAGCCACCTGGGCACCAACTGTCAGTTTCTCTCAGGCTTTAAGCATACAATCTCTCTGAAGACTACACATATCCTGTTAAACTGTTTCCTCTGTCCAGAACTGTTTCAAAATAAAAGTCCTCACCGCAATACACTATCAAATCATTTAACCATTGAAACTACTCAACTATTTAACTGTTCAACCATTCCAACTGTCAGTTATCATCAACTATGCCTCCAGTCAACTACATGAAACCTCCATGTACCTAGCAACCAACATAGCAACCATTAAAATTAAGCGTTTATGACCGTTTCCATAGCAACCAACATGATTTCACTACAGTAACTTCTTTATTCCTGATAGTGGCCACCATAGATACCCAATCAACAAATGTTTAAAAATAAAAGTCCTCACTAGCAAGTTAGCTAGTTAGCATCGTTAGCATTGTTAGCATAGTTAGCATTTTTAACATAACTGCTAGAAATGATTAGCTAAGTTAGCTAATCAGTCTGGTTAGCATTGTTAGCATAGTTAGCATTATTAACATAGTTAGCATTTTAGCATAACTGTTAGAAATGATTAGCCAAGTTAACTAATTAGCGTGGTTAGCATTGTTAGTATAGTTAGCATTGTTAGCATTTTTAGCATAACTGCTAGAAATCATTAGTTCAGTTAGAACTGTAATGTTTAAGCTTTAACCCTTTCATGCACGCATACGGAAAAAAAGTGTCTAGATTTTTTTAGTATTGATTTTATTACTCTATATGAGCCCAATATTGAAAATCAGTTGGAATTTTTAAAAAATATGCTTTTATATAGAAGTTATGTTACTGTCCACGTATGTGGACAGTGCGCAACAAAGGGGTAAAAAATAATAAAATGTAATGACAGAAAATCTGGAAACTATGGCCCTCTACTTCCTCCATACTACCCACCCAGCCCTCTACTACCCCCATACTACCCACCCACCTCTCTACTACCTCCATACTACCCGCCCAACCCCTCTACTACCCCCATTATTGCTCACCGACCCTCACCCACCCCTCTACTACCCCCATATTACCCACCTCTACTACCACCACTACACAACCACCCCTCTACTACATCCCTACTACCCACCCCTCTACTACATCCCTACTACCCACCCCTGTACTACTAATCCACCCACCCCTCTAGTACTCTCATACCCACCCCTCTACTACCCACCCACCCCTCTACTACCCCCATATTACCATACCACCTTGGCATTACCACATGTAATTAGGTCATTATTTATAAACATGTTTACCAAATGTTTGTTTCTTTGTAATTTAAAGCAATTAAAATCATATTTGAAAAAAAAAAAAAAAAAGTCCTAGTTACAAAATCTAATTTTTGGCCATTTAACTCCTCTGTTGCGCAATGTCCACATACGTGGACAGTTGCTTTTTAGGGTCTACAAACTCTATTTTACATCCGATTTAATTTCTGAAAACATAGAGTTGTTCAACACACTCTCCTGTACAGCATAATATTTTTTTTACATGATTTTGCCTTCTTGAGTACTAGCTTTTTACAGATATGCCTGGAGCATTCAGCATATGGCCATTACTGTCACTCATGTTGAATTGATGATGTCATCAAGCAGTCAATATTCCAAATATAAGATGATACATATTGTTAATATATTGCCAAGGACCTACTAAAACTGCCCTGAAGTGGATTGGTGTATATCAACATGATAAATAAGTAGAAAACAGAGTTAAAGTTACTGTCCACGCATGTGGACGTTGCGCATGAAAGGGTTAAACTGTGTACCTTAACACTATCAGCTTTCTTTAAACTATGCAACCACCATGTTTACCCTAGCTACATCTTAATAACTATAGCTACATTATCTACTGTATCTATACATTTTTGCATTTTCATGCACTCGTAATTTCCCTGGAATTACATTCTCTAGTTTATTTAATGAATCTTCAGCGGAATGTGTGTGTGAATGTATGTGTGTGTATGAAATGTCTGTCCATTTCCACTCTGTTTTTGTTTTGTTTTTACATTAAAGGCACTTCTTCCACTGTTACTGGCACCCCTGCTGAGATGAGTAAGTGTCATAAGAAATTTGTCTAAAGTAGCCTAATTTCCTGTGTATAAGGACAGTGTTTTATGCTCAATCAACAAAACCATATTAATACCATATTAACTGCCCCTGTGTATTAACCTCATAGCCGAATAAGTTTTGCATATAAGTTGCAATAGTTAGGAAATTACGGTATTAGCGCTTAAGAAGATTTGCTCTCGGCTACCCCTACAGCTGAGAAGTGCAAGAGTAAATGAACTACTATGCGTCTTTTGAAACAAAGTATTAACATAACTCGGATACAATACAGAATAAATTATTTGGCAGCAGTCTTTAGAAAAAGAGGTCCGAAGACTGTTTCTACCTGAACAGCAACTTCCTATGGCTGTTTTTCGAGCGATGACTTGCTTAGAGAGCTGCTCATGTTAAGAAACACCCTATTGTAATACATATGTTGGGGTAAAACAAACTCTTAAGGATAATAATTTAAATCATTTTTCAAAAAAGATTATTTTTTTTGTGTACTTATGCTGTTGACTCAACTTTACTTATATGAATAATAGTGAAGGGTTCTGTATTTTCAAACACACAAACACTCACTTAACTCACTTGGTCACTTAAAAAAACCCTAAAAGTGTCTAATGTTTTGTACTGTTAATTTAAAAAACTGCATTCTTTGACAAATAGCTTTTGCTTTAACCAATTGAGATTTAGTCGTGTGAAAACAACGTACATGACAAACAACAGAGAGGTTTTTTTAGAAAGGATAACATTTATTAGGAAACATTTATATCATGAAGTATTATTAGTTTTCACTGTGTTCACTCCAAACACTGGCAACACCTTCATAGAACAATGGCAATTAGCCATCTTCTATTTAATATGCATGCTTGTCTGCAAGAACTGTCGTCTTCAGTATAATGTATGTGATTATGAATATGATCCCGAAAATAAGTCCAACGATATTCAAAGTTTTGGCTGCCTCGGATGAATGTCTTGCCTTCTCCATATCACCTGCCGCATTTGCTGCAGAGACCTAAAATGTGCAAAGATGAAACCATATCAGCTTCCAAACATTCACAGATATACTGTATGTATACACACACACACACACACACACACACACACACACAGCTCACAATTACTCAGACATACCATACATTTTGAGCGTAAGGACCCTCTCGAAAATGAGATGTTACATCTCCAGGGGTTATCCTTAAATAAAGAATTATGAAATTATGAAAGAATTATGAGCGCAGAATAAAGCAAGCTAACCTCATTTGAGGAGTAGATGGCAGCTATTCCCACTGGCAAACAACAACATAATGTTGTGAAGATGGACCAGCTCATGTAAGTTGGTTCTGCATTGGACGGAGTTTGCATTTTTCTTTATAGAGCTCAGATCCAGGTAGATGTTTGCTACTTGTGAAAGTGAGCTATGAGTGTGCTGTGTGCAGGGTATATATACTAGAAGGTGTGGCTCCTGTGTCCTATGTGTAGGTGGAATAGGGGATATACTGTAGGTGTGGCTCCTGTATCCTGTGAGTAGGTTGCACACTGCAGCAAAGGTAGGTAAATGGTCACGATAAATAATATGTAATATTAGCCAAATGGACCATGAGTAAATTGCCCGCACTTGTTTTGATATCATTCATCTCCCAAACAAAGTGTTAATTGGTATAGCTCATTATAATAATATAAATGCCCCTTCAATTTTTTTGATCTCAGGTGTTGCTTTCAGCTGCAGGGCATTTAAACACGTAGCACCTTGATTTGTGCCTCTTCAGGATTGACTTATGTCACTGTATCATTACTGATTCAGGACTTTTGCCACCTTAAGATAGATCATTTTGAGGCCTTGTGGCAAAGATCATTAAGGGCGGAGCAAGATACTTCATGAGAAGCCACTTCCTGAAACCCGAATCGCAAAATCCCCCTTTATGCAGAGCAGAGGCAGCAACTGTTCCATTGAAGTCTACAGTATGGGTATGGTCGTATGGATCAGAATTTCATGTATATGATAAGATATGTTAGGAATGTGAATTTTGGGCACAGTTTCATGACCCTCAACCCCTTCTGACCACTTCAGGTACATTTCTAGTATTTTTGAGCATTCCAGTCTGGAGAAAATTGACTTTATATCAGGTGTGCCCCTGTTATTTATTCTGCTGCTGTTGGCTGGTTGCTACAGTACGTACGCTCTGCCTTGACAACACATTCGCCAGCCAGCTGAACCAAATCTTGCTTTGTGCTAACAATGATCAGATGGCGCTGGGGTAACTTAATGACAGCAGTGACATATTTCCATTATTCCATTGATGTTTTTATTCAATTCCTTGAAAGTGTACATGCTTTGTGTGTGTCATTTTCCATATTAGAATTAATAAATGTTATTAAAAGGCTTGAAAGAGCAGCAAGATTATTTTGGAACATCATCAATTCATCTAGGCCCTTTCCACAAATGTATTAATCAAGGAACAGGAGGTGGCCATTTCCAAACTTCCCACAAAATTTAGCGCATGGAATTGTCCAAAATATCTTCCTTTCACTGGAACTAAGGGGCCAAGCCCAGCTCGGGGATGGCCCCTTCCTGTAACATGACTGTGCACCAGTGACCAAAGCAAGGTCCATAAAGACATAGATGACAGATTTTGGTGTGGATGAACTTGATTGGCCTGCAAAGAATCCTGACCTCAACCCAATAGAACACCTTTGGGATAAATTAGAGCGGATCCTGAGAGCCAGTCGCCTTGTCCAAAATCAGTGTGCGACCTCACAAATGCGCTTCTGAAAGAATGATCAGAAAATCTCAGAAACACACTCCTAAACCTTATGGAAAGTCTTCCCAGAAGAGTTGAAGCAGTTATAGATGCAAAGAGTGGACTGCATAAACCCAATAAAGGATGGGCTGTGACCAAAGTTCATGTGAGTCAAGGCAGGTGAGCGAATACTTTTGGCAATATAGTGTATACTGTATATATACAGTAGCTAGTGTATACAGTAAATGCCCAACTGTGTATGAGACACATTGTTTCTGCAAACAAGCTGAATATACAGAAAGAAGAGAACATTTCTGATTTAATCCAGGTACATGCTATCTCTATGCTGTATGCTATCTCTTTTCTTGTATTTTATTTGCTTTTGTTGATGACTTATTGATAACTTTCTTGTGAATTTTTGTGGTTCATCTTCTAGTGTACTAGTGAACTGCACCTGCTGTGTGTGTGTCTGTGTGTCTGTGTGTGTCTGTGTGTGTCTGTGTGTGTGTCTGTGTGTCTGTGTGTGTGTGTGTGTGTGTGTGTTTCTGTGTCTGTTTCTGTGTCATGCGGTCACATTGTGGTCAAAAGACACATTTTCCGACAACTGAAAGACATCTGAAAGTAGAGCACTGAAGATGCAGTAAATTAAAGACCACACACACACACACACACACACACACTCACTCACTCACATATAAATGAACACACAACACCCAAGAGACATCAACCTGTACTCATGAAACTTGAGCTTATGAACTTACTACACTGATGAGGCCAAGAAAGTTTCCTCTTTTTTTTTTAAAGCTATTGTAAAACTATTGTTGATAGATGTCATGGAGCATAGGCTTTCATAGTCCAGTGGTAGACAAATCATTGAATAAAATGTAATCTACAGTAGTAACTACAACTAACTTGGACATTGATCTTAGATGTCACTGCAAAACAAAAGGAAACTGACACACCGTGATCTACAATAGAACTGCAGCAGACAGAAATTGTGTTGCTTATACAGTATGCTCTGAGGGTCTTGATGAACATGCCTGACAGGACCAACAAGTCCATGTCAGTTTCATCTGTCTAACATATCTTTTCAAGGGATTCTATATCTCACCTGCAGGGGTAGCCATGGACCCAGGAAAAGTGCGAGCAGTTGTAGACTCAAGTGTAATGCTTCCTGGGTTTTACACATTTTCACAGATGTTTCATTTGTGACTTCAGTTTTGTTGCATTCCTGATTACTGCTCTCACCCAAGGCAGCCCTTTGGCCAGTCGAGGCCGAGCACCTCACACTGACCTACAGTGTAGTTCCTCTCATGGCGGAAGTGGGCGCCCCCAATAGCAGAATACTGTATACAGTATCCATTCTCTAGAGGTCGCTACAGTACATGGTAAATCCCATCCCTGTGTTTTTTATTCACTGAACCTAACAGCGTTTAATGTATTTATGTTTTAATGGGTCCTAAAATCCACCAGTACAGTATATTAAAGGGACACTTCACCGATTAGAATTAAGCTTTGTATCTTTAGAAAACCAGTCATGTTTTTGAATGGTCGTGCATCATTCCCTCAGTTTGCCTTGAGATGGAAGAAATACGGATTTCAATGTTGGACTTCCTGCTTTCAATGATGCAAAAATCATCATTTTACATCATTGAAAGCAGGAAGTCCTATTCATGGATTTCATTGAAATCCGTATTTCTCCCATCTCAAGGCAAACTGAGGGAATGATGCATGACCACTCAAAAACATGACTGGTTTTCTAAACAAAGCTTAATGCTATTCGGTGAAGTGTCCCTTTAAGTAGAAAGCTGTGTCTAATTCACCAGAAAATTATCTAAGTATAGGATGGTGACAATATTTGCCTAGCACTTTTAAATCCAGGTTGGCGATTGCACTTACCATGTACCATGTAGTAGTAGCTGTGAAGGTTAACTTCTTGCCATGCCATTGTTATGCTGTAAAAGACCCTTTTGTTTCTTGCTATTGTCACCTGTGTGCTTCAGACACACTAACTTTCTATAAAAATATTGAATAAAAAAAACACAAAATGAGTTCGGGGCTGTCATATGGGTTTATTTTTCTTGAGGACATTCTCACGAGGAAATTGTACAGCTTAACTCGTTTAACTCCAGACATCTTCTTCCTCCTCATCATCATAATCATCACCATTAGGCCTATGGTAATGAGATGCCAGGTTACAGATTGCTTAGGAGAATTTAATACATGTCTTTTGTTACATTAAAACATCATGATGAAGTAGGCCTAGCCTGTGCACAGATGATACTGACACTGTATTATGGGTTTTCTTGTGTTTGGACACTACACATTCCTTTTTTTTAGGTCTGCCAATCATGGTATTGACATTCATTCTCTTTGGTGTCAGGGTAAATGATACCATTTATGGAATTTATGACAAAGCATCATTGTGATTTTTTTTATGCAAATGTCACTTAATTCAATACACGGGAATGAATGGATACAATTGCACTGATATGAATGACATATATGGTAATAATAAGTATGATGAAAATGAAAAAAATGGCTCCAATGGCAAGTCCAATTGTGTTGAAAAGTTTGGCTTTCCGAGATGCATCCGCTGCTTTAGTGGTATCTCCCGCTGTGCTAGCAATTTTAACCTGAAGTGAACAAGGATACAAAATCAGCCTCCAAATATTTAAACAATCGAGGAAAGGATTCAAATTCAAAGTAATATTTCTTTTTTCTATTTCTCCTAGACATACTTGAATCTGAATTGAAAGGAACAAAAGATAGTTATTTTACCTCAAAATATCAGCTTCAAACTCATGTTGATGCTTCACCAATTTACAATAAATAAATGGAGTCTGACATTACTGATTCACGCCTGTGACACTTGGTATTGCAATATGTGATGTTGTTGGGGGATGGACCTTTTTGTGAGTTTTAGACAGAATGGGTAGCTCCTTAAGAGTGAATGATTACATTGGAAAGAGATCAAGATAAAAAAAAAAAAAGGTTGCCTATATTTTCTCGTATTGTTTCAACTCAAAGTAATAGCCCCCTCTATTCTTTGGCCAAGTTCAATTTTGAAATGCTTGATCTTATCTTTTACTCCTTAAATGGGTTTAAGGGAAGCAGGCCAGAATTCAATGATTTCTAAATAGTGGACTTTTTTTCTGTGAGAAAAAGAAAATATAACAATATGTTCCTCCTGGATCATAGCCTACATGAATGTGGCATACACATGCACAAAGCAGAAACATGTGATTTGAGTCTGCCAAATGTTCTCTCTTTTTTTTTTTTTTACCTCATTTGAGAAGAAGAGGGCAACAATTCCCAGTGGCAAACAGCAACATGTTGTGAAGATGGACCAGACAAAGTAAGATGGTGGATTGGAGCTTGAAGATTCCATTTTTCTTTTTAATGCTGAGTTCAAAACCTGACTAGTCCTGATAGCTGATGTTTTTTGAGATGGGCTTGTGAGTATGTTGCGTATATATTGGCAACAAGAAAAAAAGGTGAGGCAACCATTTCACACCATCAATTACATGACTTCCTTCTATTGTGAAAATCAGGACTTAAATTTGTATGTTCTTCACTAGCACTCCCCTTCAGCCAGTACAGGAGATCTTGAGCCAGTGATCCTGATCCTCAATCAATGTTGAGAATCACGTTTTACAAGCCATGTATGTTGTCATGTTGCATGATAATGGACCCCTCCAGTTAAAGGAACTCTGAATGCTTCAGCATCAATCAACCAAGATATTTTGGACAATTCAATGCTCCCAACTTTGTGGGAAAAGTTTGGAATCGTTCTATAACGATTATTTGAAAATACTGTCACCAGTAAGATAATAATGATAATATGTATTGTAATCAAAATCTAACACAAATAGGCACAAATAGGCTAAATGTAAAATAATGAAGATGATTTAATTTGGACATTTCTTTGCTCTAATTTGAATGAATGTTATAGGAGTAAAATCATCACAAGAGGAAAACAGATCCACACTGTAGTGCTTTTGCCTGTAGTGTCTTCAACCTTCCTGTTGAATTTTACGGTCTTCCCGGTCAAAAATGGCTACTGCATTATAACTTCTTATAAATCCAGGAACACTATCATCTATTATGATAGACCTTTGTATCTACTTAAGTTCTATTGAACCATTGTGTTACTGTTATTATAGTGACATTTTTCTAATGTGAAACATTAGAAATGAAGAAGAAATGAATGAAGAAGGCGGGTTTTGAGGTAACCTGTCTAGAGTTTTAAATGACTACATTCAAAATTAATTTTTAACAAAAAAAAACAGCAAACATGCTCATGCATTCTTTGCATCATGTGGTATACTGTTTATAGAGTAGATTCACGTTTATAACTTTGCTTCTCAGTGCAGGACATCTTCTCTGGAACTGCCGGTAACACAGGGTGGACAAAATGGAAAGCCTTACTTGGTCTTCTGAACACAGACCTCCATAGGTGTTCTTAGATATTTCTGTTCATTTAACTATAGGCCCTACAATCCGCCAGCATTTTGTTGAAAGATGTCTCTCCAGAAACCGATGGGAGGTTGTTGGAACAAGTGACAGTACAGCACCCTTCACAATTCTTGGTACCCCTGGTAAAAGTAAAAGGCTTCAACCAAATTCACTTTTTGTGTGAGTTAACCTAATCTTAATTTACAGTACAAAAAAAAAAAAAAAAATCTGTGAAAATACTGAATAATAACAACAGAACAAGAGTTGTCCTAGGGGTTTGATTTTCTTGAAGACATTTTTCACATGAGGAAATTGTGAAGCACAATTCTTTTAACTTCAGATATCCTCCTCCTCCTCCTCCCCCTCATCATCATCATCATCATCATCATAAGAGAAACGAGATGCCAGGGTGCAGATTATAAAAGGAGAATTTAATACATGCATTTTATTACAATTAAACATGATGAAGTTGGCCAAGACACTGTTTTATGAGTTTGTTGTGTTTGGACAGTGGAAACACATCTTCACATTTCTTTCTCTTGGTCTGTGATTCATGATTTCATTTGTTCTCAGCTGTGTCTGTGTCTAAAGAATGCCATTTATGACAAATCATGGGTGTGATTTTGTGAAGCAATCTTATTCATTTCAGAAGAATCAGGAACTAATGGCTAAGACTGCACTGATGTTAATTGCATATATGATAATAATAATTGTGATAAAAATGGCCCCGGTGACGACTCCAATTATGTTCATAATTTTAGCTTTCCGAGATGCTTCTGCTGCTTTAGTGGTGTCTCCCGCCGTGTTTGCGGTGTTAACCTGAAGCAAACAAAGGTACAAAATCAGCCATTTAAACAATCAAGAGGAAAGGAAAATTCAAAATAATATTTATTGTATGATGTATATTTCTCCTAGCCATTATATCAACACAATGTAGTTACTTTACCTTAAAATGACGGCTTTATTCATTTTTATGCTTCACTGACTTGAAATAGGCCTATGACATCCTAACTGATGAACACCTGGCACATTAGTTGGCTAGGCTACTGCAATATGTAATGTTGTTGCCACTGGAATATCCTTTTTGTGAGTTTTTAGATGTAATCCCTTAAGACTAAATGGACAATTTATGAAAAGGGGGATTTCTATATTGTGTTACTTCAACATCAATATACGATTTTGCTGATTTTCTCATATATTTAAGTTTCAGCTTCTTAGAAATATCCCCCCCTCTTTTCTCAGAACAAGAAGTCCAATTCTAAAATGACTGATCTTTTTTCTTTTCCTCCTTAAAGGAACACGCCACCATTTTATGATATTGGGTTATTCACTGTCTCCCCTAGAGTTGGATAAGTGAACTAAAACATTTTGTCTCCATGCATACATTGTCTTAGTCCGGTAACGCCCCTGCTAGTTTAGCTTAGCATAGTGAATGTAATCGCTTGTCGCCAGATAGCATGTTATGAGTAAAAGTGAGCCAACAACCAAAAAATCCCTAATTACTCCTTGTGGCCATTCACAACAAGTAGAAATGGCAATGCCATTTTAAGAGAAGACAATTTCAGATATCCACTTGGGACTGTATTGGGGCGAAGCACTGCTTAGATGCAGAGATATCACCCATCACCTCTTCTCACTCACCACAGTATGGACCATTTTGGTGCCCAAGTAGCAGTGCTTTGCCCTAATATAGTGCCACAACACGCTGTCTGCGCTCTTTAAAGGGAAGCAAACCAGAATTCACTAATCTCTAAATAGCTGCTTTATTTCTTGTTGACATGTTTTGAGAGTCAAAAATGTTTTTACCTGATTTGAGAAGAAGAGGGCAATAACTCCCAGTGGCAAACAGCAGCATAATGTTGTGAAGATGGACCACTTAAAGTAAGATGGTGGATTGGCGCTTGACGATTCCATTGTCTGTTCTTGTTTTCAAGAGTTCAAACCCTGAAGCCTGATACTTTGAGGTAGACAAGATAGCAGATTATATACTGTATGTATTGGCCATAGCGGAACAAAAGGTGAGGCAACTATTGCACACCTCCAATTACATGATTTCCTCCTATTGTGAAAATCAGAACTTACATTTTTTGCTTTCCATATGTCCCCTGTATCCTGGAGATTATCACCAGTTGTACAAACAATGGCCGGGTTTCCCAGATTCATTAAGAAGCTCTTAAGTGCTAAGAACTTCTTAGGAGCGTTCTTAGAAGAGCTTCTTAACGAATCTGGGAAACCCGGCCAATGGTTGTTACTGTCATTCTTTTCCTAATAGACTGGTTGCACAAAAGGCTCTTGGTGAGCTTGTTTGTTTCCTGTGGAGCCAGGTGTGTTTGAACCTGCTGCTATTCTGAATGCAATTAGTGAATACAGTACTGTAGGTCCCTGTTCATCATGACGTGCTGATTCACTAGGCGCAACATCTACTATAACTAGGTCTTTGTAGACACTAATTAGCCTACATTGAGAATGACAGCATCAGGCAGCTCACCAAGAGCCTTTCGTGCAACTAGTCAATGTGAAACAAGCATCAGGAAATTGTACATATGAAACTTGGATACATATGATAAGAAATTAGGGTAAGTTAAGGAGGTGGGTTATGAAGTAACCTGTCCGGAATTTTACATAACCATTTTACAAAAACCTTTTGTAAAAAAGCAGGAAATGTGCTCCCTTTGCGTCATGTGATGTCTTCATGCTGTTTGCTACAGAGTACAGTACGTTTACTTTTAAAGCTTCTCAGTACCAGGACATCTCGTCTTGAATGCCCTGTAACTGCCAGTCACATCCCTTAGTGACTGTTACTTCATCTCTCAAACATTGCAGAATTGCAGTTACACCATTAAGCGCTGCACTGTTTGTCTTGGCTATTTAGGCTCTGAGCATATCCAATGTTGTCCATACATGACGGTGGATTTACTCATATCTACTAATTTGTCCTCAAATCAAATGAAATAAATAAACAGTTGAAAATAATACAGCAGTGTATTCTGGATTCACCCTGGCTGTTTAACAAGTAGCCTGGGCTACACTCTTGTTAAGTACCTGCCACAAAAAAACTGGGTAACAATATGAATTGTAATAATTTAATAATTAATCTGAGAGTTTATTTAGCTGGGGTCAAATTGACCCCAAGAATAAAGAATGTCGGTAAGATTTGAGGGTAACATAGGGTTAAATAAAGCCTTATCTTATATCTATTGTTAAGGCTGACAGCATGATAATAACATGTAGTTGGCTGATATTGATATCAAATCCCACTACCTCATGCTGACTACATTGTGTATTCAATGACAATTTAAAAGGTTGACAATTTAACGTGATAAGAAAAAGTTCATGTTAATCAACCTAAAGCTATCAAGTAACAAGTTAAGGTTCTATTAAGCCACATACACACAACACACTGCCCACCACCCTCTGAATCACAGGTGTCAAACTCAAGGCCCGCGGGCCAGATGCGGCCCGCCACGTCATTTCATATGGCCCGCGAGAGCTTTAAGGGTCTGATACAGTATGTGGCCCGTGAGAGCTTAAAAGGTCCGATACAGTTTTTGCGTATAGGCAATACACTGCAATACAATGCACGCATGTGAGACTGACAGGGAGGCAACATCAACCACCTTCCTCTATGATCAGTGCAACTGGCTACATCAGATGTGATAGCAACGTGTGTGAAAACAAAATAGACCAGTATTCTAAACTACTTTAGCGAACGGAGCGCCTAAATTACGCGCTCGGTTTAGCCTGCCTGTGAATTGTTTGAAGTGCGTGTGCTTCTTTGAGAGGGGAATCGATGTAAGTTGTAAACTACGTGATACGTTTACGTCTACGTTTAAAAGGCATGTATAATTGTGTGTAGTCCTATTATCCAAAAAATCCAGCTCCAAATCCTTGCTAATCGAGCAAGTGATTGTTTGGCCAAAAGCGAAAATAAGCCTATTCTGACCGAGAAGAGGTGCATTCATATCAGGCAAGCAGAGGTATGCTAGAAGTTTGTAGTAATCGCCCTGTTGCTTTGCATTTTTATTTCAGTTTAAAACGAACAACATAGAATCCACACAGGACCTTTCAACTCTAAAACTTCAAAGAAAAAGTCCACCGGGACCGTTCGCTTCTACTGTATGTGTATGGAACGGTGTAGGCTAGTGACGCATTTCATATGGATGCACTTTTTGACATGACAGTTAGCCTACTCGTTTGCATCACTTGCTAGATGTAAAACTGCATTTCGTTACTGGTATTTCACTCGTGCAATGACCGTAAAGTTGTATACTCGAATCTAAAAACAAAGAAATATGAAAAAAAAAAAGAATCCATGGCATGATCTCTTCCTGACTGACCAGTGACCCTCATTGAAAAGTCAAACTGTATGGAACTGACAGTGGTGTTTTGTTTTTACAAAACATAACAATAATAAAAAAGAACATGTCATGCTGATACCTTTTGCTCTTCTCAATTTTAGAAGTTTTACCGATGCTAAAGATTTTGTGGCTGGTGCTACAAATCTTAGAAGTTACATCTGGCCCTTTGAGGGCAACCATTGGGCTGATGTGGCCCTCGGTGAAAATGAGTTTGACACCCCTGCTCTGAATCATCAGTATGCCACTGCCCCACACACAGCACACTGCCCCCCCCCCCCCCCCCCCCACCACAAATGCACACTTCCCCCCCACACATACACTGCCCCTTAACTCTCCAACCCCTACATACACACAGTACACCACTATTACCCCCCCCCCCTTTTCCAACTGTCCCACCACCACTCGACCCAAGACATCACACATGCGTGCCCATACTGTAGGATTCCCCTGCCCCTCACACACACATACACAGGCTCCCTCTACTAGCACAACCCCAGGCAGTTGGATTGGCCCCTTGAGCCGTGGATCTGCCCAAGGTTTCTTCCTGAACAAGAGAGTTTTTGCTGTTGCTCCTGGGTGTCCCTTGGTGCTCCCCAACCCCTCTTTTTAGTATCTATTTATTTATTTATATTTTTCATTTATTTCTGTAGTTCAATGGAACATAAATGCTTATGAGTATATGACTATAAACGTTTAACTTTGAACTTTGGTTGGGGAAAGTTGCACATAAATGGTTGATACTGTAGGCGTTTGTGACTTTTATTTTTGTTTTTTTGCTTCTGGTATGGAGTCCCAGTCTGTGTCCTTTGTGTATTTTTTGTTTCTTGCTTTGTGTATTTTTGTGTTATTTATGCATACAGTACCTGACTGCAAGACAAGTTTCCCTGAGGGGACAATAAAGTTAACCTAACCTACAGTAGCCTAACCTGAGAGGAAGATAACCTTTTAGGCCTACAGAGTTCAAACAAAATGATACTGTGCTGAGACTCCCATACACATACCAATAGTCTTTTTCTCCAAGATAACAATTACCCACACATGCTTTATCCAAGGGTGTGTTTGTCGTTTATCTTATCTGCACTTACTCAACAGCTGTGATTGCCAAGTGTTATTAGTCTTATATCAAGTCTAATAGTTGGAATTGTTTTCAGTATAAAAAGATTTAGTGATTCTTGTAAAAACATTTCATTGAATTTAAGAAGCGCTTGACGTATTTCAAAATGGCTCATCCTAACATCAAGCAAAGGGCTTGATTTTGACCTATGGACCTTACGCACAAAAAATTCTCGTCAGGTAGCTCATTTATTTCCAAGGGAGCCATGTGTGTTTGAATCTGCCACTACATTGTTAATGTAATAATTAATTGAATGTTGCATCTATAAATCAGCATGTTGCGATAAAGAAGGATTTATGTGTGTGTTATCAAACAAGATAATCAGTGTTAGAGTGAGGATGTAAGCAGAATATGACAGAAGTCGTTGCAACAGTTAACACTCAATTGGAAATAAATTAGTAAATGAGCCGTGAGTGTGTGTGTGTGTGTGTGTGTGTGTTTGTATATGTGTGTGTTTGTGTGAGTAGGTGTGAGAAAGTGTATTTAAGTGCATCATACACATATTCATTAAGTAGCCTACACATGCTGAGATTAT
This sequence comes from Sardina pilchardus, assembly GCF_963854185.1. Taxonomy (NCBI): domain Eukaryota; kingdom Metazoa; phylum Chordata; class Actinopteri; order Clupeiformes; family Clupeidae; genus Sardina; species Sardina pilchardus. The sequence goes on from NC_085011.1 coordinate 11,608,631, forward strand.
TTCTTAGTGTTTTGACAGTGCCTTTTATTTATCTAATTTTTGTTGAAGAACAAGTCACAAGAAATACAAAACTTTTAAAAATATAAATTCTTAAATCTTATTTCAATCTGTCATTTATCCATTTTAAAAACGAATGTTCATAAAGACAAAATGGCAAGAAAAATTCATAATGCTTATACAGTACAATCAATTCAATGGAAAGTTGCATATTAATTAGTATTTGTTGTGTGAAAGTTCAGTGTTTCTAAAAATAAGTTTATGTCTTCACTTGTTGATGTTTCAAGTGACTAAAGATTTCACATGTTTTAAGACCAAATTTAAGTCCATCTTGCTTTGAATCTTAAATGTAAAAAACAGCATTAAGATATTTCTTCAATTCTCAGGTGATGATAGTCCAACAGTTGACAAACAATAAATCCCCCAGTAACTTATCCTTCCTCACATGGCAAGAATGGTGAAAATACTCATAAAGCTCACAACTGAATAACCAGTAGAGTTATTGATGTGATCAGTACAATTAGTCCAATGACAAGTCCAACTATATTGCAAATCTTTGCTTGCCGAGACGCCTCCTTTGCCCTGTCAATGTCCCCAGCGCCGTTTGCTGAGCTGACCTAAAATGTACCAGGATAAAATAATGTTAACAGGCATGTCCATCTGCCAACACACAAACACAGTGACTCTTTTTGAGAAAAATATTGTTAGTGTAAACCAAAGATCTTTGGTGTAAACCTACCTGACTGGAGTAAACAATGGCACCTATTCCAATCGGTAAACAGCAAAAAATTGTGGTGATGATGGACCAGGCCAAGTAAGTTGGTTGAGGATTGGAGCCTGTGGATTGCATGGTTGTTGTTTTGTTTTTTTCCCTAAATCTGTGCAACCTGAATACAGAAGCCTTGGTGATGCTTATGCGATGAAGGAGATCATGTTGCATTTATACAGTCAGGAAATGGACCAAAAGGTGTGACGTCTTCTTATCTGGACCATTAACAGGATTACTTCACTTCTTGACAGTGGCCAAGGGGTTGGGGGGTATCTCTGGGATATGTCTCATGTCATATGGATTTATGGAGCAGTAAACTGGTACACTATTACGACAGAGCAAATCCGGAAACTATATCAGCACATACAGTGCCTATAGAAAATCATCATACCCCTTTGATATAGGAGTTATTTATTTGTATTTTAAAAAAAATGGTTTTATTTACATATTTAGCTGTACAACATCAAAATAATGAAAAAAAACAACAGTTCTAATGAATTAAAAATGAAAAACTAGAATAACAGGGTTGGAAAAGTCATCATACCCCTGATTTAGGCTAATACTTTGTAGAACATCCTTTTGCTTTAATTACAACCATCAGTCTGTTTGGATACGTCTAGCTTTGCACACCTAGATATTATATTTGCCCAATTTTCCTTGCAGAATTGTTCAAATGCTGTCAAATTCTGTGGGGAACGGCAATCGACTGCTCTCTATAAGTCAATACACAGATTTTAGGATTTAAGGCAGGGCTCTGACTTGGCCACTCAAGCCTTCCTATCCTTAAGCCACTGCTTTGTTTACTGTATGTTTAGGATCATTGTCGTGTTGGAAGGTGAATGACCTGCCCATCTTCAGCTGTCTAGCACAGGGATGCAGGTTTTCCTGAAGAATTTGGGTGCACTTGGCAGCATCCATTTTCCCTTCTATCCTGACTAATTGCTCAGTCCCTGCTGAAAAGAAACATCCCCACAACATAATGTTGCCCCCACCATGCTTCACAGGTATGGTGTGTTATGTTTTTGCCAAACATAGCCCTTACAAACCCATAGTTCAGTTCAAAAAGTTCATTCTTAGTCTCATCTGACCATAAAACCTTTTTCCATGGTGGCAGAATATTCCAGATGTGTTTTTGCACTGAACTCCAAGCGCCATGTTTGGCGAATATTAACAAATAGGCTATTAACAAAGTCAATTAATATGAATACGTTAGTAACACATCATAATTCTTGATTATTCTTGATCAGCTTCATTATTTACGAGCAATACACTGTCTCTTCAGACACAGTGATTACACAAAGTTATGTCTCCCTCTGTTTAAGGCACATTTTATCCCCACCCCTTGCATCAAGGCGAATAGAGAATTATTTACTCCTTGAAGACCGTTCATGGATTGGAGAAGCAATTTCTACTGTATAATGAGACCCCTGGAGCCTGAAACTGTCACAGATAATAAAATGGTTGCCTAATGTATTGCCCAACTTTCACTGGATGTTATATTCCTGGAATTCATGTGCACTTCCTGGTTCCCTAAATGTGTGTTGAGTGAGTAGTTTCAACCGCTGGCTAACAAGTAGGCTATATATGTCAAATTATAAATAACATAAATGCTACTCTTTCTTTGAATCGGTTGTGGAATCATCCCATAAATTCCATGCATAAATCTTTTATCGAACAGAATGTTATATATAAACATAAATAGCTATTATCACCCTACCAGTTCCATTAAATGCATTATATTTTTCATGGGCCAAGTAATATACAGTGTATATATATATATATATATATATTGGGGGGGACAAGGGTGAGACATGAAATGAGTGGGAGAGAGAGATGGGGTGGGATCGGGAAATGACCACAGGCCGGACTTGAACCTGGGTCCCTGGGGGCATTCGGACCAGTATGTGTTGAGCACTGTAGCCTGTTGCACCACAGCGTCCCCGCCCCGGGCCAAGTGATATTTTGACTGTGGTACAACTGAATTACATTATACAAGTATTCTCACTGACGTATAACATATGCTGATATGGTTTCTGCTTGCTCTGTCGTAATAGTGTACTACAATAGTTTACTGCTCCAAGTCCATATGACGTGAGACATTTCCTGGAGGCACCCCCAACCCCTTGGCCACTATCAAGAATTGAGAGAATGCCGGATGTCTGTGTTGTAATCCTACTCACGGTCAAGATAAGAAGAAGGCGTCACACCTTTTGGTCCTTTTCCTGACTGTATAAATACAACATGATCTCCTTCATCTCATAAGCATCACCAGGTTGCACAGATCCAGAAAAAAAAAAACAATCATGCAATCTACAGGCTCCAATCTTCAACCAACTTACTTGGTTGTTTTTTGCTGTTTTTTTAGGTGCCATTGTTTACTCCAGTCAGGTATGTTTACATTAACATCTTTTCTCAAATTTAGTGTTTGAGTGTTGGCAGATGGTCATGCCTGTTAATACATTATTGTTTTACCTTGAGAAAGGTGGACTTGTCTGTGGACTAATTCATCACATCAGCAACTTAGGTAATTCAAATGAGAGCTTTATGAGTATTTTCACTGAATGTCGCCATTCTTGCCCAGTGAGGAAAGATGAGTTACCGGGAGATTGTTTGTTGTCTACTGTATGGACTATCACCTGAGAATCAAATACATATATGAATGCAGGTACTTGCTGGTGTTTGCTTTTATAATTCAAATAAAGATGGACTAAAATTTGGTCTTAATACATGTGAAATCTTTGGTGCAATATACCTTTCAGTGCTTTCTGTCTACATCACTGGCAACCATCTTTAGAGTTAGATATACTGTAGCCAGATTTATGTGAATGGAGTTTTTTTGTGCTGATCATTTATCTGTACAGATCATGCAAAGCAATCAGCTTAGGTTCATTTAGCCTATAGAAGTTAAAGTATGAGGAGAGAATGTAAATCTGCAAAAGTAACAAAACCCTTCATTAAAATAATGCCCACCATGACCCTTCATAGGCTATGTTGGAGACTGAAGAAGCAATTAGGGTATGTTTCTGCAGTGGGGCACCTGGAGCCTAGTCTGTTGTCTAATGTAAACTGACATATAGATAATAAAATGGTTGCCTAATTCCCAGTTTTCACTGGGTGATACAGTATAGGTTGGGTAAACCCGGCCTGATCTGCCGGCGATTTGGATTTCTCCCGGCAGCTGCACCTGCACCTCAAACTCTTATGCTTCCTGTCCACATCTTCTGGGTCCAATCACAGGCTAGCCTATCCAAAAGGAACACCCGGATCTTTGGCTTGATTGGTTGAAGAACTATCCAAAAGCTTACAGAGCCATTTGAACTATGCCAATGATCACGCCTCTTGTGCAGTAAAAATAAAGCGCAGACTCCCCAGACTAATGTTCAATCTTAAAAGATTGAGCTTAATTAGTCATTCCAAGCACAATGTTATTAAGTTGAACTGACATATTTTGTCACAGTATCCAACAGAATCATGTTAGATTCCAGGGAAAGAAAGGTCAGAGCAGACTCTATTTCTTTAGAAGAGAAAGCTCAGGTAATAGGAAAATGTTAAAAATGTTTAGAGTGTTGATACAAGTGCAATCTTCTTTTCTGCCATTTGTTGGGGAAGTAGCATTACAGCTAGGGACACTAAGCTGTAAAGCGTCAGATCGTAAGAAAGGCTGACCTTGTGTTGGGGACAGCCCTAGAGCCCATGGAGTTGGTGGTGGAAAGAAGGATGTGGCACAAACTGTTAAATATACAGTATTGGACAACAAAACCTCACATGTACATAAGATAAGGAAAGATAAGATACAACTTTATTTGTCCGTAAAACGGTTATTTGGTTCACATAATCTGCCAGATGACAAGACACAGACACACAAGATATCAACATAGCTTCAGTAAACATTCATTTTAATAAATGATTATTTATTATTTGTATTATAATAAAACATCTTACTGGTCAAACAAAAAGTGTTTTCAGCTGGAGGCTGTAAGAAAGAAAGACAGACACAGAAAGACTTTTTTACCGACTGCAATATCACTTTATAATGACTCCCCCCATGAGCAGAGAGAAAGGAATAACATTTTTGAATCATTTAGACCTATGTAGGCCTATGTATGTTTGTATATGCTGAATGCTGTGTAAGTATGACTGCTGGAACACTGTAATTACCCCTTGGGAAAGAATAAAGTATCTATCTATCTATCTATCTATCTATCTACTGTATCTACAGTATCTATCTATCTATCTACAGTATCTGTCTATATAGATTACGAGAGTCATGGTGGTTACTTCTGTGGATATATTGGTTTGTTTGGGTTCTAGATCCAGTGAAATATTGCTGCGCTAGGTCATGGCTGTGGTGCTCTATAGCAGTGTGCTCAGAGCGGTAGATAAAACAGAGTGGCGACACTCCCATAGACCTCCATAGGAAAAAATGGCAGCGCTTTTTCCAGGCTATTTCCTAGTTATGGGGCATTTGGAACTGTTTACAGCCAATCTCTTGGTCAGTAATCAATGAGTTAATTGATTACACCTTCCAGCATCAGAAGTACATCCCACCCTCCTGCGATTCAGCCATTCAGCACAGGTTTTTTTGGAACTTCGCAACTTTCTCTTTCTATGGCTCTGAGTGTGCTGTATAGTTTACTGCTAAGTCCATATAATCCATGTGAGACATCTCAACCTGCGACACACCCCATCCCATTCCCATCAGCTGCCAATATCTGTTAACGATCAAGATAACAAAAAAAAAGTATAGGTCACACCTTTCGGTCTACTCCCTGACTATAAATACAGCATGATCTCCTTCATCTCACAAGCATCGGAAATCTACGCCACGGCTTCTCCATTCAGGTTGTGTTTAGAAGAGAAGAAAAGAAAAGCAACCATGCAATCCACAGGCTTCAATCCTCAACCATCTATCCCAGGCTGGTCTCGATCCACAGGCTCCAATCCTCAACCAATTTATCCCGGCAGAGGCTTCAATCTTCAACCAACTAACCCAGGTTGGTCACAATCCACAGGCTCCAATCCTCCACCAACTAACCCAGGCTGGTCTCCACGCCCAGGCTCCTATCCTCAACAAACTAACCCGGGCTGGTCTCCATACACAATTTCCAATCCTCAGACAACTTACCCGGGCGGGTCGCAATCCACAGGCTCCAAACCTCAGCCAAGTAACCCGGGCTGGTCGCCGTCCACAGGCTCCAATCCTCAGCCAAGTAACCAGGGCAGGTCTCCATACGCAGGCTCCAATCCTCAACCAACTCACCTAGGCAGGTCACAATCTTCACCCTCCAATCCTCAACCAACGTACATGGCCTGGTCCATCCTCACTACAATTTTTTGCTGTTTGCCAATTGGAATAGGTGCCATTGTTTACTCCAGTCAGGTATGTTTACAATAACAGTATTTTTTCTCAGAGACTCACTGTGTTTGTGTGTTGGCAGATGGACATGCCTGTTAATACATTATTATTTTATCCTGATACATTTTAGGTCAGCTCAGCAAATGGCGCTGGGGACTTTGACAGGGCAAAGGCGGTGTCTCGGCAAGTAAAGATTTGTAACATAGTTGGACTTGCCTGTGGACTAATTATACTGACCATGTCAATAACTCTGGTTGTACTTCAAATGAAGTTGTATTTCTAATTTCCTGAATGTCGCCATTCTTGTTCAGTAATAAAGGATGGGATTGTTTGTTGTCTGTGGACTCATCACCTGAGAATCGAAGTCATTTTTGAATGCAGGAACTGAAACAAGACATGCATTGAAGATTCAAAGCAAGATGGACTTAAATTTGGTTTTAGAAACATGTGAAATCTTTAGCCACATTAACCACATTATTCAGGTCTAAATTTAATCATGTGATGAAGTTGCTGGAGTAAAGGAAAGTTCCACTTAACCTGTCTGTTATACCTGCTTATGCCAGATCAGAGCAAGTCTTCCTTGGATTCTAAACTTGCATACACATTGGATTCTTTACATTTTGAAACATCAACAAGTGAGGACAGGGACGTGCGCAGGGATTTTGAGGGGCAGTTGCTCTGACCTGCACCCCCATTGTACGATTTCTTTTTTTTCTCGGAAGGGCAACGTGAGTCGAGATGGGCAAGTGGGCAGTTGCCCGGACAACCTGAGCAACCCCTTTGTGCACGTCCCTGAGTGAGGACATGTTTTTAGAAACACTGAATTTACACAACATATGTCAATAAATATGTACCTTTCCATTGATTGTATACAAATGACTAAACATTGTTTTAAGTAATATATTGTTAACGTTTTTTGAAGATAGGGATTTATGTTATGCTGTATATAATATTAATATCTTTGCTGTATATATATACAGTATATATTGCTGTATATATCTTAATACTAAGTAATAAGCTGTGTGTCACAATGAACATCCATATGGAAAATGAATGGGTGGTATGCAATAAATACATTTGATAGAGAAAACATGGCCAATGTATTTTGTGACTCTTTACAAAATTAAATATTTAAATGGCACCGGCACTGAACACAGAACAAATAGTCTGGATTATTGTGTAATGTGTACTACATGGTCTAAGATCAAATCTGTGTACAAATGTTTTTTTTAAAATGAGGCCCCTGATTATCTGCTGTCCAAAGACGGATGAATTGGGCCTATCATCCAAGGAGTCATGTACAAGATATGGCACAATATCAGAGGAAAAGTTATGGCGTATGTTCTGTCATCATGCCTATCATTCCTTAGGACTTGCATCTCACATCCACCCCAGACCCCCGACCCGACACACACACACACACACACACACACACACACACACAAAGGGAAAAAGTTATCTCACATCTCATCTACAATACCAACACATGACTGGTATTTTATATTTCATATTGATTGATTAATCAAAAACTCATGTTTATGGCATTCATATCACCATGGTGAAGGCTGTATTAAACATTAATTGTGCGGTACATTTAACACATTAAAACGAATCTGACCAATTGAACACTTTGCTATTGATCCATATTTGGTCAATAACATAGCTTGAAATTAATCCTCTCCCCTCGTTTCACAAATTTTGCAGACACACACACACACACACACACACACAGATACAAACAAACACTTCAGATAACTTTTTAAAAGGATTTAATATCAAGGATAAGAAGGTAACTGGAACAAAGAAACTGTGTGTGTGTGTGTGTGTGTGTGTGTGTGTGTGTGTGTGTGTGTGTGTGTTTGTGTGTGTTGCAAATCGCCACGAGCCATTTACCTGTTTAAGACATATTGGGCATTGAACATACTGTATGGAGCCAAACAACCACACTCTCTTCTCCAAATCACTGTGCCAATTACTAAAAAATAGCCCCTCCACAACATAACACAAATCATAGAAAGTCCCATTCCATACTGATGAAGAGTTTTAGCAATACGTAATAGCATTAGCTTCACTTAATTAACTACTATAGGTCAATTTTGTAAACTGTTGGAGTTTGTTGTTAGTTGAGTAAGGACTGATAACACAGGGTATGTAACTATGGTATTTACAGGAACTTTGTTTACTGTGTGGAAGAAACAAAACAAACAAACAAACAAACAAACAAACATAATAGTGACAGAGAACAGGGTTCATCTTTGGTCATCACCATCAAAAGCAAGGCATTTTCTTTGCACACCAGCAACAGACACGCGCTACCTTAGAACTATGAACACTATGAAAATGTGAAAACAATCAGAGGGAACAGAACACTCAAATTTGACGGTCATTTGTGCCACCTCTGTTGAGTCCACTGCAACAGTCATGAGGACTTAAAGCGTTCAGTAATCACCAAACAAACAGCTTCTTACAACACAATACACATAAATGAACACAAGGATCAAAAGACTTCAAGGATGAATCAGCAGGTTCGGTACAACAATGTCACATGACCATTTTTCAGCCGTTTCAAATGTTGATTGGCATCAATTCATTGGGGATAATAAACCCTAATGCCAAACCTCTTTGGGTTACACTGTGTTTTGCAAGCCAAGGTCAATGTTCCTTTATTCCACTGGCAGCGTGATTACAAGTAATGGCAAATACACACAGTTCCATTTCACAGAGACTGCTGCTGTGCCTGTAATGGATATTCAATAACTTTATGTAAATGCAAGTATAGAGTAAGGTAAATTAAAAATACTTTGTTTCCAGGATGAGTAAACCACTAATGATGTTCAGCATGTTATCCACACAGAAAGCAGCTTTTAATTCAACACTTGAACTCTATGGTATGATCATTGTCCAAGACAGACATGCAAGCCACCAGTCACATCATGCTTGCACACGCAAACACACTTCAAGCAAGTGACTCAGCATACAGCATAGTCCTGATTATTTGCCTTCCAAAGATAAAAACAGTGATGGATTGGGCATATCATCCAGGGGGTCATGTGTCAATTTCACATGTACAATATATGGCACAATATTGGATTTTGTACTACAGTATATGCAAAATATCAGACAAAAACATTCAGTCATCATTAAAATAGATATGTATATTATGAATATATTCCGCATTCAAATAAATTAAATATACAATGATTCACAAATATACAATGGAAAACAAATGGCCACTATGATAAATACCATAAATAAACATAAATAAACATACTGTACTGGCCACTATGATACATCATTGAAATCAAGTATGCAAAGGTTCTGGTTCAGTAAAAAAAAAAAAAAAAAAAAAAACATACAGATGACTCCTTTCAGTGAGAGGAAAGCAACAGAGACAAACGAGAGCGCTAGCATGGCCAACAGAAACATAGACACAAAAGCCCAAGGTCGTTTCCAAGTCAACGTAAAACACTCCCCGGCGACCTTCAACAACCTCCGGTCACGGTGAAAGTGGACGGTGACGTGCCTCCCGTCTACAGGATGATGTCGTAGACTCGGCCCACCCGACTCAACCACTCCCGGACGGCCTGCCGCACCTTGGGGTCGGTCACGTGGCAGGTGAGCTGACTGATGCAGGGGAACACGGCGGCCTGCAGGGCGATGAAGGTGGGGTCGGGCAGGAGCTGGATCTGGTTCAGGACCGTCAGGACCATGTTGGTCCACGCCTGTCCAATCAACAAGATAAAAAGAGACGGGTCATTCTCTCATTTCATTTCATGCCATTTCATTTGATCTGTATGGAATTAAGAAAAACTACTAACATAAACTACTTTTAAAATGAGCTGCAGAGCAGATAGAAACACACAGGAAATCAAGCTTATTCTGTATTCTGTAAAAATTACAGTGTATGCTCCATCTTCATGCCTATCGCGCCCTCCGGACTTCAATTTCAATTTCAATTAAATTTCACTTATAGAGCGCCAAACCATTACACATGTCTCAGGGCGCTTTACAGAGGGACAGCGGATGGAAATTAGCAGTCATGCTAACTCCGGCGTTTTTTGCATTTGTATTTATACTAATGTCCATGAAAAATGTGTTAAACATTCAGAGATTCAGAGAGGACCCATGAGTAACAGGGGCGAGGAAAAACTCCCTAAAATGATGGGCCATCTGTCTAGGGTCAGTTACAGTACAGTAAGGACATTTATCTCATCACTTCCATCTCACATTCACCACCACCCAGCCCCCCCTGACCCTGCCCACCTGGATCTGTGCTTCCGCGTCTCGGAGGGAGATGCTGTGCGAGCTGGCCATGGAGCCCGAGCGCGGCCTCTTCTCCTGCCTCAGCACCTCGGGCCCCGCGCTGAACGAGTGTCTCATGGGGCCCTGGTCCACCAGCTGCTGGGGCCTCTGGGGCCCGGGGGACTCGGGCTCCCGCAGCGAGCCCACCTCAGTCCTCCTCTCGCCGGGCTTGGCCTCCCGGGCGAAGGCCGGGTGCGAGTGGGAGACGGGGTGTCCCTGCTGCTGCTGCTGCTGCTGCTGCTTGCGGCGCTTGTACTCGATCATGAGCTTGGTGATGGTGCGGTCGGTGGCGATGGTGTAGAGCTTGTTGCCCGCGCTCTCCCACCACTCCTTCTTGCGGCCGGTGGAGTCGCTGCGCTCCCTCGGCCCTCGCTCGCCCCCCCGCAGGTGGGGCAGGCCACCGCCGCCGCCGCTGGAGACGCCCGCTGCCGAAGCCGCCGCCGCAGGTGGTGCCGCCGCCCCGGGAGGCGTCTGCAGCACGGGCTCTTCGCCCGGCGTCTCCACCGCGGGCTGGCAACGGAAGCCGTCCTCGGACGGCGTGCCCCGGCCCGAGGGCCCCCCGGTGGTGGAGGGGGTGGGCGTGGAGCTCTCGGAGGGGAAGAGGGGGAGGAAGAAGAGCGGGTCGCCTCCGCCGCGGTGGTGGCCCAGCACGGGCTCGTCGCCGCCGAGCGCCCCCAGGCTGCTCTCCAGGTCCAGGTGCATCTGGATGTAGTTGTTGCTCAGGTCCATGCACAGCTTGTGCAGGCGCTTGACCAGCCAGGCCCAGTCCACGCCGCTGGCCGGCTGGGAGCTCAGGGACGGGATGGTGGCGCGCCACTGACGCTTGTCTTTACCCCGCGGTGGGCTCACCTGTGGAGGCAATAGGATGGAAACCGGGATGCATTAAATTTCCATTTTATATGTCAAATTCAATGCAAGATATCAGAGAAGTAGGATTTGTCCGTCTTTCCTAGCAAGGATGAGTATGGTCATGCAATTATAGGTATTGTGATTATATACTCTGAAACTATGTACTGAAACTAAATCATCGTATAATTAATTACGTCTCTATGACTACAAATACATAAGATATGATATGTACTATAATATGATATGTATATACAGTATACTCATGCAATACATGAATATAATTTACTCATGTGTTAATTGTGAAGTTATGTCTTTGTTCATTCATGCAATATTGCTTTCTTTTTTTACCTGTGCAGTCTCTTCAAAGATGTCTTCGTCCTCTGAGGAGCAGGCCTGTGATGAGTCTGAGCTGCCCTCCTCTTCCTCTCCCAGAATCCTTTTCACCTGCTCCACTGTGATGTTCTCCTGATTTGTCAGTGTAGCACAAAGGAGTGCCTGGAGGTCGTAACAGAATGATTTTAGCACAAAATTACAAATCACAAAATCAATTACATATTTTATGCACAAAAAACGAGTACCGTATGTAGATCAGATGAATCTGAAAATCACTTGAACAAGAATTTAGGTGACATCTCAGGTGAACAAAAGCTATATTTTTTACTTCTGAATGCAACAGAATGGTACCCAGCGAGTAACTGTATCAGTAATAATATTCATTAACCATGCCAATGGACCCAAGCTGCACCAATCACATACAGTAGGTGTATCTGATATAGGCAGGCTAGAGGCGAGCTAAACAGCGCTGCTATGTCAAAGTCCGAAGCCAGTCAGTAAACATTGGCCATAGTGTTATACAGTTGTGTGATATTTTCAAAAGCATGCTTGGAACTGCCCCTCAAATTGGGTTATTTTCATTACTCATAGCCAAGCCATACATCTTTCTACTGTAGATTTGGGTCTGGATTTCCAGGCTAACAGAATGGAATGAACGGGATTAATTCAAATCAATAATCAATTGTAGTGCCCTTGACCTGGAAGTAGATGTTGAAACTCATGGCTGACTGGCGGTACAGGTTGGCCGCCCCGCTGACTCCCGACACCTTCATCAGCAGGTACTTGAGACCGGGCCGCGTGTCAAAGTCACGGGCCGTCTGGTACGAGTCCAGCAGCAAGTCGAAGATGATCGCCAGGTTCTGCATGGAGATGTAACGAAGGAACCCGGCGGAACGGGGTTCCGAGACGGGCGTGGTGCGCTCCTGGCTGTCCCCTCCGGTGCCTTTGACAAACTCCTCCAGCAGGATGTCGTATAGGTTCTGTAGGAGAACCTGATGGGACAGAAGACTCACCACGATGGTTCTGAAAGGGATCCTGTATGAGGAACGCAACAGAAGTGAAGATAAGAGTTGGGCCTCTCAATACACAATTTCATTTGACGTGATCTACAGAGGAATCATAGATTGCTTAGAGCAGAGAGGGTTAAAGCGGAGTAATGAAGGATCTTTGCTTAGAATATGCTTGGGTAAAAAAGGAACGCTCTAATTCAGCTGCTCGTTTTTGCCCAGCTTTTTGCAATGTCTCACAAACACGTCACCAGACCCAAGACTCAAGCCATGCTTAAGGCACCTTTCTAGTCATTCATTCATTTCTTCATTCATTCATTCCTTTGTTCATTCATTCATTCATTCATCCATTCATCCATCTACAGTAAAATACAGTTCTTATATGGTAATACAAATGTGAATGCCGTTTATAACCCCTGGCTTGTGCAATATGAAGCAACAAGCCTCCACATGCAATGGCAACACAGCAACATAAGTCTGGTTCTTCAGTTCCGGTTTAGTTGATTCTTACCCAATTTTTCTGTGGGAGGTCCAGCATGAGAGAAAGAGACACATAAGTGAGACAACAGTCTAACGTTTACAAAGGTGCAATGTTTACCAGGAATTGCAAGTGTAGGCTACTGCTATCACCCACTTGAATAGCTTTTAAAGCTAGCGTTAGCTAGCTAGCTCGATTCACAGACTAATTCAATTATTCATTCCATATCCTTAAGAATGATTCATTGGTATCATATACAGTAGGATTACATGCGATAATACTGTAAACAAAATTATGTCTAACCACTCTCATTGCTTGTTAAAGTGTAATTCCGGTGTCAATCGGCCGTGGAGACAGTATTTTTCTTTGATCAACTACTACAAAGCTTGCCCCAGTATACCTACAGCCTTACAGTTTATTTAGTGATGTAAGGTGACACACTTAACAGTCCTGTTTTGCTCCCATATCTTTGTCCTGTCCTTAGTTAGTAATCAAGGATCTTTGATTACACTTCTCACCTGTAATAAACTTTATACTCATGTCATAAGTCAATAAAGTTGACATGTTTATGAAAACATGTTTCTGAGAAAAGACAAGTAGCCTACAATGGGGATCTACCAACAAGCAGCTGCATCTCTTTTTGGCACTTGAGTGGTAAACTTAAACTAAAAATGCCAAGATTTTAATTATGGGACCATGCTTTTCAACCGTCTTTGGTTTAGTGCATGTGACTCACAAAGGAAATCAAATGTATGAATTAAACTATAAAGGTGATGATACATGGGGCAACTTTTTGAGCAATGTTGCTGGGAAACCACATAACCAGTTCCATTCATTGTGCTTGGATGATCTTGACGATTTACTTACTGATGATTAAAGTTCTCCAGAAGAGAAATTGTTGCCCAATATCAATGGGAACATGGCAGAACTAGTGTAGTGAGAAACATTGCCCAGCAACATTGCTTAAAAAACTGCCCCATGCATCATACGGCACATGAAGTGCACTGCTGCTAGGAGTTGTATTCAGACAGGGTGGCTGTTAATCCCACCTCTTCTGTGTGTGTCCGTTAGAGTGCTGGTCTGGAGGCAGCTCTATGATAAGGACACAAGACTGAGCATGCTCAAAGCCCTCCTTGTTGCTGGGGGTTTTGGGCGAACACTGAGTATCAAGCATGAAGACCTGAGGGGGAGAGAGAGAAAGAAGGGGAGAAGAAAAAGAGAGTGGCATTAAAGAGGACAAGAATTGAGGAAAAAGGTCCCACCCAGATGGTTGAGTGGGGAAGTCAAGTCAAATGTGTGCAAGGGGCACATAATACACAGTAGGTGCTGGACAACAAATGAGAATGAATTAAAAAGTACGCACACTAGAGCTCCAATGGAATGGAAAGTTTTTTGGGGTTTTTTTAATCACCAAAGGTGTAACGTTTCGGGCCAACTTGCCCTTCCTCAGACAAGTCGTCACGTTTATCTATCTAGCTCCTTACACAGAGTGCAACCCGGAGAGGGAAATGGATGCCCACCTGTTGGGCCATGGCGCGGATCCTCCAGTACTCTGCCTCGGCTGAGGGAGAATGGGAGGGGGCAGCTACCTTCACCTCACATGCGTCACCTGAAAAACTGTCCGACCCACTCCGGAAACATGCCAGAAGGTTCTACAGGACACACAAGGACAATATCAATTGAAGGGATAACATTTGTTAGTAAACAAAATAGTTTTATGTTGGTTTTCCGCCTTAGATAACCACTCATTACAAACAACACCTCTGCACAGATCATCCATTAGTTAACTTAACTTAAGGGTCTAACGGAAATGCATCCAAATAACATTTCATATATCATCCATATTACATAAGTGAGACTATTCTTAAATCAGTAGAGCATTATGAGTGTGTACATACATACTGTATAATTTCCAGTTTGCACACACACACATCTACCGGTACTTGGATCAGGCTTGAGGACTAACCTACAGTACTCCTACAAAAAAGTTTGAGTTCAAACCCAAACATGAATGTTCACATGTCATATAATGTGAAGACGCAATATGCTTCCTACATTAGCATGTTTGCATTCTCTCACTCGCTTTGTCTTTTCAAAATCCGTATTAAAAAATCAACATTTAGCAAAGTTATCACTCACAAGAAAACACCAATTGCCCACGCCAAGATTAAAAATTGCACACTCTTGTCTGGCAGTGTCAATAGCAGCAGCAGATGAATATAAATGATGACAAAGTTGTTGTTCTGAAAGTTAAGTTTAGTGTTTGAAGAGTAGCACTAGCAGACATAGCAGTGTTACCTTGACAGGCTCCAGAGTGGCAGAGAAGGCATCTTGTAATGCACAGCAGGCTAGACGCCACATCTCTTCAGTAAAGACGGGCCCAGCAGTCACCAAAACATACCTGCCGATCACCATGTAACATGTTACTAGACACATGACATAAACAACTCCAGCTCTGGATATAAAAAACAAACGTTAAGGCAGGACTGGATAGTAGGAGTTCAACAGTGGTCTAACAGGGAAACTACATCAGGCATGTGTATGTGCATATGTATAACGTACTGTGTGCCACTATCACGTCTAGTGTAGTTACTTCCATTGATTACAGTGGAAGATAATTGTGGCAGTAGACGCAACGTGAGCTGAGTGTTTCATCTACGCGCCCGGTGTAGCTTTCCTGTTAGAGACAGACTCCAGCCGACGTGTCAGCACAGCAGGAGTTTACCTGATGCAGGAGCAGCCCACTCTAGAGATGGCTTCTGCAGGCTCGGCCACACAGGCCACCAGCAGCTTAAACAGGTCCTTCAGCATCAGGTTGATCAGACTCTCATAGCCAATGTCTATGGAACAGCATGGAGCAAAGTTATGAGCAACCAATCAATGAATCCACCAATCGACAGATAAAGGTACAGTATGTTCCTACTCAGGCTTCTGTCCCATCCACCAATGCTACAAAACTACAGTGGTTCCAGAAGTCTGAAGTGTCCATATGTGATCATTTCCTCAGCATCCTAAAACATTATGTACATAATACTTCACAAATTAATGAGTAAAATATCCCTCTAGGTTAATAAGCAATCCATAGTGACAAGAGTGGCACAATTGTGGACCAAACAACACAGTTAGTAGTAGGTAACCCATGGAGTAGCTCCACTGGTAGCTACTCACAGGGCCATGAGTGGGCCGAGAGTGGGCCGAGAGTGGGCCAAGAGTGGGCCGAGCGTGGGCCTTTGAGCGTACCTGAGTGGATGAAGCTCTGGACATGTTCCACCACCAGCTCACAGGAGAGCCCGATGGCGTGCTTGAAGTTGGCCGCTGCTATGTCCCAGTAGGAGTGGTCGCCGTGGCTACGCTGCAGCCACAGCGACATCACCGGCAGGAGAAGCTGGATGACAGAGAATATGGCAAAGCCTGGCCCTGAGAGAGAGAGACAGAGAGACAGAGAGAGAGGGAAAGCAAAAAGAACAACACAAAAAGAATTAAAAAAGAAGAAACGAGGGAGGGAATGAAGGAAAGCACTGTGAAGATGAGACAAAGGATTACAGGAAAAACATTTCTGTTGTGTCTCTGTTCTCTGTGGCTTTTCACATTGGCATGAGCGGTCTCTGGTACCTGGTATCCTGGTGATGTCTCGGAGCAGCTGGAACAGCAGGTCCAGGGTAGGGGGTTGGTGCTGTCGTGGGCAGTTGGACACGGCAGCCGTCAGCTGCTCCAGCAGCAGGATCCACACCTGAATCAGGCCTGCAAAACACACACAACGTGCATCTGAGGATGAATTTACTGTACAGTATGTGTACATGCAAGATGCAACTATCCACCATCAATTCTTCTGGATTAACTTGCCTAAAATGTTTGGTCCCTTTTGATTAGTTAACAGTGCATACACATTCAATTGCCAGCCAATATGAGTATTTGGTTCAGTTTCGTACAGTATTTGGCTATTTTGATTTTGGACATTCACAGCAGCATCGAAGAAATTTCAGCATTCTCCATCTGACAGAAAATGTATTTTTTTTATTAGGCAGTCTCTAATGTTTCCCATGCACTCTCTTTCCTGACCATGACAATGCAACAGACAGTGTGGCACCTGTGTCGTCGTCAAACTCGGCCAGGACGCAGTCCATGCCATCCTCGCTGCTGACCGAGCGCTCCTGTGCCCGCATGGGCAGGCTGGCCAGCCGAGCCCCCAGGAACACGGGCTTGGAGGGCATCTTGAAGATTTTGGCAAGCAGCTGAGGACAGAGAGTCACACGCCAAGCAGATGACAAAGAAGTTTTGTTCACAGGGGTTTGTACAGCTTATGAGATTATATTATTATTATTATTATTATATAGTTGTATTGATTTTGTAATTTGGTTTTCCAAATGAAGGTTTTGTATGACACAGTGTAATAATGAGATTGTTCCACATTGCTACATAATAAGGGAAACGATAACATTATGTTGAAAGTCTTCACTGAGGTTCTTAGTGTACATTCAAATGTTTTTAATGCAATCCAGTACAATTCCGTTAGAGCTCAATGTTCAGTCATTCTTCCCTGAATATGCAATGGATGGTAATATGTACTAGACATGAAATGACATTATGATCATATTATGAGTAGACGGCTCTTGATCACAAGAATTTAATAACTTTTTAAATTCCATTTATGAGTACATGAATTAACTACTTGAACTTGAACTTGAACTATGACAACAGAGATGACCCTTTTGGTGTGGGTGTTCCAGTTATTACCATTGTGAATAATTAATGGATGGTGATAAACTGAAACCACACATTTATGACCATGCTATAAAACAGAGATAATCACTTGTATTATCTTCTGTATATATGGTTGGGGAAGTTTTTAGCCATTTGTATTGTGCTGCTGCAAACTGTACCTCCGAGCACTTCCTCAGGTAGTCCAGCGCTGGCAGACACAGGTCCGTGGAGCTGTAGCCCATCACATGCACACAGTCTCCAATCTCTTTGTAGTCCACCTCACCTACAGTATGGCCGAGAACACAGATATCTGATGTAGCTTGAGCAAGAGGACACACATTTGAGTGATGCAATGGCTTTTCACATGAACCCTGACTATGGTCTGGGGCCATCATCACCATTAGCAACTGCAATACAAATGGATGGACATTACAATATTCCACAGCTGGATCCACATACAGTAGCTCAATGTAGGAAATGGTATGTCACTGGCTATTTCAGATGTACACAGATGAGATAGATGAGATAGATAATTTATTGATCCCCAAGGGGAAATTTAAGACACATTATCAAACAGATACAAATATTGTATTCTTTAAAGCTGTCTTACCCAACCCCTTGACAAACTTCATAAGGCACATGATGTAGTCTGTTGCTGCATTGGCAAACACTTGAATGTTGTCTGTGTTGATGAAGGCCTCAAAGACGTCAAACACTGGGGCCTGGGATTTCCCTGCAGTGTCAAGGATAAAATAACCACAAATAAATTATCATAACCAGTCTACTTATGATCCAGTTCACTTACGATGTTTTTAAGAACAATATGAATCGTACTAAATGTGTACAAAAATATGTCATATCTTTACAATATGCTATACATATCTGCTTTCCATGAGGGTGTATTTCTAATACATGCTGAATGCTTTTCTTCCACACGCGCACACAAGGAGCAGTTGTTTGACATGACCCAACAGTGTACTGCTCAGGGCAGGCCTGACTCACCCATGGAGTACTCCCCAATCAGGTAGTTTTTGGTGTCGGTCTTGCTCCCGTGGACCGTCCTCAGGGCACTGAAGAGGGGCCTCCAGCCTGACTGGATCTGGGGGGAGCACATCTCCACCAGCTCCCCGATGGAGGTCACCACCTGTGGGCAGCAGAAGACAGGGCAGGGGTGTGGGTGTGGGTGTGGGTGTGGGCAATGGGTACTACTCAGGCATTTCTGTGCAGTATTACTGGCAGGTGAAGGTGAGGTTAAGTATTACCCAACCAAAGTGAATAGGATAAACAATCACGGTTTAAATCTACAGAAACATACGTTTGATTTCAACAAGGGCAAATGGATAACAGTGTTCCATATTAGACATACTAGCAAGAGGAGAGTCATGTATTCCCTGTCAGTCAAAGTCAAAGTCACATTCTTTGAATATCTTGATATCAGTGTATCAGTGAATCAAGAAACAAGCCAATTTATCCCCAATTGACCAGTGCCTTCTTGTTAATCCAAAAAGCATACTATACAATTCCTTTCCTTTTGTTTTACACTCATTAATTCAAACATTCTTTACACCAATTCAACAAATGTTCTTTACAGACTCCTACAGGCCAAGAGTTTCATTCACTTACTGTACACATGTATGTATTATTCATCTGCTGAACATGGATTATTACAGAGCTCTGCATCATATAGGTGTAGTGTAGCACTCCCCCCAACCATTAGAGTACAGTAATGTCCCGCATATAAACCGCATTGTGTATAAGCCGCAGGACAGTGTTTTATGCAAGTTAAAAGAAATAAAACCATATTAACACCATATTAACTGCCCCCCTGTATTAACCTCATAGCTGAAGACATTTTGCAAAATCAATGTATAAGCCGCGGCTAATCTTGTGCTTATGCTGATCTTGTGAGTCCCTGTGCGTTCTGAGTGTGACATCCTCACCTGGTCCTGCACGTCCTCGTCACACAGCTCCAGCTGCATGATGTGCTCGAAGGGCCGGAAGAGCGCCTCGTTGAAGTGGAAGTGCGGGAGCTCGGCCCAGCTGGTGAGCACCTCCATCAGCACGTCGTGGATGAAGGACACGGCCTTCTGGGAGACGTGGCGCTCTTTGTGACAGGCTGCCTAGAGGGGTGACATGGGGGCATAGCATGAAAAAGAGGGATGGAATTCAAGCATGTGTTTGTATTCGCACATGTGCAAAAAGTGCTGTATGACTGTGTACTATGTATTTATTACCTCCGCCAAGGAGGTTATGTTTTCATCGGGGGGGGGGTTAGTCTGTCTGTCTGTCTGTCTGTCTGTCTGTTTGTCTGTTGTTTGCGAAAACAATTACGCATGAAGTGGGCGCAAAAGCGTACATCTGCGCCTCCGAGTGCTTTTCTAGTTTGCACTTTGACCGCTTTTCTATGCAGTATTGATTGAAGCAGACTGATGATGTACAGTACTCCACCAAAGGTGTACCATGATCATTGGTCATATTAAGATAACAATTGGAACTGCTATCAAAACTATCGCACTGTCCACTGTAGGTGTGGCTCATTATCTCTTTGGGTGAGGCATGCTACATAAGCAAAAAGCATGTACACCTTTATTACCTCTATAAAAACTCAAAAAGAGAAAGAGACAAAGAGATTGTCGGCTTATTTCTGACCAAAACAAGTTCCCAAATAGTGCCAAAACTACCATTAGATAACACCTGAGGCACCTGAAAGTGACAAAATTCTCAAGGGTCAAAATAAAGACAGAATTCACACACAAGTGCAAAAGGTTCTGAATGAACATGTACACAGGATGGACTATACAGTATGCATTTATTTCATGATTTGACTGTAGTTTACCTCATGATACAACAATACACAAATGCACACACTGCTACTGTAGAGGAACATGATTTTTGAGACGAGTCATAATGCTTAAATCCCAGAAACTCTGAAATGAAACTCAGAGGTAGTGTACTGTGGTATCCTTCACTAACTTTCATTTACTAGTAATCTATGCTAGTAATCTAGGTTTGGCCAGAACTGCACTGAGCAATGGTCCCAATAAAAAAATAAAACAACAATTAAAATCTGAAGTGTGACGTACTGATATGTCATAGAGGGGTTAATGGTCTCGTGTACGTCCCCCTGATAATCATTTACTAACCACTTACCAGAAGCCTGAAAGACATAAAATGTCGAAACTTAGGGCATTCGCCCATAGAATTAGGCAATTGGGTTTCCTTAGCATGCACAACTGGCTGTATGATTCATCTGTATTTTACCATGGGCCCTACTTTATACTTTGATTTCTTTTTTTCCCTTTTACCACTATACTGTTCTTTAATTTGGGACATATAAGGACACATGTCCTTATTCCACTGCATGCCATGTGGGCTGAACTCTTAACTTACTGTAACGCACAATTTACAATCAGTGATTCCCCTGACAACTGTTGCACACAGTCTAGATAGTCCCTGCCAGTAATCACCACCAGTCATTCTGTCCTTTATGGTAGTAACCTTACGGTAAATTAGCTGTGAGACATAAGGTAAAATCTCTACTTCCTAGCTTTTCCTCATCATAAAGTTTAAGACCACAGGTGCTCCTAAATGAAAAAATGTAGGAGCACAGAAAAACATTTAGGAGCACTATGACATTTTCTTGAAAACCTTATTGCCTTAAAGGGACACTTCACCGATTAGCATTAAGCTTTGTATCTTTAGAAAACCAGTCATGTTTTTGAATGGCCGTGCAACATTCCCTCAGTTTGCCTTGAGACAGGAGAAATACAGTTTTCAATGTTGGACTTCCTGCTTTCAATGATCGTCATTTTACATCATTGAAAGCAGGAAGTCCTATATCTTTGTCGAGTAGATGAAACTACAAACACTTTCCTCATTTCTCCAAGAGGGGGCGCTAGCGGTGGGACTTCACTTGCAGAAACTAAAATATATAGCCGCCATCTTTTTTGGAAGTATAGGTTCCCGGTCTGTGGAGAAAGCTGATAAGTAACTATGATTTAATATTAAATACTAATTCATTGAATGCTGATATTGAAACTGATATGGCAAATGGGAATTCTGAAGATCTGGTATGTGAATTTGATGCACGAGATGACCTGTACGAGCTGTGATACAGCACAGAACATCAAGGCCTGCAGCAAGCCTGGACGTCGATTAGGATCATTGGCTGTCGATTAGCCTTTGCCTGGGCTAGCTCAAACTAGCATGGACTAGCTCTCACAAGGTCAGTTATCCTATGTTATTCACAAGTAAGTTATTGCACAAATAGTATTAGCGATACTAATACTTGTTAAAGGTCGGGTATTCTAGCATATGCGGTCAATTTGTGGGACATTTGACATGGAAATATGTTAATTAACGTTTTGGGTTTGGTTTTTCGCGATTTTTTCGCTAATTCCTTTTGAAGACCAGCAACATTGATATATGGCCACAAGATTGAGTACAACATAAAACAATGATGCCAAAATGTTACATTAATGAGTCCTTCTGTGTACTTGTCTACTTCCTGGTGGGTGCTGGTAAGGCAGTGAAAGGCAGGGAATTCTGGGAGTTGTTGGATTTTATCCACATAACCCAAAAATACATTTTCGGCTTTTTTCTCCCATCTCAGGGGAAAATGAGGGAATGATGCACAACCATTCGAAAATATGACTGGGTTTCTAACAATAGAAAGCTTAAAAGGATAGTTCGGGTTTTAATACACGAAGTTATATGGGTTCCCTGTCAGCAACGTTGTGCATCAGCACTGACTTACCCCCCGACAGCGTCCTGTGAGCCGAGATCCAGCCGGTTTTTGATCGTTTTTGATGCTGAAGAAAGTAGTCCGGCAAGTTGCTGGGGTCACGAAAGTAAAGTGTTCCACAAAAACGTTGTCCAGCTGTCAGTAGCGCGCAGTGATAGGAATCGAGAAGAATAGTGCCAAGTGATAACGAGGTTTGAATTTTTCCTGGACAACGTTTTTGTGGTGCAAATATATCACTCTTTTGAACGCATATGGTTTTGAGAGGAAAAACACTTTACTTTCGTGACCCCAGCAACTGGCCAACTTCAGCATCAAAAACGATCAAAAACCGGCTGGATCTCGGCTCACAGGACGCTGTCGGGGGGTAAGTCAGTGCTGATGCACAACGTTGCTGACAGGGAACCCATATAACTTCGTGTCTTAAAACCCGAACTATCCCTTTAATGTAAATGGGTGAAATGCTCCTTTAAGCAGGATACAGATCATTCACAGCAGTGGCAATCCTAGTCTCTGCTCAAACCCTCCACACACACAGAAAATGGCTTGTCTTGTTTCTATTTCATATTTTGAATTCAGAATTTGTATACTATTTGATAAACCTAAATAAACAGTTAAAACAACCGTGTGTTCACTGAGTGTAGTGTCCTACCTCCACCAGATGGGGCGCTACCACGCTCCATGCTCTCATCATGTGCAGCAGGGGGCGACTCTTGTTCCGCACGATCCGCAGCATGGCCTCCCCCAGTCGGTACAGGTGCAGAGCGCTGCGACGGTCCTGTGTGGACTTCGCTTCACCTGAAAGAGGGGAGGAGAGGAGGAGAGGAGAGCAGATGAAGAGACAGAAAAGACAGAAAAGGGGAGAGAAGAGAGAAAGAGAAAAGAGAGAAGAGCAAAAAAAGAGAGATGACGTTACAACAGGAGGTCAGAGTATAATGGGATGATTAAGGACAAAGAAGTTATAAACCGAACGGCAACCTTGAAAATCCCTTGACAATCTAAAAGGGGGTCTAAATTTCATTTCAACCATGAACAAAACAGTGAACAAAGCTCTAATCAGGCCTGAAAACAAGAGAAGAAAGGGGAAGAGGCAGAAGAGGCAATATTGAGAAAGGGTCAGCTGGATGGTTCAAAATAGAGAAGATAATTTAAAAAGAAACACTGAGTCAAGTCACTCCAGCACATCCCTAAAACTCTGACCAGTATGGGGGTTTCATATGTGTGTGTGTGTGTGTGTGTGTGTGTGTGTGTGTGTGTGCGCGTGTGTGTGTGAGGAGGGGGGGGGGGGATTACCTGGCATGGCGAGGGAGTAGTCCCCAGTCTCAGTGACGGAGTCAAACAGCTGGGACTGGGAGGCCTTTCTCAGCTGGTGCAGGAACCCCACCAGGCCCACCAGATTCAGCTTACTGGCCGCATCCTCAAACAACCTACATGCACATACAATACATCACAAGAGCTGATCTGAGCAGTGCGGAAAGAGATCATTGATGAATGCAATGCACAACAGAACAGTATTGAAATTACTGCACATGCTCCTTGGCATGTGGCATGTGACCTTCATATCACGAGTAAAGGATATTGGATCAGTTCCTGGAAGACTGCACAAACATCGGAAGACTGCATTATATAATTGCTGGCACAATATTAAATGGGTTTAAAAGTACCATATGTTTGCTGACAAGCAATGTTGTATGCTGCCTATGCTTTATATAACAAACGTTTATACAAGGCACATACTGTACAGTAGTGTGTCAAACTGAGAAAATGGCTGTAATACTATAAAACTAAATCTAATATGCCTACTGTTTTTACTGTTACAGTATATCAGCTGACCAGGCAACAGATTGCTTTAGAACTTGGGAAACAAACTTCACAACTTGCATTACCACTCATTAGTCACTCATTCTTGTCAGATGCCATGTTTCTTATTTCCTGTGTTTAATTTGATCAGAATGTTACTTAAAAACTATTTCCTCGTTCCCGTAGCGGTTTCATTCAAATGTAGCAATTACACTTACTTCCTCCCATCTGCCCGGCTAACCACACCTCTCCACTTTTGCTCTATACCAACTGCCATGAAATGTTTTCATTCTTAAACTCTGAATTAATAATAAACACTGAATTAATCTGATACCACTGTATGAGTAACTCATACAATTAATTCAAAACCCATTAACCAAATGAGTACAGTAACAGAGTGACCTTACTCAACCTCCCCTCACTTCTAACCAGCTATTACCATTGACACACATAGATGAACTGCGTCTATAAAAGTGTTCTGTCTGCCCATACGTACCCAGGATTAAATTGATGCTTGCATTCCACATACCATCCACTTAGTGTACAATCTATTTACTTGGGTTAAGTGCACATCTATGCAGGAATTATCCTACGACTGAGACTATGCTCACAACTGCCATCTATTGGCCATTTGTTGGTAGTACTGAAAAACATTATTAGGTGACAAAAACTGACTATGAAGGAGTAAAAATCACAGTAAAAATGGACTGAGACATACAAAAGGGAAATTAATTAAAAAATGGATGGAAAATGCAGGATATAAATAAATGAATAAATAACATGCAATTGAGAATAATATGGTAGAACACAATGACAAACACCATGGCCTCCAGTGCTCCAGCACACACTGGCCACAGAGCCTCAGCATATAGCCCCCCCTCACCTGTCGGCCTGCGTGGAGAGCGTGCACACAGCTTTGGCTGCGCTGGGGCCCGTGAGCAGGCTCCCCCCTCTCAGCTCCAGACCTTTCCCGCGGCCGCCCTCCTTCAGCAGCTCGGGGATGGACAGAGGCTGGATGACCGGCTGACTCAGCCCCAGTCCCGGCTCCCTCTCGGGGCTGGGCTCGCCGTCCGGCTCCAGGCCCAGGTCCACGGCCTGCTGGGCCTGCGTGATGGCCAGGTGGGGCTGGGCGCTGCTGCCGTCGCTGAAGTGGGTGTGCTCCAGCGAGCTGATGTACTCCACCACCCTGTCCAGCAGCGCAAGCAGCAGGGGAAACGAGAAGTCTGTCGTTACCATAAAAACATTTTTATCTGGAATGTCTGCCACTCTTACACATCCACATACATTGTACGGACTTTGGAAAAGAGAGCTTGTTTACTGGTATGATAGCTAGCAGAAGAGGCACCTCAGTGTCCCAAACATTCTCACCTGTGAGGAACAGCTTAGTTGGTACAAGGTATCTTTTTGAACTCTTTCAATAATATGGAAAACATCTATGTGGGAGGCTGTATAAAATACATTTTCCTGTGACTATAAACATACACAGTGGTCTGTTCTATTATAAGACCTCATCCATAGAACATCCATAGTCTGCCTAACAAGAAAATGATGCCATATCTTCACAATATTTTCATGGTATCTTCTCTTTTGCATATCAGTATAACCTAACCCCCACAGTGCTACCAACCTTTCCTAGAATGACCACACAGGCTCTGTGGCACTGTTGCCATGGTGATGTCAGGTGCTCGGCCTACCTGAAGACGTGGGGCCAGCAGTCCTGGTTGTGGCTGCCCATCTCCAGGCCCACGTTGAGGATGGCGTCCATGCAGAGGACGTGGGCCGTGTGCAGACGCACACCCTGCGGACGAGACATCTGCTCCAGCTTCTGCTCCATACGCTGCTTCACTGCAGTGGGAGTGAGGGAAGACATGGACATGTGTGCATGAACGCATGGAGTGTGTCACGAGTCACAACCCTGTCAGACCTGTCCATGGTATTATTTCTATTCTATTGTGTCCTTCCAGCAGGGGGCGGTAGACGTGCCAGTGCGCGCAGGTGTGCGAGATTTGGGCCTGATGTGGGCCAGTGCATAAAAAGGCCACTTCCCAAGATGCGGGCGGACTCCCTCTCCTCTCGACCATTCTATACTTTCTATAATTACTTAATAAATATGATTTATTGTTACTTTTGCGTGGAATATTTATGTTATACATGCTTGAGCCAGCATGTGTGACAAGTGTGTGTATGTGAAGACATGGAGTGTGTGTATGGAGGCATGGAGTGTGTGTACGAAGATATGAATATGTGTGTATGAAGGCATGGAATGTGTGTATGGGGAGGTTTGACCAAGAAGTTAACAATGTAAGTTAAAGAGTGTGAGTAATCAGGTGTGAGCTGTGCCTTTGGATGTGGACGAGTTTGTGTGTGAATGTGTGTGTATATGTATGTGTATAAGAGTGTGTGTAACTGTGTACTGCATGTGTGTGTGTGTGTGTGTGTGTGTGTGTGTGTGTGTGTACCTTGAGTAATAGCGTCCCCCATCTCTGTTGCCTCTCTCTCCTCCTTCTCTTCCTGGACACAGGAGGCTGCAGCCATCTGAGCAAGAGCTGATGCACAGTTGGCAGCAACACCTACACATACACACACACACACACACACACACACACACACACACACACACACACACACACACACACACACAGACACACACAGACACACACACACACACACACACACACAGACACACACAGACACACACAGACACACACACACACACACACACAGACACACACACACACACAGACACACACACACACACACACACACACAGACAAACACAGACACACACACTTATTCAGTGGTTTGATCACTCATATGTAGTTGCCCTCACACTCCAGTACTGCTTGTTTTACATTTCACACGTTAGAAATAACACCTGAAAATGGTGCTACTGGTTGCAAGGAATACTGCTGCCATGCCATTAGCTGACAGCCTGCCAAGGTGCACAACCTTGACATATCAGATCATTCTCCCATGCCGACAGGAAGTGCATCCAACTTTAAGTCTAATATTTTATTCAGCCTTGACAAAAACAAATAGCAGTATCATGAGATGCATGAGACTTAAAAGGTAACATAAGGTCACAGTGGCACACAGCCTTGGCGCGTTGTCGTGGCGGCGTGTTACCTAGCGCGCAGCTCAGGGCGGCAGCCTTGCGTAGGCCATCCAGGCTGAGGCAGATGGCATCCCGCTCACGCTGGCTCTGCTCCTTCACGCCCTCGGCCCCGGCGCCCAGGATGAAGGCCAGGCCCTTGGAGCTGCCAGCCATGCGGCCTGTCAGGGGCGCCGACAACGTGTCGATCAGGTTCTTCCAGCAGCCCGTCAGGATGTAGCGTGCAAACACCATACCTGGAGATAGATAAGATAACCAGTGGATAAAGCTTTACCAATTGCCAAAGAATGTCTGTGTCTGTGCGTATCTGTGTGTGTGTGTGTGTGTGTGTGTGTGTGTGTGTGTGTGTGTGTGTGTGTGTGTGTGTGTGTGTGTGTTTATATCAGTAATACTGGCATACATGATACATGGCACAGTATATACATGATATATTGGGAGGCTCTATACAGGGATGGGCTACTTTTAAAACAAACTATCTAATACCCTAATTTTAAGTGCATCAGAATATAAAATACCGTACCCACGCCATGTATCAAAATAAAATCTTTTTTAAATACTTTTTAAAGGGGGTATGAAATCAGTTTGCAAACCTTCCATATCTGTCTATCTAATCTATTCCTTCATCAGTACACTGACTCTGTTGATTAAGTGGACAGTTTGAGAGAAACAGCTTCTTTTCTGCCTATGAGACATGCCATAAACCTACAGTCAGTCAGCAGGTCAACTATTCTGGCCTGACTGTTTCATCTCATAGGCTATCTTATGCTAACTACTGGATCAGAGATGCACTCAAAAAGTCACAACTGAACTTGTCAAGTGGAACAAAGTGAAGACAAGTCTCTGACATTCTCAATGCACACCCATTAGGGTGCATCAAAAAATACCATTTTTGAATTTTTATATGGCTGGGTGCTAATAGTGTTCCAATATAGGTAGAAACAACACATGCAAAATATTTCTCCAGGACATGATGATTTAGGGGTGCCACCACACATCTGTTTTTGGTGGATAAAGTGGCTGTGGTGCTCAATGGTCACCATGGCGATCTGAGGTAAAAAAAAAATGCTATAGCTCATTATTATAGCTTATTATTACATTCCTACTATCATATCTTTAGTTGTGTCTTGTATACTTATTTATCAAAAGTAATGTAAGTCATATTTATAGGTATTTGGTGCTCATTACATCTAGCTACCGTGAACTAGCAACAGTTTGCTAACCACACCACCTCCCATATTGCTTGATTGCACTGTAATGCTGTTGGCTGTTTGGTTGGGCTTTGACTAACCAGGTACCGTGGAAGTGCTAAATGGTGCAATAGGGAAGGCCAGGGCAGGGCAACCACACAACCGGTTCCATGTGTGACTGCATTATTCAAGTTCTCAAGAAACTTGAGGTTGGTGGTTTGGTTTTTAATTAACTACTAGGTAATTTGTATGGTAGGAGCAGGCTTCACTCAGTCTCTAAAACCCTGTCGGCTTTCTATCTTTTAAAAAAACACCCAGGTCAAGTGTTTTCTGTAAATAAAAACCTCCTCGTTTGAACACGCCCTAGGTTTGTGTGCTCCTGAGGAAGGCGCTAACCCGAAATGCGTCTGTGCAATAAAAACGCGTTTAAATGCAAAGTGCGACCTTTTTTCCTTTTCTTCTTTAATTAACTAGGTACCATGTAAGCTCTGAATGGAGATACTGTATATTAACATCAAGGAGCACAAGTATGACCAGTTCATTGTGTTGCTTTAGGTGATACATGAGACAACTTTTTTGTTGCAGGGCAACCACATAACTGCTTCCTAGATGATTAAAGTTCGGAAGAAACGTAAGGTTGGTATGAGAGGGAGTGTATTGTGTGTGTGAGCAACCTACACGTTACTCATTTCACACGGGATCATCTTCCTGAATCTCAATATTCTTAGCAACTCAGACAAGTCAGCACCCATCAGAAGTTACACTACTGTATATTGCCAAAAGTATTGCGTCACCTGCCTTGACTGGCATTCTTCATCGATAGGTTTTTAATATGACGTTGGTCCACCCTTTGCAGCTATAACAGCTTCAACTCTTCTGTTAATGCCCATCCCCGAGCTGGGCTTGGCCCCTTAGTTCCAGTGAACTTGGCATTAACCAAGAAATTTTGGACAATTCCATGCTCCCGACTTTGAGGGAACAGCTCGGGGATGCCACTTTCCTGTTGTGCACCACCCAAAATATTTGGCAGTATTTTTTTTAACTACAAAAATACACATAAAATATTTTGAAACAAAATCCAAAGCCATTTTCTTCCACCCAATATAATACAAACAACAAATACATGTATCATCAATAATCCCTGGGTATATAGATCTGTGTGCACATCTGTATGTGTGTGTGTGTGTGTGTGTGTGTGTGTGTGTGTGTGTGTGTCTACGGAGGACTTCTCTAACCAACCTGCCATCAGGGTGTCACTGCCACTCTTGTCACAGAGAAAGGGTGACTGTGTGGACGCCTTGCGAATCAGCTGCCCCCCTATGGCACTGCTGCCAAGACCATCAATGTCTACAGAGAGAGAGAGAGAGAGAGAGAGAGAGAGAGGGAGAGAGAGAGAGAGAGAGAGATAAGGAGGGAGAGGGAGAGAGAGAGAAAGAGAAGGAAGGAGAGGGAGGGCATGGGAAAGAGAAAAAGTATGGGAGAGAGGGATAGAGATAAAAACATAGAAATTAAGAGTCAGAGGGAGATCCAGACAGTAAACAATGGATCGATTTGTGGGGTGATCCAAATCGTCTAGACAGGGAGGATAAACCTTTCAAACATCTCCACTGTTTCCACTGGCTTTAGCAGTACTTGTTCTCTACTCATGTCAAAGTCTCTCACCGTCATGCACTTCTCTTAAACCAGTGGTTGAAAAGGTCATCCTAGCAGGCTAAGAAAAACACACTTTGATGTCATGCCAGAGAAACATCATCTCAAGAAGTATGCAAGCTCCTTCAACACATCTGCTACACAGCAGGTGGAGCACAGCCTACAGATGAACACATTCAAGTCCATGTTTTCCATTTTTAACCCATTGGCAATTTAAAATGATCAAGAGCATGCTTCAACAAGACATTTGCGTAAAACGACCAGAAGGAAGTCTTTGTTCCTTTAGAAGTTATGCATACCAGCTTAGATACCATTAATTTCCATTTCCTTAGGACATACTGGTACATACATGCTCATGGTCCAAGATGTATGGGATACACACCAACACGAGAGAGCTCTTGAACAGTCATATAACACCACTTGTACTGTATGTATGGAGTAACATGCAATTAGCATTGTTCATTTATATCATATCATTTGTATCTACATGCTCTGATAGATAGATAGATAGATAGATCGATAGATAGATAGATAGATAGATAGATAGATAGATAGATAGATACTTTATTGATCCCCAAGGGGAAATTCAAGAAAAAGGGGAAATTCTCTGGTTGTAGCTCATGAACAGATCCCTACTGTATGAGATTCCTACAGTATGTAAAGGCCAGTGTTGAGTTACCTGTTAGCATGGTGATGAGGGGCAGTGAGTGCTCCTCAGGGGAGCCCCAGTACCCTGCCTCCCCCAGCAGGCTGCGCTCCAACACCTGGTGGTAGAGCTCCTCGATCCAGGCCTGGGAGAGAACCACCAGCACACCGCTGCTCTGGATCTGACGCACAAACTCTTTCTGTGGGGGGAAGACAGATCTGGGATCAAGGCATGGATGCTAGATGACAGCAGTGAGTGTAGATAACACACTGCTGTGTTCGTCTCTGCATAGTACTGATGCTATAGTAGCATATGTTACAGTAAAGAGAGCACTATACTGTAAAAGAGCCATATTTTGAAGATGTGTTTTTGCTTCTCTATAGAGATGATGTCTTTAAAGTAAGGCTAAAGTACATCTAGCAGACTATACAATACTGCAATACTGCCTATATCTTTATCCTTAACCTGTGAAAATGTTCACTTGACAAACAAGTATGTGTGGACCTGCAGTGCTGACCTGGGAAAGAGAGGCTCTCACCAGAGTGATCAGAGCAGGCATGGGCTTCCTGCGGTAGTAGTCGCAGCAGCACAGCTTGAGGTTGAGCAGCAGCGCGTAGTAGGACACCAGGTACAGGCCGTCTGCGTTCATCAGGGCCTGGCAGCTCAGGTTGTCACTGACCTCAAAGCCTGGAGAGTGGATACCCCCTGAGTAAGGAGGTGAATGATGGTAACAAGCTGCTCCAGTTCATTTAGGCATAACCTCCTTTAATGTTTCTCCACCAGAAGTTAGCCTTCTGTAACTCATTGTTTTAGTGACATTCATATATTTATATTCACAGGGAAAACTACTTTTCTCTTTGATTAGGTTCCTTAGGTCAACCCTTGTGCTGACCTAAATCTCTAAGGACTCACAACTAGGATTGTGTGAGTACATGAATAAGCAACCTTAAAAGCTCTGCAAACACACTGTAAAGAGAGACGATTTAGACAAAAGGCAAGTCATAATAATAATTTCTAACCATAGGATGATTTAAGTATAATATAAAGCATGTATTTGTGAATGTGAGTGAGTCCAGTATGGGATACTGTCCAGTATTCTGACTCAGTATGATAAGAAAAGACCCATCTGGACTGTACTGTCTGCATCCATGCCAAATGCCGCCCCTACCCACCCTCAGAGCAATTAGTCTGCGCTGAAAGGCAACGTCGACACATAATGGCAGGCTCCTCAGTGGCTGCCATGGCAACCACATTCACTCCTCATATCAAATGCTAATACGCTGTTTGCAAGTCCTTCTAGACAGCAGGCTCCTTAGCCTCAGCAAACACTAGCCGTCTGTCACTCATTTCATTGCAACTGAGAGAAGAGTCTCGTGTGAACAGGGTTCAGATCTGGCCCAGATGTGGCCTAGTGAATGGTGCTACCTGCACAGGTAAACTTGTACTACTACGACTATTGTACTACTAATACTTCTTGTACTCAAAGGTGGAAAAGTCTTTGTATTGGCTCTCTACCTGTTTCACTAATTAGCTCATCTACCTGGCTGAGGAATAGTGTAGTTGGAGCAAATATGTGGCAGGACTTTTACTTTGTGAAGCTGGACTACAGTATGATTATTTAAGTGATATCTATGTAGCCCTAAATTGCATGTGATTGCAAATACCTTTCTGGATTATGAAATAAAAAACAAGTTTTACACAAAAAACGCTTTACATAAAAACGAAGAATCACAATTTGGGACAAGGAGTGTACGGCTTCTGCATTGGAGCGGTCCCAGGTGCAGCGCTGCAAGTTACCTGCTTGGAGTCCGGAGCAGAAGCTGGAGGTGAAGTTCTGGAGGCAGGTGTCCACCTCGGCCGAGCTCTGCATGGAGAGGAGGCGCGGCAGCAGGCCGGCGAGCGACTGCACCAGGATGCGCGCGCTCTGCTGGTCGGCCTCCTGGTTCTTGAGCAGCTTGAGCGAGAGCGCGGCGGTCCGCAGCGAGCGGTGGCCCGGGCAGTCGCGCGGCGTCTGCTCCTCGTCGGCCAGCGAGCCGTTGTCCGAGCCCATGTCCGACACGTCCGAGCGGCCCGAGTCCTTCTCGGCGGCCATGGAGTACTGGTCGCACGAGTCGAACTCGGTGCGCGACAGGTCCTGTTCGTCCACGCTGAAGTTGCTCTCGCTGTAGCGTGAACCACCACCGCCGCCGCCGCCGCCGCCTCCACCACCACCTCCATGGGAGCGCGTGCGGGACTCCACTGACAGGAAGTTAGTGATGTCCGGGTAGGCCATTGCGTGGCTCCGCTGGACAACGTCCGGAGGCTCTGTGGTGGCCGTGCTGGCGGGGCCTGGCTCGCGTCTGGCCGCCGCCGGTGCCTCTGCGCCGGTCGCCGTCCCGCCGCACGGGGCCGCCGGCGACGTCAGCCGCGGCTCCTCCCCGCACTCCTCCTCCTCCTCCGGCGAGGTGTGCCCCATGTCCCCCTCCAGCGTGGTCTGGCCCGTCTCCGTGGTGACGCTGATGCTGATGTCGGGGCTGCGCTCGGGGGCGCGCGGCTCCCAGGCCGCCTGCTCGGCCGACAGGATGCGCCGCTGCCAGCGGAAGTCGGCCTCGTTGACCTCCATGGACTCGCGCGTGGACTCCGGGCCGTCCTTCAGTTCGTCCAGCCGCCGCAGCAGCAGGCGGGCCTGCTCCGTGTGGAGCCCTCGGCCCTGGCTCAGCTCGTCTAGCGCCCCCAACAGGGCACAGGCGCACGACACGGAGGAGTAGCACGCCTCGATGCCGCCCTTCATGCAGGCCTCCGTCATGCCATCCATCACCCTGACAACACCCATGCAGCAGCACACAACAGACACAGAGAATTCTAGAACAGAACTTATTGATAAACACTGACAAAAGGCACTGCGTGTGCAACAGTTGTGCAGAACAGATTATCAAGAGCATATAGAGACATAAAGTAGATTTAAAACATTGAACAAGTAATATGCTTGAATTTCTTGAATTTCCCCTTGGGGATCAATAAAGATTTAAGACTTTGAACAAGTAATATGCTTGAATTTCTTGAATTTCCCCTTGGGGATCAATAAAGTATCTATCTATCTATCTATCTATATACCTTGGGGGCAGGACTAGGAGATGCTGGGATCAACAGCAGGGCTGCTGAACACAAATCAAGCATGGCTCCAAGTTTGTTTCTGAAACGTTTGAGAACCGTGCATCCGTTTTTTAAGTGCTTTTCAGCTGAGAGAGAAATGTGTGTCTGGCAGGGTGCTTACAGTTTGAGGAGGTCGAGATAGGACTTCCTCTTGGAAAAGGACCTCTTCCTGGTCTCCGGTTCAATGACACAGGGACCAGCCAAGTCAAACAGACGCTGAGGACTACCCAGGATCTGCAGTGCAAGAAAACAAAATAATGATCACGTCCAGGTTTTCTCAGTGGTGTTATGCCTCAAAATGTAAATAACTTTACGATAAACACTTCCTGACTCTGGCCATCATTCTATGTACTGTACTGGTGTCAAGCTGGCAAACTCTTTTGATAAATCATTCTGTTTGATAATAACTTTAGATGGCACATTAGTACAGACAGAGCTTTGCCAATGCCTTGGTGTTTGAATTCCATATGTGGCCTCAATTGCTAGAAGCTTTCAATAAAGTGCATACCACTTGGCATAAGCATCAATGGAAAAGCATTATGAGCAGAAATATATTTTTACTATAGTGTTGTTGTGTGTATGATTCTCTAGAACTTGCTGTGTTGCCATGTGTAGGATTCTCTAGAACTTGCTGTAGTGTTGCCGTGTGTAGGATTCTCTAGAACTTGCTGTAGTGTTGCCGTGTGTAGGACTCTCTAGAACTTGCTGTAGTGTGTTGCTGTGTGTATGATTCTCTAGAACTTGTTGCCGTGGCGCTATAATAGTGTTGGCGTATTTTGTCTCTCTGGCCCCCTCCTGCCCCCCTCACCTCCTTCATGATCTTGATGGCCTCGACGCGGTGCTGTGGCGGGGGGTAGAGCAGGATGCGGTGGTAGAGCGACTGCAGCACGGGCTTCATGGACTCCACGCAGCCCACCAGCCGCACCAGCTCGGCCGCCACGTAGCAGATGGTCCGCACCACCGGGCCGATCATGGCCGGCGCGCTGGACGAGCAGCCCGAGCCGCGGCCCTGGTCCGTCACCCCGCCGCCGCCACCGCCGCCCCCGGACGCCGACGTCTCCGACTCGTACGGGCCCCCTCCCCCGTGGGCGGACGTGATGGTTTTGTCGTTGACGGGGTTCCCCATGATCACCACCAGCGATGGACAGAGCTGTTTCCTGTGCGGGCGAGGGGAAGCCCAGGGGTTGGGGCTCTACTGATCAGCAGGGTTTCAGTCTGACTGCACCACTCTGGTCCCATCCCTCACTCACACATTTCCCCTCTGGCACTTAAGTTTCTAGATATATGCATTTAGGCCATATGTGGAGAACACATACATACGCACAACACACTGTGTGTGCATCGTGGGCGGTTTGTGTGGTTCTGTTAACAGTCTTCTGGTTCTGTCTGTCTAGCAACTATTCACTTTCTGAGAAGGGTCGATTTTATGTGTCTATGATATGTCTCCATTCCCTCTCTTGCTCTTCCTGATAACTGAGGAGATGAACTATGTTGGAATGATCTCATTCTCCGTGCAGGGTGATAAAACATGATGACCCTCCTGGGTAAGACCATCAGCTGGGGTAGCTGCATTAAAGGAGTACTCTAAAAAAGATCAGACCACACAGCTATCTCTCTCTCTCTCTCTCTCCTCTACCTCTACATCTCCCAATCTCTTTCTCTCTCTCGCCTTTTCTCTCTCTCTAACAGACTTTGCACAGTCAACATTCTCAAGGTAGCCAGAGATGCGCATAGAATCTGTGACTTCATGGGACTTTTGGGGAAAACACTGCTTACAGGAAAAATGTTGTACATAATGATTTATCAAAAAAACATTTTATACACAACAGCTCTACCGTTTGTGTGTATTCTAGGCACTGCTGTATGTTATTGAAGTAATAAAAGTAAAGATAAAAACCAAAACAAAGTGTGTGTTTTACCAGACAAGGTCCATGAAGCCGCGGTTCAGGTGCATTGTGGGAGGACAGCTACTGAGCATGGACAGAATGCACTCCAAATAGAGTAACTGCAGCAGCTGGTTCTCACTGCAAATAAAGCAAAATCAATCAGTCAGTGTAAAAACAACTACTGCCCATGGCATAACACAATGATGAAGTGCAGGCAGACGGAAGAAAAGACCTCAAACATACACACCCACACGCACGCGCACACAACAACACCAGTACTTAGAAGTGTTTTTGTAGAAATGACTGAGCAAGATCAACAAAAAATGTTAACCTTTCAGACACTTTCTGAAATTGTCATCTATCATGTTATGTTCATCAGCGGATGTTCATAGAATAAGGCAACTGAGATGTGTGTGCAGACCCAAGCTGAGAG
This sequence comes from Sardina pilchardus, assembly GCF_963854185.1. Classification (NCBI taxonomy): domain Eukaryota; kingdom Metazoa; phylum Chordata; class Actinopteri; order Clupeiformes; family Clupeidae; genus Sardina; species Sardina pilchardus. The sequence goes on from NC_085011.1 coordinate 11,645,010, forward strand.
ACTACAGCAGGACTGTGTTACGTAAACACCAGAGGTCAATGGTATTAGCACTGCTTACTTGCCAACTCCTTCCAGCTTTTCACAGAAAACAGTAAGGACTGTCACAACATCCTTGTACAGTGCTTCAGTGGTAGGGGAGAGATCTGGATCACATAAAAACACATGCAAAAGCAGACACATTGTTAAATACAGTATTTCTCATGTTTTACATGCAACGTTTCCCCTACTCAGTATTGGCGAATGGCGTTGTTCCTACTACTGACTACCAAGTACACAGCCCCTCATGAATAATTGATTGCTAGGATGGTCTGCTCCTCCGTTGCCATATGTGTAAGCTTTCCCTGGAGTACAACAATCTCTGTTTCATGCATTTAGCTGAGAGTTTTTAATAGAGGGTTGGCGGATCTACAGATCTGGACTGCGTAAGTGCTCCTGCTTTATTTCAACTCTCAGTTTGATGGTGATGGTCTCCGTCTCCTGGCCTTCATGAGATCAGATTTGTGGACTAGTTCACGCTCACGCTCTCCTGAACGTGGCCATTATCAGCAGCAGAGGAGTTATTTCTGCTGCCTGTGTTGAAGTGAGAGGTGGGCTGCCGAAGGCTATTTGTATATAAATCATATCAACCTGTCAGAGGTGCGATAAAAGATACGAATGCTATTTACCTCAGTGTTTCCCAAGTCATATTTCACAAAGACCTTCTACAAGTGCCATGATTATCACTTACTGCTACTGCAGGCTGTGCTGTTTCCCCAACATATCCCAGTGAGCAATTAGCACACGTTAACAAGAACACATAGGTCTGCCAAGCTCAAGTTCACCTTGTTTTCTGCTCATTAAGCAAGTGAAATCTGAGTCAGGAACTAGTCTTGCTATAGCTAGGTACGCAGTGTCTAGCCAAACAAGCAAAATAGTCCTTTCTTCATAAGGTAGTTGTGACTGTGGTAAGATTATCAGAGTTGTAATCAGCAATGTATGCATTTTATCATTATAATATTGTCAGTACTGGTAAGGAATCTAGTCATTACACTGCACCATCCCCACTCTTCCTCTTCTTTGCCTCTAAAGCAGGCTGTCAACACTGACTTGGGCCCTCCATCTAGATGCCCCCTAGTGTGAAAAATCACTGTGAGAGAAAGAACACAGGTGCCCAGATAGCATCTGACGAGGGAACTGATACAGCGATGGATCTGCAGCCTCAGCACCAGACCTGAACAGGATCGATTCCAGAGTAGCTGGGTAGCAGAGTGCAAATGCTAACAGGATATACTGTAGATACAAAGGAGTAACAGTGGTACAGAAGGCTATATGCAGTTGATACAAAACAAAATGACTGCACATGACCAACACTACTACAAGTGATCTAATGCTTATAACTGTGCAGACATATAACTGCAACTACATATGATCTTGACTACCTTTCCGCTGTGACAGCTGCGCTGGTAGGTCTTCCCCATCCACTCCCTGTAGGAATAGAGGTACATACAGTATGCATTTATTTACGTCAAATACTCTGTTCCACATCATCTTTCAGGCGTACAATGTGTGTTTGTGTGCGTGTGTGTGCGTGTGTGTGCGTGTGTGAGGGAGAAAGAGAGTGAGTTCTCACCACGCCTTCTTGGCTGTGGCGCAGCTGCAGTGTCAGATCTCCCAGTATCTGGCTGAGAGTGGCTCTGATAGCTGTGTTGATGCTTCTCTGGTGGCAGCTGGACATGTAGGTCTCTATGCACACCTGTGGAGCGCCATGACACAACACAACACAACACAACAGGGACTCACTTGAGATGGGTTACAGTACTGCCTCTCCTATAGCTCTCTGGGTGACAACAACATACTGTATTAATACTGTAAATCATTCATTTCTATGTGACGAGAACATTTGAAATAGGAAAGTACAGTATATACAGTATAATCTATGTGCCATGCCAGCTGTGAGTCTTTTGGGATACCACATCCAATATGTACAGTATATTTCAATTTCAGCAGAACAGGATTGCACCTGCATCACAGCTACAACAACACTACGTAAACTGAGTTTTATCTGACATGAGTCTTCTATAATAAAGTCCATCTTACTCAGTTCTCAGGGCGTAGTGATAGAAATATCAGTGGGTAGGTTTACATGGACTCTTTTATTGCGATTAGAATCCGATTAGCTGACACATATAAACACCTTGATCGGAATAAAATTGCCAATCCAAATAGAATTTTAATCGGAATGAAAGGGATGGTGTACTCCATTCCTATTCCGATTGAACAGCCATACATACGTCAATATTTAAAGAAAAAAAAGCAACAATGGCTATTCCCATCATAGAATCTAGAGCGTGTGTAAGCACCTGATCGCAATAGAATGTAATGTAAACAGATGACCGGACATTTTCAAATGGAATAGTTGAAGATCTTTGATTAGATTCCAAAGAGGACCAATAAGGATGAGATGTGGCCTAACATTTTCACTGCATATCACATAACCGGCACAAAAGTGTCTGATAAATAACAAAATACATTTCTCCCAAGAACATATGCCTCATATGCCAGCAGGAAATGATTTCTGGCAGGTATGAATCAGAGATGTGGACCCCAGGGATGGTGGTTTTATCTCCCACACTGTGTGATACAGTAGGTGACTGAGGGGTCTGCCAGAGGATCACTGCCCAGCCTAAAGTCAAGCCTGGTGCTGCATCTCGGGAATCGGTTCATGTCTTTCGAAAAATAGAGTTCTTATAATATATTCACCTACATTTCCTCTAAACCATGCAGTACCTATTAGCATCTGAAAATAACATGACATTTCTAATTGTGTTGGCTAATGTTGAGGAGAGCAGAGGGAAAGTTATGGCATTCAGTGGAGAAAAAGAACAAACTTTCATTACAAGCACACTAAGCCTTGAGCTCTCCTTGTCCTAGGCTTTGTGGCGTCTCCTAATATTGTCCATCTCATAACTGCCCGGCAATAAATCAGACATACCCTGTGGATAGAGTAGTCTGACTGAGCCAGCACCAAAGCTACCTTAATCTACGGCTACACTGAACCCAACTGCTGATCTCTGAATTTGGTCAGAATCATAGATATAAATGCTCAAATTTGTGTCAATTTCACTAAACAAAACAAGTGATTTGTTTTTCTTTTCGTGATTGATCTGCATACAGTCATGATACTCTGTAGGCTATATAGTGTTGCTGCTTCTATAGTCGAGCTGAAGAGAGTGCGACAAGTCCCTGCAATCACACGCTGTTTGGGCAAGCCATCCTGGTCCCAGTCTATGCCACGTCGTTTCGACTCCTCTCCCTGCTTAGGTCATGGAAAAAGCTGTCTCAGTTGTGGCATCAGTGGCCGTTTCCATGGACACCGAGGCAAAGAATCATAAGTGCAGGTGAAAACACCTTGTTATAAATGATGTTTTCCCTCGTCCCTTCCTTCAGGCCGACGCTGGGATTAGTCAGCGATTGTTTTGACGCAAGCACGCTCTTCTGACTCAGGTATGAGTCATATACTGAGGACCAAGTTGGTAAGGCCAAACCAGTTACAAGCATCAAATGAGACCAAAATGAATGACATGTGAATCATTAGACCTTGTTGAGAGCTTGTTTGGGTAGAAATTAATTTCAAATCCATTGTTATATTTCACATATACTATATGCACTTATTCAGCTCTCTTATAATGGTTAATTCAATGTAACTCTGTTTTACAAGCAGTGCTCATTGAGCAGGATCATGTCATCCTTTGCTGAGTAACATATTCTGGTCTAGTGACGTGAATAACCAATGCCAATTATGCTAAAATAATGAACCTAGAATAACTAATGGCAAAATGTTAAAAGAATGACCTTAGACCATTATCATAAGTTTCTGCTCATCACATTCATTCTCTCTCTCTCTCTCTCTCTCTCTCTCTCTCTCTCTCTCTCTCTCTCTCTCTCTCTCTCTCTCTCTCTCTCTCTCTCTCTCTCTCTCTCTCTCTCTCTCTCTCTGTGTGTGTGTGTGTGTGCGCGTGTGTGTGCATGCGCATGTGAGAGAATGTTAGTGAGAGACAAAGGAGAGATAGAAATGATGGCCTAGCATCTGTCTTTCTTCAGCTGGGGACAGAGATAGGCTATCCAGGGATGACCGGACGATTTACACCTCCTAATGTGTTTTTATGAGCAGGTAATGGATAGCCTGTAACACCTCCCAGTATAATATCGGAGCAGAACACACCACTCCTGTGCATACAGCACAGGGCTGCAAGGGAGCCTTACGCAGGCATAAACGATAGCATCGATCACCGCTGAAGGGCATTCTAGGCACCACCGCTTATACACTGAAAATGCAAAGAAGCTAACAGCGAATAATGAAAGGTGCTCACGACAATTGATGAAGGGCCAGGGTCTCCTGGAGGACTTCGCCGCAGTACATAAACAGATACACAAAAATGTAGAGAGAGAGAGAGAGAGAGAGAGAGAGAAAGAGCTGTGTCTTGCTGTGGGGACCAAGCTTTTGTTTGAGCAAGAATTTGCATACAACCATGATATGGCTGTTTAACATCAACAGGGAGACCAGGGGAGCAGATCGAGCCCTCCTTTTTCTCTCTCAGCCTCTCTCTGTTCATACTGCCGATGAGTCAGCCATGTGTGGCTGTAGCCTGTCCTTACCTCAGCGATCTTCAGGATGGAGTCGCCTTTGATCTCAAACGTGGACGAGTACGTAATGCAGAGCAGGACCTGCGGGAGAGAGGAAACACTGACCTTAAGATGAGAGGGAATGCATAACATGGCTTCTACACAGGCAGCAACAACACAACCAGCCTCTAACCAGCAGCACAGCCTGGCCTACTCACAACATTCTCCCCCTACACACTTATAGCCAAGGTGGTTACCGCGGAGATAATGATGCTCACTAATAATACCACTGTATGGTATTATAAAAGAGAATTTGATTTGGAATGGAAAGGGACTTGAAGAAGCCACTCTTTCCATTGAACTGGAGCGCATCTTCTCTGTAGAGTCTCGTGGGAGAGAAAAAGTGTTTTATTTCTCCAGAGTCTCATTCGCTTACCAGGCTAAACACAACAAAATGGCTGTTAGCATTTGAACTGCTTTAATAAAAATGATTGTGCTACGTTGAGTGTCCGACTTTACACACTTTAAAGCCTCTCTGTCTCTCTCTTTCTCTCTCTAGAACAGAACAGAACTGAACTGAATGTCCTCCAACAACACAGGAGGAACATAAGAAAAGGCCTTTCAGCTGCTCAGAGTAGCTACCATCCTGTGAAAAGAGAATAAATCTGACTTCTGACATAAGTGTACTCCTGAGCCAGAAGGACAATTGGACACTTGCTTGAAAACGCACAAGAGCCAGACACATTCATCAATTCATGTCTTATATACATTCTTAAAACCAACAAGATCGTTCAGAGTAAAAAGCCAACCCTTTCCATCTTTTTGGTATTATACCTGTGTGTGTGTGTGTGTGTGTGTGTGTGTGTATTCTGTGTCACACTGAGCTTTCACAGCTAATCTGTGAGCAACAGCACCTGGCAGCTGGCCCAGCATCGGTTCTGCATTCAGCAGGCCTGTTCCTGTTCTTCACACAACCAGAGCAACATGGAACATCCCAGCTGGTGCACTAAACACTGACAAACCTCAGGTCAGTCCCACTGATGGATCCTGAGGACTGTGACGGCACATGACTCTGATCTGTGCCAGAACGGGTCCAGAGTCACAGGCTATTTTATGAAGACTGACTGTGGGAGAGTACATTTAAAAGTGTCATTTTCCAGTTTACCACAATATGACAGTCCTAACTGTCTTGCTTTCCCAATAGCAAATCGTCATTTATCAGGAAGTGGCTATTGAGGGAGCATCTTTTTCCTGTGCATAAAATGATGTTAATGACACAAAGAAGTACCAGCAAAGCTGGCAAAGCTGGATGCTGTCAAAAGCACAAGTAGGGAGGAATATCATTTCTGTCTAAATTATTGATTTGGTAAAAAAAGAAAATGATCATGGAATTCAGGGGGTGTGCATAAAGAACATGGCGTCGCTGCGGTGTGAAGAAAAGCTCTATCATTCTGAGATCCACGGGGACGAGTCTGCTCTTAGAGGACTCAGTAATGCTGTTTGTGCCCACCAGTCAGACGCCACTGTTGCTGCTGTTGTGATCTAGACACAGTGGCCTATTGTTGTGCGGTGATGTCTTTTGTGGCCTTTGTGGTCTCCACCTACTGTTCAGTATAAAGATGGCTGAAAAAAACAATGCAGCGATATTTGCCTGTGGTACCAGGGCTAACTACGGGAAAACTCAGAAAAAGCTTGACAGGTACAGTATGTACAGGTCAGGAATACCGACCTTAAGGCAGAATCCTGGTATACACATCACGTGTGATACTATCTTGACAACTGTACCACCTGTGTTGCTATCTAATAAAATGTCAGCACAACTTCAAATATTTACTTTCAGTTGTCAGTCTATACTGACACACAATCTGTGCCTTGATGATGCACTCTTTGTGTTACATGCTGCTTGGTTGCACTTGCTGTGTGAGGATATTCTGTGAAAACATCATTACACTCAAATGGTATTAAGCCATGGCTAGAGCACAGTGGCTGTGGGAAGCGTGGTGAAGGGTAGCATCCGTGTGTAGTATTGTGTGCTGTTGTGCTGTGTTGCCGTGACACCTGTCACTTCCCCACCCGTCTGACACTGACCTTCATGACCTCCACCTGCAGGTCCTCATGAAGGGTGGGCGTCACCTTGACGGCATCCAGCACCTGATTCAGCAGCTGCTTCTCGGGAATCTCCGTCCCTCCGTCGATAAAGCGGTCCTCACAAAGCATCTGTGGGAGGAGATGGAGAGATGAAGATGGAAATCAGTGAAGGAATAAAGAACTCGGAGAGAGGGATAATTAACTGAAGGAAACAGGGATGAAACAGAGAGGCGAGGGAATCCAGGGCCATGCAGTAACCTGGTACCTAATGAATATGACTTACAGTATAAAGTGGAGGCATTTCTTTCTCGATGATCTGTGCAGAACAGAACAGTACAACGCAGTCAAATATCTTGGAGCTCTCAAGAAACCAAACAGTGTCTTTAAGGATCACTTTTTAGTTCAGCGCTTCTTCTTGGTAAAGCCCCACTCTATAGGTAAACCTCTTTTGTAGCTGTGCAGTGTTGTTTGGTAAACCCCCACACTATGGGTAAACATCTGTATACTGTAGGTGTGCAGTGTTGTTTGGTAAAGTCCCACTCTATGGGTAAACATCTGTATACTGTAAGGATGCAGTGCTGCAGTAGCCTAGAAATCTAGACGCCCCTAGCGGCAGCAAATGTAATTTGGCTGGCGGGGCAGTCTAGGCACGATCCATAGAGCCAGGGAGCTGAGAACCCGAAGCACCAGCGGGCCAATCACAGCGTGTATAGAGTCGGTGGGTGGGCTTAACATAATGGTGACTGACATGCGACCAGAAGTTGCGACGGTAACGCATCCTGTTATTTGAAAACAAGAAGATGATTCGTTTAGCGTTATCCTATTGCGTGGAGAGGGAAGGTTACGCATCCTGCTACTTGAAAACAAGAAGATGATTCGTTTAGCGTTATCCTATTGCGGGGAGGGAATTTGAAAGACAACTGTTTATCCACCCCTTCGATTGAGCCCTGTCTACGGTGAGTGTCCAGACCGGCTCGTCAGCCGGCTGTCTGGCTCGTCAGGCTAGTGCTGCAGTGTAAAATAGGAGCAGTGGAGGTGGCTGGGTGTTAGGAGGCCTTCACCTGTATTCCAGTGAGGGCCGTCTGTGCCAGCTTGGTGTTTTTGGACTCCAGTGCCAGCCGGAGAGGTAACAGGCATCTTGCTCTACACCAAACAAACAAACAAACAAACAAACATATAGGCATATATAAGAACACCCATACATCCACAAAAGAGGAACACGTGGAAACAGAGACCTGGGACAGGCCTTGATGAAAGATCAATGTACAAGTTTCCTAGCAGGAGAAATTACAATAAAGAGGTAAAAATATAGGGGTAACTCTATGGGTAAAATAACTCATACATGTACTGTGGGAGAGTACATTTAAAAGTGTCCTTTTCAAGCTATGTGTCCAGTTTACCACAATATGACAGTCTTAACTGTCTTGCTTTCCCAATAGCAAATAGTCATTTATCGGGAAGTAGCTATTGGCTATATGTGGAAACACAGACCTGGGACAGGTCTTGATGAAAGATCAATGTACAAGTTTCCTAGCAGGAGAAATTACAATAAAGGGGTAAACATATACTGTAGCGGTAACTCTATGGGTAAAATAACTCGATTCATGAGATGCATTACAGTAGCACTGCAGTGCAGACATCACTAGTTTAATCATTTACACCAGAAACTTTAACTTCAGCTTTCTTTAACTGGCTGTTAATGCTTTTTTTCCTGACAACCTCTGCAGGGAATTTTTGATTAGGATGCTTTTGCCGCTGATGAGCACAGCAATGCAGAGGCTTTGAAATGTGATGAGCATAGGCAGCGAACAATGGGGGAAAAAAAGGGAAAAAATCATGCCAAAACTGCTTATGTGAGGCCTCACCCGACCCCAGTTATTAGACAGAGTCAGCTGTGCCACATGGAACTCCTGGTTGTAGACAAGAAGATCATCATCATACCTCACTGAATGATGTTTTCCTTTTTCCTGTTTCCTGATATCCACTCTCACAATGGCATGTTTTGGTTGCTTACTTCAATTATTTTGATTTGTCTCTGATAGCCTTGTGAGCAGTCTTATTGTTGTTGGATCATATCCAGTATACACCATAACATACATTTCAACATTCATTCCTTTGCTCAAAATGGCTAACAACTATGAACACAGATCAGTTGTACTTGCTGCAGTCTCACAATGGTCCGCACGAACAGCATGACACACATGACATTGAGATAGTCATAACAGATAATGACTTGCCTAAATGATTCAAAGAGGAACACAAGGGGCAGGATATGGAAGTTAGCGCTTGATTACAAGGCCAGGATAAGTCGGAAGGTGTCAAGCACTCTCGGTCTGCTTTAATCAGTGATAATGTATTCCCTACATGACAGCGAGGGGGTGGGGTAGTTTCCTTCCCCTACTGCGCGGCTTCTCAAGGAGAAGAAACTGTGAGCCATGTTTTACAGTATGTTATCACAGACAAAACGGATATCAATTTCAATGCACCAAGATAAGAGCGCTCTGATGGTCAGTGAGTGCATCCTATTTGAAAAGAAATCTTCATTTTGTTCAAAACAAAGTTGACCTCATAGCTGTTTGTCATAATGTTGCTATAGTACATAGCACAACAGTAACAGAGCAGTTGACTGCAAATACAGACAACAGATAACTACAGATGACTGGGACATTGCATATTAGTGGCCAACTCTAAAGACAAGGCTGGCAAATGATGCCCAATCACTGTCAATGGCACAACTCAGTGGGCTAGAGAATCCTTTATCTAGAAAAATAACTCTGGGTCTAAGCTTCTCACAAACTGCTTCCCAGGACAGGAGTGCAACTAGAGCTGGCTAATCACGCTTGACAGACATAAACACAAGAACATCTTGGCTGAAAATAAGGTCACCCAAAAGTTAATTACTTTGATTCTGTCTTGGTAAGGAATGGTAAGGAAGGGGTTGATAAAGAAAAAGGAATAACAAAACGTATCTTCCAAAGAAATGAATGTGTAAAGGATATGCAACAAAAAGAATGTGTGCTGCTCAGCTTGTTTTATATTCAATGCAATGCAATGAAATGTGCACTGATCTAGGATCAGTTGCAGTTGAACTCTAAGCACAGAGGATACTGTGTGAACTGATTCGATGAGCAAAGACGCGTAAGCTTGGCTGGGTCACGCACGCTCACGTCCTAGTCTAATACGGGACGCAACAACTACTGGGCACAGGGAGTCCCTGTGTGCCTGAGGCTCTCTGTAGTAGTGTTGCAGTGAGCATCCAAGGGGATCTCAGCCTCCTCTACTGTATGCCATACTTACATAATATCATCTTCACAGAGCAATGATTTTTGTCCCTGGGGTTACTTGCTCAAGGTGAGGTGCATAAATGGATGTAATTTTCCTTTGCTCGATGCTGTGATACTGCACAGGTTGCATGTGCGTGTGCGTGTGTGTGTGTGTGCGTGGGATAGAGGGAGGTCTGAGCCAACGACTGCTACAGTGAGGTCAATGCAAACAAGGAAGCAGCATACAGTAAATAGAATTCTCCTCAAAGAGGAGTTTGTGAAAGGCAGAAAACAGACTACTGTACATATAATATACTAATATACCCCTACTTTAACACCATGTGGTTCATTTACACAAATCAAATCACTGATGGAAAATGGGTTACTGTGGGCTTAAGAAAAATTATGCGATGTAGCCAACTTGGCACCATGAATATTTCATGGGGAAGAGAGATCCAGTCATTGGTGTGGCCACACTGGCCAGCCTGCACTATGCATAACAAATTAAATACATACATTGAGGCCAGGCAAAGCAGGCCATTTGTCATAGTAACAATCAGATGCTGTTTCACCACAAAACCGATTCAGCTTCTTACCGGAGCTGAGATGGCAAGATCTTGCCAGTTTGGCCTTCAAGTGTTTCTGTTAAGAAGAGAAAAGAGAAAAGACAAGAATCAAATGTTGAGTAACAAACAAAAAAGTTAAAGTTTTTTTACTCAATTTTGACCATTTGGACTAAGTTTGACCTACAGTATTTGTAGTAGCCTTTGGTCATGTGTTTTACTGACCTGCAGAATCTGTAGCTTACCCTTTAGTACCAAGATGGTGGCAGGGCTAACAATAATCTGACCGTCACTATGCTGTGCACTAATCTATTAACTAGTTGAATCAACTAGTTGAGAGCACTCAAAATGGTGGTAAGGCAAACATGTAGTGCATTGTTTGCCATACCACCATTTAACATATTTAACACACTAGTGTCTCCCTTTGGCCACCTGAGAGGATGCGGTCTAGATCTGGTCCACAGCAGTCCAGTCCAGTCCCCCGGCCTGTCTTAGGCCTCAGTCAAAGAGAACACCTGCACTTCACCTGATGCTAGCCACCAGCAGCACCACGTAGAGTTTGCAGTCTCATTTGCATACAGGTGAAGGCCAGCTGGAGGAAAGTGAGAGTGTGTGTAAATACAGTGTGTGTGTGTGTGTGTGTGTGTGTGTGTGTGTGTGTGTGTGTGTGTGTGTGTGTGTGTGTGTCTGCCCCCACATTAACCAGGTGTGATCCCTCACAAAGGCGTGGTAGAGCCAGACTCGTAAAGGGGCTGTCAGACTACAGACGAGAAGGCTACAGACCATAGGATGACGGAGCAGGGTGACTCATTAAATGGTGGTGCTGTGTTGGCTAAGGGTGGATGGCCGCCAGGATAACAAACCTATATGGAAATAAGCACCACTGACAACGGGGTGATACTAACTATAACGAAACAAAATGGCCGTTGAAACATCATCCAAGAACAGACGGTTCAATAAAGTAATTTCAGTTACAAGAGACTCTAAGCACAAGGGCACCTGCCGGTTTAAAAAGTGTGTTGCTTGGGGTGGTCCATAAAAACATCAAAATAAGGAAGGGTGCACACAGATATTACCCCAGACAGGGATACACAATCCATCAAGACACCACAAATGTGGTCCAGACACAGAACCCGCTGGATGTTTTATTTACCCAAAGAGACAGTAACATATTATTATTGTGCACCATCATTGGTATTGTGTATGTGTTAATGTCCTCACACAAGAAGCAATATAACTAATTCAATAATTAATAGTAAACCTTTGCAGCTTGACTGAAGTGCAGACCTCTCTATATACTGTACACAGAGAGGCTTTCAGAGAGGCTGAAAAAGTGATGAAAATATGGCTGAGTTAAAGAACAATGGTGGTGTCATTTCATACATTACCTTGGAGCAAGGACTGAGGATTGAGACCATCAATATTGAATTGTAAAAAGCAGTAACATACAGTAGAATGTTGGTAAAAAGCAGACTAGGAGTGTTTGATTACTTTTCAAATTGCACTAACGAATGGCATGCAGTGTTTTATACTAGTATGGGAATTGGAGCACATGTAGCTTTTCATCGGCCAACTTCTACAGCTATCTCTGAAGTGTGATTTGAATATTCCAACTGGTTGCAGTTGCGGTGTGTTGACATAAGGATAAAAAGAAGGCTACAAAGGATCTCAGGGCACTGTAAAACGCCAACTGATTATATCAAACTCGAACCATTATTTGGGATTAAATTCGTGTTTGCAGTGGTATTGGAGAATCGGTTAGTGATTTAATCAGAGTGCCATTGCTTGCCTAGCTCTCCACATAGGCTACTACCAGACGCCACCTCAGTGACAGGTGGACGCGCGACTGCTGCCAACTCACCGCAAGCAAGAGTGCAGGCATCCCGGATAGCTTTGTGTTTGTGTCCCGAGGCTTCCTTTTGCAGCTTCCGTAGTATTTCCTCCATGACCCCACGGCAGAAGATGACTAGTTGATCTTGAAAGCCCAGTCCAGTCACTGTCAGACGCGCAGCATCTTGCCTGGTTTAGGTGAAGAGATGAATCACTTCCAAGCCAGTGATGTAAGACCACACGTCAATTCCGTGGTCCAGTCCAGAGCAGGAAGGAAGGAAGCTATTGTTTTATTGTTTACCATTGGCAAGCAAAAACATTGCTCTCAAATGCTAAAATGACAAGGCTATTTCACGTTGCAATAACAATTTGGTGTCCACCATTTTTGCCTTCGCAGTACAACCGTGATGATACACCCGTGAGCACTCTGTGCGTACTAGCTATTTCACTTAATTCCAACTGGGAATCTGGTCTGTAGATGGCAAACTCCGGTGGTGGATTTCATGCATTAGGCTACACGGAATAGTAGGCCTTTTAGCAGCAGCGGCCTGACTGTTAGTGGCCAGGTTACGCGCTGATATAAAATAATATAAATGTGTACGTGGCAGAATTCCTCATCTGACAGTGGCGTTTTGATCGTTTATGTCCGTTTTCCCATATATGGCCTGGGTTTATGGTTTGACGTGACTCGAAGGAAATGTCCGATTCCTAAACTCCATTCCATGTATTTCATACAGCCGCTATGGAATCCGAAGAGTCTTTTCTGTTGCTACCTTATCTTTAAGCCACCGCCTATCATACTGTATGGTACGCACACGGACCGACAGAGGGAGCATGCCTCAGTCGAACTGATATTGTGGACCATAATAGCTCATGATTCAGGATAAAGACGTTATTCAGTTCGTATTCAGACGTTTAGGGCAGACAGAGTAAAATGTCCACAATTATGACTACAGTTTCAAAAGCCCCCTGAGAAACAGCCTAAGTGGTAGGGTAGCCTACGGCAGAGCATTTGATTGTAGTAGTTGATTTCCTTATTGCAGACACTAGATGGCGGTAGAATACAATTTCAGGCCTGGGTGAGCGTCACGATTCCAAAAAATCCTAATGATCAGTGTTTTTTTTGTTGTTGTTGGGGAAGGGGAGGGGGGTGTTAAAACAGTATGCTGTTGTTGTTGTTGTTGTTGTTGTTGTTGTTGTTGTTGTTGTTGTTGTTGTTGCAGATAGTCAAAAGACACATTTTCATTTCATGTAGGCCCTAAATTTAATCTAGGCTACAATAAAAATGTTCGTATCTAATAATGGAATTTTGCTGCATTGCCATTGCTGTAAAGTAGCTTAGTGTATCTCTCGTTGTAGAGTATTTTTGTCAGATATCCACCTTTCAACAAATAAAGTGCACTTCAATTTGTGTTAAGGGGGGTATTAAGCCTCTTACATCGTGCTACGCATTGACATATCCATGGTATGGAAGGAGTTACACAGAAGTCATCTGAACCCAGCACTGGGTTAACTGTGGGTTGGGCTAAATTGAGATGCCCTTCGCTGTTGCGTATACCCATCCGTCAGGCCCACCCCTACAGGTTTGTGAGCAGGTTTTCAATGCGCGGATCAAGTTACGCATTTGGGTGGAGTCGCTTACTTTATATACAGCATAGTTTGCGTACGGTCGAGAGAGAGTAAAGTCAAAGGACAGGAGCTCCCGAATCCCGAAACTGTAGAGGCGTTATTCATCTGCTGAAATCTAATCATGTTTCGTTGCGGGATTGCGTATCCACGATGCAGGTGGATCTTGCCTCTTCTTTTGCTTTTTGCCATCATTTTTGACATTATTGCAATCGCAGCCTCGTCCGGATGGGTCGAAGACGAGGACGCAAAGTCTCATTACGCAAATATGTGGACACATTGGCGAGGCAGGAATAGCGATTGGACCAGCAAAACGTTGATGGATTACTGTAAGTATCAGTGAGGCCATCGTTGGTATTGAAAACAACGTTAGTATAATCAAATAATATCAAGGTGACTGGAAGGACAAAATGTGCTTTAATGTCTCTCTTTCGATTTGTTTTGTTGCTTGAAATTTGATCTTGCGCAACTGCACCCTACCTGTTGGCAGTAAGCGGAAGGTAAAACTAAAAAAGTTCGAATTTAGGCATCATCAAAACGTTGGATATCATTGGGCTCCTATGTCTTGAAATGAACTCTGACCAGTAAACCTAGAAGTTCGTTTACTGCTTAGCTGTGTCCAAAATCGTAACTCTAACAACGTTTGCGCCGCCTTCAAATTAGAAAATCATATAAAAATGTGAACAGCGGATTTGGTTGCATACAGACATTGTGATCTAATGTTTGCAGTTTAGCCTGGGCTTACTGGGACGTGAAATGTCAGTTTCACCTTACGGTGAAATACATTCAACCGGCTGTAAGCTATCCTTGAAATTGAAGATTATAGAGTAGGCCTAATTTAAGTATATTTGAGTAGAAGTGTAGGCCTATGTAGTAGAGACGTCTGTAGTAGGCTATGGATCTCGGGATGTTTTGTTAGACATTTAGGAAGGTGTACCCCTCTACTAAAACAGTTATTTGTTTCAAATTGAGATTGTCAATCATACATTTATGTTTTAGTAAAAAAAAAAAAACGTGAGATAAGAGCCAACATTTTGACGTAATTGTTGTGATATTGGTTAACAAAGCATGCTTTGGGAAAAGTATAGTCTATCTGGAATTGCTGGGATGTCAAATTGAACATATTGCAGTCTTCAGGGCTCAGCTAAAATCACACATTCCACAGTCTTGAAAAAGAAGTTTATCACCATGCTCTGTTTTAAGTCACTGCACACACCACCATCGTAAATTACTGGCTTACAGTAACCAAACATGCTGCTCCGGAGTATGAAAATGCAGTTGGGGGAATTGTATATGAAGTCCAAGTGATATCTGGCTTTGTGTCCACTGATCATGACATCAAAATGACACATGCTTGCAACCTACTGTAAAGCATGTGTGAGAGGATTCCAGACCAGCCTTTGATTCATCAGGACTGAGAGTGCTCAAGCCATGAAATATAGACAGTGATTCACATTGGGCTACTGAATATGGTGATTAAGTGACTGGTCTTTAAGTGGCAACATATCTCATCACTGGTAGCCTGTTTTTCCTCTGACTTAATCTAGACTAGCCAATCATTGACTTACCAATGGCAAATACAACCACTGTAAAAGAATAAGGCTCTTTGAAAACAAACGTTTGACAAGACATGTCACAGAGGAGCCCCTGAAGGGCCATGTGCATGTTACTTTTTCTACACTTTTGGTGTGCACCAGAATGTTTTGCATGCACACCAGAAAACTTCTGGTGAGCACAATAAACTATCTGATGTGCGCACTTTTTGCCCTGTCCTCTTATGGGGTTTTCTGGTAAGCACGAGATGTTTTAGCTAATCAGTCCTCCGACCATGATTCAATTGGACATTCTCTTATGATACAGCCATTTTGACTGTGATAAAAATGTGAGTTTCAGGTGCACACCTGAAATCTCTGTGATGAGTCAGACAGACAAGGTGTGTGCTGCCATGTGCTGCCACACCCAAGTGAAAGGATAGACTGCTACAGGATGACTACACCAAGCAACTGTCTGTACATGTGTGACTTAGAGGGCACTGATAAGCCTAGTGAAAGGTAGTGAGTTGTTTTGTAGCATATAGGTAGGTAACTGACATGGAACTCGTCTGACCAGTTTCACTTTAGAACATATAACCAGTGGTAACAGGATTGTTCTTCTCAGGGTAATCCCTTGGGCATATCCGAGAGACAGAGGTGAAATTGTTTCCCTGAGTCAGAAGTCAGCCCCTGTCTTTTCAAATTTAGTGTCTACTAGGTCATTGTTTATGTTCATAAAAATATCTGTTATGGCTTGCCACAGATGGCATGGCATGGTCGTCATAACATATCCATAGCTATGTAACAAGGAAACAAGCCAAATAACTCAAACCAAGCCCTATTATTATTCGAGACAATCAGCATGTTGCTTCAGGAGCATGGATAGGACTTGGCTAAATGGCTGTTGAGCTCAGATAGCAACAAACCTTTGATCGCAGACTATCACAAAACCGGAAGAAAGCACAACTGTCCCCTTTGTCTGCATAATCTTGTGCAGTTGCATACAATACTTCAATACAATAACTGCTAGGACAGTGCAGGAAAATGTACATACATGATCTATGAGCTGATATACTACTCATATATTATATAATAATAATAATTATACACTTGCTTCAGTTGATAGACATGATTGTTTGTCTGCCCTGTAGCATCCTGTGAGCCTTTTTTCTTTTTAATTGTTGTTATAATCTATAGGTGTGTCAAATACTGTCTGGCGCCCATCATCCGTTCTTATTAAGTTGTGCTTAGAACATGTACTAGCAGGACAATGCTCTGTGAGAGACATTCCTCATTGGTAGTGTGCCAGTGTTGTTATCTTGGATTCTGAAGGCTAGTTACATATTGATTAGAGGTGGTTAATTCATAACTCGAGATGAGTATTTGTGTTTGCAAATTTACGTTGGTTGTTTCTATTCACAGCCAGTGTTATTTTTCACATTATTTGTAACTATAGCTTAGTATTTACCTGGATAAACTAATTTGTTGATCTGCTTTGACTTAAGCTGCTACCTTTTAGTGTTGGAATATTCTGTAATATTCACTGTCAGTTGTTGATAATAGATTCAAGAACTCTGCGTGGCACAGAGCTCCAGACACAATGAGATTTCAAGTGTTCATGAAGGACTTTACAGTCCTGCATAGTGTTGTGTCCTGTTGACTGGACACATACCAGGGAACTGAGTGTGAAATCTAAGTAAAGGAAAGTATAAGTAAAAGTAAAATGGAAAACTATACATATGAACAGTTATAACATAAATTGTGATTTCAGTGATCTTCATACATAAGTGTTCATAAACAAACAAAGAACAAGAGTGTGAAATGTTATGTAATGTACTGCTCCAATGTGCAAAAGAACCGCACTCACTCGTTCATTCATACTATTCTTTATTGTAGCACCGTTTCGGCGTCAAGCCGTCCTCAGCCGTCCACACTAAGGACGGCTTGACGCCGAAACGCGTTTGTTTTTTTGAGTGAGTGCGGTTCTTTTGCACATTGGAATAGGATATTTTTAACTCGCACCCAAAGAAGCAAGGAGATATCTTGGAGTTTGAGCGCGCCTCTCTCTGCAAACATGTAATGTACTGCGTCATCTCTACAGCTTGGGCCCAGGCAGTGGCAGCCCTGATGATCATCGGTCTCATCCTCCTCATCATCGCCTTCATCATCTCCTGCATCGCCCTCTGCTGCACGCTCAACCTGAGCCTTGCGCCTGTCATCGGTGGCCTCGTCCTCCTCACAGGTAAGGCAGCGCACCTGTGTCACCCTCCCACGCAGCCTTCATTTTAATTTCATTCTGAAATGAGGTCAAGATGATCTCAAATAAAACAATAGACACTGTAAGGCAGTGGGCCCAAACCAAAATGCCATAAACATTGCCATGCCAAGCTTGCGGCACGCAAATTAATTACACATTCTCCTCTACCAGACATGGTTCATAAAGATAATATTGATAATTAGGTCACAAGGAAAACAGAGTTGTTTGAACAGAGGCCCTTTACCGCTCTATTCATAATTAAAAAAAGGCGTCTGTGCTGAGGTGATGCCCCATTGATATCAATGCCAAGGAGGGGGTTGTATTAACTATGTGTTTGGACTGCCACCCATATAAACAGTGAACCTGCCACGCATTAAGCAATGAATCCTTCATTGTTTTAAGTGCTACCAGTATCAGACAAGCCAGAAAAGAATCCTTTTTCGAAAGAATGCTGCGGTTGTGCTGCGGTTAACATTTCTAAAAACACACTCTTCCAACTCATTTGTGGGAGTGTGTTGAAGAGTTGCTTGCGTGCAGTTTTGGTGTGTAGTGTCTACAATGAATTACTATGTGTACAGGCACTGATGTCAGAGGCATGTAATATATGATACAAGTAGGTCAGGCTTCGCATGCTGTGTACAGGGCATAGTTGTCAGATATTTAAAGTCCTCTAGTGTTTGGATGGAGCTGACTGCAATTTGTGGCCATCATGGGTTTCCCACAGAAAATGTAGGCCTACTTTGTCATTTCACAAGCTATATACAGCCAGTTGGATGTGGCTTATGTAAAACAGTATACTGTAACTTCCAGGCCGCCTAACGTAGTTTTTAAGAGTAGCGAGTGACAAAATCGTGAATATTAGCATTTACCATTAACTAAGAACAAAAGTGGGCATAGAGTAGAGAATATGTGATTATAAAAGCAATTTAAAACACAGTGACTTGTGTGAGGACACGGAAACAGATGGTTTGGCTGATACCACTGCATGGGAGATTCCACCACTCTTCTCCATTCAATTGAGTGGTGTCAAGAGTCAATTTAGCAAAACCACTAAATACTACAATACTAGTTTCCCCTACTAATTAACTTAGAATGTCATGTGCTTTTTCATTACAGGAAGTAGATAGCTAGACAGACAGACAGATAGATAAGATACTTTTAAGTTCACATGGCGAATGTTGAAAATAAACATATTGCATAGCAACAGCATGCCTGCCGTGGCCTGTTTCGTGTTTCGGTGCCTTGGGTGCTGTTCGCAGCTAGAGCTGTGGCAA
Organism: Sardina pilchardus; assembly: GCF_963854185.1. NCBI lineage: Eukaryota > Metazoa > Chordata > Actinopteri > Clupeiformes > Clupeidae > Sardina > Sardina pilchardus. Next base: position 11,664,045 of record NC_085011.1, read on the forward strand.
GCAAAGAAAAGAGTGCAACGACACTCCTCTCTACTGTGCTATGCCGTTGCCATGGGAGCGAGCAGATTGTACTGAGCTTGGCTGAGTCACCGTGGTAATAGTGAGATCAGAAGGGTGTTGTGCGTGTGAATAGTTGTCAGCAGGGCTGCGCAAACCTGTACACCCAACCCAACCCCACCTCCCCCGACCTCTCCCTACCCTCACACTCCCACCACCCCTCCCCTTTGTCAGACATCGAGTTTCCTGTCTCCTAGAAAGGACAACACAGCCTTCTGAATGGTCTTTCCTAGCTGTGGGCAGTACAGACGAGTTACTCATTTCCAGTGTAATCTCTTCACTTTTCACTGTTCAGACGGCTATGATTCAAACTGAATCATCCTCTAACTATCCTCTAACAGGTTGTCATGTACCTGTATCAAAAAGTCATAATATTTTCTTTGGAGGAAAGCTAATGGTTTAGCCCAGTAATGTCTCATCTTGGTGTGAACAGTTTGCATTTTAATGTAGATATCAATAGGAAGAGCCAAACAGAAGCCAAAGCCTGACAAGACCAAACCAGTCCCAATCCCAAACTCTGTTTTGTTTCAGGTAAAAGCAGTATATGAAAAGAGTAAACGGAACGCCTCAGGCAACTGGGTGTTTCCACAGCTATGTGTTAGAGGACCTGACACACCCTGTGAGCAGGGTGGGGCTGTTATTCACACTCATGTGAAACATTCATTCCCACATCTCAACTTTGGGTGCCAGTTTTGACAATGAGGAAAAAAACAGACAGTGTTGGCAGTACTCAGATACATTATGTTCTGTTTATTAGGTTTTCATATAATTTTTGCTCACCAAAAGCGCTACCGAATTATCTTAGATTTTATGTAAATTATTCATTACAATTCAGATTTCATGACCTATCTTCCTTCTAATCTCCATAAAACCACCCTGGTGAGACCTTGGTAAAATCATAACCTTATTTGGTCAAGCTCAGCTGTGTGTTTCGATTTCTAGATTTGACCATTTCTCTCTTTCTCTCTCTCTCTCTTTGTCCCGCACAGTTATCCTGCAGATCATCGCCCTCATCATCTACCCCGTCAAGTTTAACGAGGACCTCATCTTCGAGGGCCACTACAACTACACCTGGGCGTACGGCTTTGGCTGGGGCGCCACCATCCTGGCCATCGGCTGCGGCATCCTCTTCTGCTGCCTGCCCCGCTACGAGGACGAGCTGACCGGTCTGTCCAAGACCAAGTACATCTACTCGTCCGCCTAAACATCAGCCCACACTGACCAGACCACATGCCTCACCCGCGCTATCTCTCTCCGTCTTCCTCTTTTTCGGTCATCAGCCTGTGAGAGATGAGATAAAGATAAGAGGTTGTGGTGGAGACTTTTTTTGAAGACACTGACATGAAAACTTGGACTAATTGGTTCTAAGTGGAGGGTCTCCTCATTAGAACTTAGACTTAGAACTCTCGGCCTTGTTCTGCTTCCTCTCTTTCCTGTTTCTGTAGTTCTTTATTCATTGCGTTTCCATGGTGAGACAGTTTAACATTTGCGCAGGACCAGAGCAAAAAGAATGGGATGGTTGTAATCGTGATGTTTCATTAGTCTGGGTTTCTGCATGTTTGATGTCACTTGTGTGTGTAGAGAAAGTTGGACACTCGGAACCACCAGTGTAATTGTTCAGCACTCATTGCTTTGTGTTAATTGACTGTCCCAATTCACTCATTTCACTTACACTTGCCATGTCATACGTATCAACCCAAATAGCTCCTAAGTGCACTTAAAAACCTTTCCACCAAATGAAGCGCATATAGGATTTATACATTATAAAGCTGGCTCAGGTCGTGGGCTAAACGTTCCCTTCGGAAAGGAAAATGTATACTTGGTCTGCTACATCTTTGGTTTGTAGTATTATGATCGTGTGAGTAGGATTTTTTAATGTGCACTAACATGAATAGAAACATGTACTGTAGGTCTTATGTACACCTTATGGGTTTATTCTTTTTCCATCAAATGCTTTAAGATGGCTTTTAGAAGCTTTTTACTAATTCCAGGGGCCATTTCAATCTTGGTATGTCATTGAAAATATTAAGCTGCAAGAAAAGAAAACAACTAATCCTGCAGATGAATGTATATATCTCTCCAAAAACTATATTTTTTCCAGATTATAATCATTATTGAAATCAAAGGGAGGATTTGGAATTCTGTATGCAACTATGCAAAACTCGTCACTATTGATCTCTCTCTCTCTCTCTCTCTCGCTCTCACTCTCTCTCACTCTTTCTAAGTGTGTTTGTGTGCGTGTGTGCGTGTGTGCGTGCGTGTTTGTGTGTGTGTGTGTGTGTGTGTGTGTGTCGTATGTTGCTGTTGTTACATTCTGACTATACATTTTTTGCACAAAAAGGTTTTCAAAGAATTACTGTCCATCTGAGTGATGGGATCACCAAGTAAAAGTATAAACACAGATGACTTTATTGTAGTGCATGTATTAGTAACTGTGTCATATGTTTGATTTTATCCTTGAATCTTATTTTCCTGACATTCATCATTTGTGGCAGTTCTTGTGATATTGCTACAAAGCTGTGCCCTTTCTTCAAATGTCACATTTTAATAAAACAAAAAAACATTTTTACATTAGTCCAGATCACAGCTGTGTGTGGTGTGAGTCTGGCCTTGACCTGACTGTATGAGTCTGTGCAGGATTTGGGCCAGAGTCACTCTGGAGTCCCGGCCATCTGTGTTTTACTAACGGTCTTACTACATACTAATATTTGTGCCTTAAGGACCATGTCATAGACATATATTGTAATATTTCCTATCTGCTGTTGAATATCAAATTCCATTCTAAAGATATGTACTGGCATAGCTGTAATTTAATTGATATTATGAGACTGTTTGCAAGAATTTTGTGTATTTTTTACGCAATAAAAAGTGTTTCAGACATTCACACTGGTGTATGATGCCATTTGTTGGTAATTTATGCTTCCAATAAAGTACAAAATGACCAGTGTTAACTCGGTCAAGGACTATTCCTTTGTCTGAAGAAACAGAAAGCAGTGTTGTACAGTATAATAACAAAGTAATAATACTTCACTACCATACTTAAGTATATTTTGGGAGACTTTGTACTTTACTTGAGTTTTTTTTAATTCAGATTACTTTCACTTTTACTTCACTATATTTCAAAACTTAATTGCATACTTTTACTCCAATACATTTTCAATGCGCCATATAGTTACTTGTTACAAAAAAAAGAAAAGAAAAGAAAAAAAACACCCTACCGGTGACTTCAACGACTTCAACGACAGCAGCTACGTTGGCTACAAATGGAGGGGGCCCTGATGATGAGCACCCCTGGCCATATTTAAACACAATGTTCTCTTACGTTGATGTGAAAGATTCATCCTATCGAATGAAGTGCCTCTTACTGTATGCCTCCCAAAAAATGTTTAAATTCTATCTTACAAAAACTCCCCCTCCAATTTAAAGAAGCACATTGAGGAACTGTCAGTCTTCTGACTACTTGTCTTATTCCAGGTTTAAAAATGCTGGATAAACTTTAAAATCTAAAAAATTCAGACTGTCTTTGATTATTATTAACATTTACTTGTACTTTTACTTTCATTACTTGAGTACATTTAATTGAACATTACTTGTGATACTTAAGTGCAAGAAATTTCAGATACTTTAAGACTTCAACTCAAGTAACATTTCAGTCGGTGACTTGAACTTTTACCAAAGTAATTTTTGGTAGGGTACCACTACCCATACTTGTACTTGAGTTTGATTTTCCAGTACTCTATATACAACACTGACAGAAAGTGGCTTGGCCTCAAATGTTGCCGCATGCCTAGCAGACTGAGAGAGCTGGCCTCGTGCCCTAATATGCCTGTACAGTATGCTTAAAAGTGCAGTTCAGTTCCTTGTTATGGTTGTTATGTAATGTGACACATACACCACAGCAATTCCAGATGTCCAGTATTGTGTTCAGTATGCCTTTCTCTATGCTTCCCGTCTATTGTTTTCAAACTCCTACAACTTTATTCTGAAGAATTAGTCTTGTTTAAGGAACAACTAGATTTCACCACCTACAGTATTTCTGATGTGATTGGAAGTGTCTGCTTTGTCCTCTCTCTAGAGAGTGGTATCTGAAGCTATTCTGGTGTATTAGGCTGAATTCCCCCTTTTTATCGAATTCAAAATTACCCTAGGCCTTTGGAAAAAAAATAAACATTTCATTAAAGCAGTACAGTTGTGTAGCAGAAGCTTTGGGGTCTTGTCCTCTTAAGCATCTCCCTTAGGCTATATGGTGACGATCAGCATTTACTTAAGAGCTGAAAACGAATCATCAGTTGTTGAATGAATGCCTCAAAATGCATCATGCATCTTACCATGCTCTTCCCTCCTCTCTCTTTCTCTTATCTTCCCTCCTCTTCTCTTTCTTCTACCACTTTCTCCTGACTTGATTATAATGTCTGCATTCTTATCCTTTAATAATGTTAACCGATGCAATTCCTATCCGAGATCTCCTCTACACTGTAGTTTGAATGTTATTCTTTCTGTAAGCTTTGGATAAAAGTGTCTGCTAAGTGAATCAATGTAAGGTAAATGTTTGTAATGTTAGTCAGTGATATCAACACTATAATTAGGCTACTTACTATGTTGCAACAGCAACCATAAAGTCAGCACAGTCTAGCAAGTTAGCAAGCATGTCTCCACATCTCAGATATTCATGACAGCAGCGTTAGAGAGGGTGGGGCTTTGAACCGAGTTCACGGAACAATAACATTCCGTGTTTAGACAAAACCCGGAAGGCACAACCAACAGGAAAGAAGCCAAAACATCCCCAACGCCACAGTTTTTTAGGCATGCCTAGTTATTCAGGGTAATCACTTTGCATACAGTAGGTCTGTTTTACTGTTAGGAATTTACATCCTCTGAAGCTTTGCCTAATTCTCGGTCAGAATATCTGACGGTTTCGAAACACCTGCAGGCGTGATGCTGTCTGTTCTTATTAAGATGAAAGCTCACACCCAACAAGCCACACCGAGGAGGACGCTCATACTTTACTGTCAGTGTCATTATTATTGGAAAGTCTCCAATTAACCAGGTGTCCGGGTCTGTGGGACCTGTTTTCAATGTTTGTTCAAACAAAAATGATGTACTTATTATTTCTTCAAAGTCAGACTCATTGGCCTAGGCTTATTTTCTGTAAAGAACAAGAAATAATTATTTACTATTATTATTTTCAATGATTGAACATGGTACCACCACCCCTCTCAGTGAGTGTGATCTCACAGGGTTAAATGTCAAATATGAACCATAAATGATGCCTATTGTTGATAATTGAGCTATAGTGATAAGATTTTTTTACATAAATGATTATGGATGTGTTGATTTAAAAGCCTAATAATGTGGTGGGTCCACCAGACCAGGGAACATTGGCTGAGTAACAAAAGGGTTAAGATTTAGTCTACAATTAGTTATGGTACGGTAACATGGTATCAGGTGATCAGGGGTGTACTGGATAATATACTGTGTGATTCTTGAAATGTTAATAGTTGCAATGGGAGAATAAACTGTTTGAAGAGGTGGATAAACTCTAATAAGAGGTGGATAAACTCTGTCAGACGTGGATAAATTATGCTCTCATACTCCACTAGCCCTGCAGGTGATGAAAAAACAACCTCTCGCCTGCTTTCCTCATACATGGACTTTTATTTTTGTCATTATACAAATGACAGAATTTCTGACATTGTGAAAATCATATTCATATTTGTAGAGTAAAAATACTTTTCAATCACACCACTAGGTGACACTATACTGTATATCAAGAAATTGTATCTACCCATGCCACACTTGTTAATTTCAGCTCTCTCTCTCTCTCTCTCTCTCTCTCTCTCTCTCTCTCTCTCTCTCTCTCTCTCTCTCTCTAGACTGTTGCTACACGTTGACAGCATGTGAACTAGAATAGGTGGAAGTGGTGAAAGGAACTTAGCTCTGGGGGGGTAGGGAGAGGGTCCAGAGTCTTTCCGCAAGACTATGTGTCAAAAAAGAAAGACCTACGCACAGCAGCACACAAAACACACGGACAACTCCCTGCCTTGGTTAAGCTGTCAGTTCATTGGCTCATATGCTGTTTACCTGTCATTCTGTTTTTATGAAAAGACAATGATTTTACTTTGCACTTACATTTACATTGTCTGACAATCACTCACACTCTTCACAGTGAAACAGAGGATTAAAAACAATGCCAGGAAGACACAAAATACACGTCTTCCACCAGTTAAATCATATTCTAACCAAGACGCTGTATGTCAGGGAACATCCGACACAAGAAATACAGCATAAAACAACCACATCAAGTCCTTTTTATACCCTGTCTTTACATTTACAAAGGTAAAATAATTCAGTTTCTCTGTATAGTGATCCTTTCCATAGTAGCATAGATGTGTAATGTTTTTTGTTGCCCCAAAGACTATGCTATGTATTTTTTCGGATATAAATGCATATTCTGGTCCTACTTGAAACTGCACCAATTGATATTATTTTGGTCCTCAATTGAAAATGTACACTCATTATCATGCAGGTTTGTAGGTTGTTTTTAGACTGGATTTTCCCTTTAAGATGTATTTGCCCTTCATAAGAAGTGGTACACAAATAAATTACTAAAACAAAATGCCCAGTAAATAGAACCATGTATTCAAATGTTCTTCTGCATTTCGCAAGAGTAAGTTTTCACTTTCCTCTTACTACGTATACCACCCACTTCTACTGCCCCCATCAGAGTCAGTAATGAAACACTTTCGAGAAATGTCTGAAAGTGAGAGGTTAGTGGAACCCACATTGTGTATACGCCTGATTACGGAGAAAAGTGACAAATGTCCTGATCGTTGCGTGGCTTTGTGGTTTTAACTGGGAGAGGGTGTGGTCTTTGCCCTCAGGCCCAGGGCATGTAAGGGAGTGGAGAGGCTTGACTGTGAATCAGACGTGAGGTGAGTGTTTCAGATATCACCTCGTATCACACAGGTGAAATTCGAAAAAATTGAATTTTGTGAAAAAAGTGTGACACTTTGAGCCTACAATATTGAACCTTTCACAAATTCTATTTTTCTGAGATTTTTAATTTTGGGTTTAGGCTGTAACTTAAGCCATAATTATCAAAATGATAACACATAAAGGCTTGAAATATTTCACTTTGAATGCAATGAGTCTATATAATATATTAGTTTCACCTTTTAAGTTGAATTACTGAGATAAATGAACTTTTGCACGATAGACTATTCTATTTGTTTTTGTTTGTTTCACCTGTACATTTACTCATCAATCATGTATCTGTACTTTACTTGAGTATTTCAATTTTGTTAAACTTTTTACTTTTACTCAGTACATTTCTAGGTCAAATATTTTACTTATTACTCCACTAGGCTACATTTTGTGACAGCTGAGTAGGCCTACAGCTGAAGTTCCTTTTGGAAAAAAAGACTGTCCAAATACATGTGTGTACTTATTTTCTATTAAGCAAGCTAGGCTTTAAGTGATTGTATTGTCTAGCGTATTTAATTGATATATCCACTATTTGCTGTACTTTATTGACCCCTTTTCACAATATTGATGTTACCATAACTAGCCTCTTGGCGCCATCGAGGAAATGATGACAGATATAGACTATGATAGACAATCTGACACTATCAAACACAAAAGGGACCTTCTTGATTTGGTCTGAAAATGCAAAGCATTCAACAAAGTAAAAATCGTTCACTTTGAAGTAGATAAGATATCACATTAGATTTTTAGTTGATTTTGTACTTGGATGAAAGAGAAAAGCTCAATGAATGCCTATGGCCGTGCCGAATAATTTCAACAATAGTAAATGCAACTGTATGATTCATTCTGCTTGATAAACATTTTTTGGACTTTTACTTTTGATACTTAAGTACATTTGAAGGCAAGTACTTTTGTACTTCTACTGAAGTGGAAATGTAAAAGGAAGACTTCTACTTTTACTGGAGTAACATTTCACCATGTGTAGTGTATCTCTACCTTCACTCAAGTACAGGATTTGTGTACTTTGTCCACCACTGCCTGTATATGGATATGGACAAGCTGGAGAAGCTGGAAAATGGCCAACTATTCACTGTTTTGTGCGCTCTGTCACAAATTTCATATTGTTTCAGAGGATATCAAGAAATTAAGACATAACAAATTCAATACCCCTTACGTTTCCTCTGCCTTGTTGTAAGCCTGATATCTGAATGTGATGCAGATTCAGTGCATGCCCTATGCTATTCAGGAGTCAGCTGCCGCTCGGCAATGGGGTCATTTCCATGACAACCCTTACAAAAAATGCTAAGTAAACTTAGTGCAGTTGAAGTATAATTCTTAAGTTTACTTTATGTAGTAAGTTTACTATAGGCTAGTATAAATGTACTTGTGGCATAGGCCTACATGTAAAAATACTCTATTATAATACTTATTTGGACTAAATTGGCCAAGTTTATAATAGTAAACTCGTCAATTGACTTTATTTTGTACTGCAACTGTACTAAGAACTATACTGTCAATTAAACTACTGAAAATACGAATTATATACTTCAAGCACACTTTTTATTCATGATCGTACACTTAAGTATTTTTAAGGTGCAAAAGTAATGAACCCTTAGGTGCGCTACAACTGAACCTATAGGTGTACTGTTAATTCACTAATGGTAAATGGACTGCATTTATATCCCTCCAATCATGTCTCACTTTCATCCAGTGACACACTCACCAACGTATGGCACCAACTCATCAGTAGCACTTTCGGGGTTAAGTGTTTTGCCAGGAGGAGTTGGACTCGAACCTGCAACCTTCCAGATCATTTAGAATATCTCTGATCAGTACACAAAAAGTAAACTATACACAATTATTTTTAGTTTAAAATAAATATAGGCCTATCAACAGCACACAAAACAAGTTTGTGGGTTTGATTCCTGGCTGTCATCATTGTGCCCTTGAGCTAGCTGTGTACCTTACGCTGAATTTCTCCAGGGAGACTGGCCTTTAATTGACATACGTAAGTTGCTTTGGATAAATGAGTCAGAGAAATGAGTAAGTGGTATAACATCATCTCAGCTTTCGCTCAAAAATGTTTTGCTTTGTCTATGTAGTTTGGCTGTCCTAAAATTTGATAATTTTTGTTTAATTCCTACTTTTTCATCTTTGATTGTATTTATATATTTACACTCTAAAAATGCCATGTCTGGGAAGAATTTGAAATTGAATTTAGCTTGCTCAAACTTGGTTGGATGGAAGACAAATATGCTCTCAGCACACTGAACTGAACTGTTAACAGTTTGTATGACCATTGATTTTCTCTAAGGCACTAATATGGAAAACAAAAAGGTGCAAAGAGAGTGATACTCCACAGGGTCAGTTTCTCTCTGCAAATACAACCCTTCATTAAAGTTGTGTCAATATTGAGGTCCCCACAACTGATTCACAAGAAGATATTTACAATAAAATGAGGTGTGGCCACATTTTTTTTTAAAAAAACCTTTTCATGGATTAAACTGTGGGAAGCTAGTGCACATGAATATCTGTTACTGTAAAATAGCTAATGTATGGTCGTATTCTCCCATGTGCTTATGTTATGCTGGAGTAGAGAGTACGGCCCCTAGTGGCTTCCCCCTTACCTCTTACCATACAAAGTGCTGATATTCTATCATGTTACATTCATAGATACACACACATAGCTGATGGGATTGCTTTACCTTTGGGAAAAGAATGGCCCTGTGCAGTGGCATCTTTTCCCCTGGAACTTCTAATCGAAGAGAGAGAGCGGTCAATGCAGGTCCATTTGAAGGGTCAAAAACAGGTTTGTCAGCATAACCACAAGATGGCAGTAGATCACTGTGCAAAAAGAATCCACACTTCATAAGGCAGTAACTTAGAAGGCAAACTGTCAGAGCAGGGTCTAAACGAACTACACTGGAATAAAAATGGATGTTTCAGAATTCATATATAATATTGTACAGAAGTTGAGGCCTCTGTTCTCATGGAGTTGCGCACAAGGAAAAACTCCCCTTGAATAGACAGAAATCTTGAGGATAATTGAAATCAAATAAGGGGAGCTATCTCTTCCAGAGGCTGACCTGGGATATGTGACCTGACCTGAATAGTGGGCTGAGTGAGATAATAGGGGGACTGCTGTGTTGCCTTTCTTCTGAGAATTTGGTCACAATGCAGCTGAGACAGATGTGTGTGTGCTGTGCACAGCGCAAAACTACGGGGTCATTGCCATAATAAAAAAAATTGTGCGCACAATCTAATAAGACCACAATTAAGTAAAATGAGCGCATATTCCCTCAATATACAAAAACATCTTGCAATGACACCTCCCGGGCTCTGTAACTAGGAGATGGCAGGAGATTACTTTAAAAAAAAAAAAAAAAAAAAAAATGGTCTCAAGCTACAAGGCCATGACCCAGACTGCAGCTGACTGGGAAACACACAATGGGGACTGGGACTCGGCTCTCATCTGGCCCAGACCCGGCCCAGAGTCTGCTGGGAAGATTCCAGATGAGTCAATAATCACTCATGACCAAAGATTCTAGAACAGAGCTCTGTTCTAGAATCTTTGCTCATGACTGTAATCACTGGCTGTCCTGATGTAACTGCTGCTCTTGTCTAGACATGAGGTCATGTGAAGATGACCATACTCTCCACATCAGCCATCAGCCAGAACTCATCAGCTCCACGCTCCGCTCTGCTCTGCTCTGCGTAAGGATGTAACACGGTGACAAAAACTCCAGGAATGTTTTTCTGACTGACTGACTAACAAACAAACAAAGGGAAGAAATTCAACATCCTCATAACAAATAAATGTTCCACAAAGATTACGACAGCTTCCAAAATAGCTCATGTGGGTAAATCCCTGGACATCAGCATGACGTCTCCATGGTGACAAAATCAATCAAGCTTCTGTTTCGGGGCTAGAGGAACTTGGATGGTATCAATGACCATTCAACTACTTCTACATTCACTGTGGACAAGTGTCCTCCAGCTTGGCAGGCCTCCGTTGGTTGTAATTACAGTACCTGTCGTAAGGGGTTTCACTGAGCTTGGTTAACTGCATTCCTGTGTCCTGTGTGGTTAGGAAGACAAGGGTTTTGCGAGGGCCTTACGCAAAGAAAAAGTGAAACTCACACTCGAAGACTTTTCTCAGACAAAAGGAAAGTACATCATCGCCCTCTGATTCTGTTGTACTCTGGCCCCCGGCTTGATCCCCCCCCTCCCCGCATACACACACTCAAAGACCTTTGAGTTAAATGGGGTGACTTTCATGTCACTTTACAGGGGTGTGAGGTTTCTTTAAGGGTATTTTTTCCATCATGTTTGTCTTCCTCTTCCTTGTATTATTCTTTTTGGGGTTTACTCAAAGAAAAAAAAAAGTCCTCTCTGTCTCACTCCGGGGACAACCCCCTGAAGTCATATCTCAGAGCGCAGTCTCAAAAAGAAAAGAATAAGAGAGAATGAGAAAACGGCAAAAAAACAGACTTTCCGGATTTACTGGATCCATCCAGTTGATCATCTATAGAGGATGAGTCAGACTACCATGCGTCACAGTTCATAGGTTCACGTCTAGATACAAACACTATTTGAACATCTCTTATATTCACGTGAAAAGGTTTTGTTTTCCTTTCTACGTCAAAAAGTCACGTATCTTCACTCAACCATCTTTTTAAAATATTCTTTCTAAAAAAGAATCCTCGTTCTCTCTTTCTGTCATACTTTTCTCTCTCGCCAGGTAGACTTGGACAGAGGACTGCGGGCATGTGGCTTCGCATGGGCAGAGCTTAAGGGGTTTTAGTTTCATTAGTGGTTGGCGGCAGGGCTGGGTGATGTCTACAGCTGGGTGTTTTCCAGAGGTGTCAGGAATGCTGTGATGTTCCCCGGGTGCTCAGTGTCGACTCATAACGGGAGGAGCTCGGAGCTCAGAGCACAACGCAGATCTCACTCAGAGGGAATGGCCTGCCAACTCACTATGTACAGACTCATATTTAACCATTCAGCTCTCTCAGAGACAGATACACACACACACACACACACACACACACACACACACACATAGAGAGAGAGAGAGAGAGAGAGAGAGAGAGAGAGAGAGAGAGAGAGAGAGAGAAAGACACACACACACCTATTTCATTTTTTTTTTTCTTTTAACAATAATGGAAGTGGGTACTTCCAACAATCCAAACAATCAGATGCTAAAGACCACAAATATTAATTACTATAATTTCCTGTCTGGTTCTGGCAGAACTGGAATCTACCTCTGTTGGGTTGACTGGGACTTTTGTTGATGCAACTGCAGCTTAAGCGGATGGAGGTAGACTTGGAGGAATTACATAAACATGATAAAACCCTGGAAATCCCATTCCATTTCCTTCAGTCAAACTCTTTGCCAATCCTGAATTTCAGCAGTAGAATTTCCCTGTGTGATTCTGTGTACTTGTGTATTTCAGTAGCAGAACCTCATGTCATTGCTAATGTTTACTCATTGAGCTTTTGAAGGAGCGTTTACAGTAAATAAAAGGTGTGTTGTTCATCTTACTGCTTGGAACACCGTGTACAGTACTTGCCAGGACTTGCTGATACATTCACAATTCCCCAACACTTAACAGGAAAGAAGTATGAAAATCACTGACTTAACATTTTTGACCATTGAAAGGAATTACCGTGACCCAAGGAATGGACAGTGCTACATTAGCCACACCATAGCCTATAGGGCAGTTGAATAACATTGCCTGCACTTAAGCCCCAGTTGAACACTTTAAATGGATGTGGAATAAGATGTTTTGACTATTTGTGTTAGTAAGAAAATAAATCATATTCTATTAAGATTATACCCCCCCCCCCCCCTCCCCTTATGCAACAGGTTATCTCTTTCACAATTTGTATTGAACAGAAAAGAAGAAATAAAATTGCATTGTTATTGGGCTCATAGGCCTACTATAACAGGTGACACAGCGACATACTGTATGCAAAAACCAGCCACTGTAATAGGACAGCCTTTCCTGACATTCGAGCGTTTCTGATAACTATGAAGCCCTCACTGTCAGCAGAGAGCCGGTGACCGCTGGCCTTTCACTATGCGTTGTCGTGTGTGCTATTTTCATAAGCGCTCACCTGTTGCTGAGGTGACTGTGAGCCTCACCGCCCACGCTACAACACGACAAACGCCAACGCGTAAGCTAAATGTCACCCTTTCCCTACAACAAACACCCCCACCCTCTGTATTTCAAGGGGTCTTTCCTCCCCACTCCAAATCAGCCTACACTACACTGTGTATTAGTGAAGGGGGGTTGCCTGTTTCTCGAACAAAAAGCGAGGATGAAAACAAAAGTGTGGGGGCAGTCGTCTGCATTGTTCGAAAGAGGAAGAAACTAAATTTACCTGACATACTGAGGGCTGTGGCAGCCCTGTGTCGAGCTGGTAGTGTTGAACTTCTTGTTTTTCTATAATAGTCAGGAGGCCAATTCTGAAAAGGGCTTCCGTTAAGACTTTTGCGGACATGTTTTGGTACAAGCGGTCAACCTATTTTTTTAGTTAGAAGACACCCATAGGTAAGATATTATGGTGGTTGTCAAGCAACATTTTTATTTTTTTGACTTTTGCAAGCAATTTCAGGCCAATTTTTTGGTTTCCTGCTCAACATGACATGCCAACGATAAATGTTGAATATCTCCACAACCACAAGGACCATATAGATAAAAATGGTATGGAATGAAAGCTAACACTCGTGGGATGTCTGCTGAAGTGTCAGAATTAACATTTATTGTACAGTATAAGGGACAACAGACCTAGAACATGAAAAAAACAATCTCCGCCTAAAGAGAACCAGTTTTCAAAGTGAATATCAGATTGGAAACATAACATAGCATTCCAAAACCTCTATCAATCAGTACCCCTATCTATGGGAATGAGTCAAGCCAAGTTTAAAGCTTGTAGGGAGAGACAGTGCACTGCTGCACATGTTGTAATACTTTAATGTTATGGCAAAAATGTAGAACTGTAGATGGTGGTCTATGGTGCTATTTGACTTCATTAATGTACCAGGTTGTGACAAATTGTGTTTAATGGACATATCACTATAGTTCTCAATTCTACCCAAACATAACTGCTCTCTCAGTTCTTTAGGATTAGAGGTTAGTAACTAGTTAGTAGTAATAACTTTGTAATAGTCGTATGGCAAAGGCATTTTTCCCCATCCAAGCAGTGGTGCTCGGGTATAGGCAGCCAACAGAAGAAGGCACATGAAGGATGGCATGCTTTCCCCCCAGCTTTTAACCACAGAGGTCAGGTGCTTGGAGCTTGGTGAGCACAGGTCAGGTGCTTGGAGTTGACGATATGTGGATGTGAGGAAAGTGGAAGTCAGTGCAGTACCAGGCAGTGTCGATGTCCCTGACCAGGACTCAGACTGAGCACATGGACATGGTCCCTGGGTACCTTCTGTTGGCTGCCTACCTGAGCACCACTGCTTGGCTGCACTGCAAAACCCGGGAAGTTAACTTAAGTGTATATAAGTCATTCAGCTGAGTTATTTCTATGTGTGTAGTTTGTGTTGGGATAACTTTAAGGAGTCAAGTAAACTACTGTATACTCATTTTATTCACCTAATTTCAACTTGAGTAAAATACAGTCATGGCTGAAAGTGTTGGCACCCATGTTAAAGTTGACTAAAAAGAGGAATATAGAATCATCTTTTGGAAATTGATCTTAATGCCTTAAGTAATAAAAGTAGAACATATCCAACCTTTAAGGACACCAACTTTCTATGTGAATGAATAATGTACTGTATCATAAATAAATAAATGTATTGGCACCCCTATGTAACCCTATGGGAATTTAACACAAAGGGTTAACATAGGGGCAGGCAGATTTTTAAAGGCCACTTATTTCATGGATCCAGGATACTATGCATCCTGATAAAGTTCCCTTGACCTTTGGAACTAAAATAGTCCCACATCATCACACACCCTTCACCATAACTAGAGATTGGCATGGTGTTTTGTTCAGTTGGCCTATTAGCTGGTTTGATTTGCATTGAGCTCAATGAGCATCAAACAGGCTAATAGGCTAACTGAACAAAACGGAACAAAACACCATGCCAATCTCTAGGTATGGTGAAGGGTGTGTGATGATGTGGGGCAATTTTAGTTCTAAAGACCAATGGAACTTTATCAGGATGCATAGTATCCTGGATCCATGAAATAAGTGGCCTTTAAAAATAAAAATCTGCCTGTCTCCGTTGAGAACATAGGGTTAACATAGGGGTGCCAATACGTATGACCCCAGTCTTTTAAGGAAGAACATTTATTTATTCATGATACATTATTCATTGCATGGGTTGGTTGCCAACTCTTTCAGCCATGACTGTATATGCCACTCATTTCAATTAAGTAATCATGGCAAGAAGTATATTCACAATAAGAAATGGCTGACCACACATTACATTTCCCAGAATGTCACTGTCCATAGTATTCTTAACACATTATCACATATTAATCTTGACTGAAATTGAATCTTAAATGCAATAGTTAAACTATATTTACGGCTATACTATAGCTGTTATGTTATTGTGTTATTTACATTGACACCACACACCATCAAGCAGATGACTATCCATAACAGACTTGGCCTGTGGGCTGATTTTAAAATCTTAGATCACTTGTAATGCTTCTGACAGACGTAATGATAATCTGAAGATACAGTATATCATGATGGCCAGTACTGCCATGGTGATACATATTATGTTTCACAATTACCATCATTCTGCAGTAATCCTATTCATTTAATAGAAGTTTAAACCTATAAAAAAAACCCTGAAATCTTTACTCCTGAAGCTCATATCCTGTCCATAAGAGGGGTAATATAGTTACTCAATGTAAACATGCATAATGTGTCTGTATCTCCCCAAGAGACAATACAGACAGACAATAGGAGGCTCAATCACACCATTGGGATACTCAAATTTGTGATACTTTCAAGTGACTATAGGTCAAAGTCAAATTGGGAAACGCAATCAACTTTGCATTAGGCCAAGAAAAAGTGAACTTCAAAATGTTCTTTATATTTTGAGAATGGGCTTCTCCTTAATGGTACATCTGACCATATTCTGAAAATCATCAACACAATATTTTTGCCCATCACCTGGTAAACAGTAAGAAGCCACACTTAACAGCTAAGAGAACAAATACTTAGAAAATCAAAAGAAGCATTTACCCATAATCCATAAAAAATGATAGCTCACACATTGAGTACATTGCATTTTTTTGTGTGTAGGCCTACATAATTCTTACTTGTCATGATAATTCACTCAAGTTGTTATTAGGTGAATAAAATTAGTGCAGTTTACTTGACTCCTTTAAGTTATCCCAACA
Organism: Sardina pilchardus; assembly: GCF_963854185.1. Taxonomy (NCBI): domain Eukaryota; kingdom Metazoa; phylum Chordata; class Actinopteri; order Clupeiformes; family Clupeidae; genus Sardina; species Sardina pilchardus. The sequence continues at coordinate 11,680,460 of NC_085011.1, forward strand.
CAAAATGCAATATACTGTACAATATACTAATAACTCCAGTTGAATGACTTATTAACACTCAAATTAAATGAGTTGCCAAACTCAAATGTCAAGGCATCCGGTTTACTCAAATAATTTCAGATAAGTTAGCTTCCCAGGCTTTACAGTACTCAAATAATTTCAGTTCAGTTAACTTCCCGGGTTTTACAGGGGAAAATCATACCTTTGCCATACGACTATAACAAAGTTGTTATTGCTAACTAGTTACTAACCCCTAATCCTAAAGAAGTGAGAGAGCAGTTATGTTTGGATTGAATGAATAACTATAGTAATATGTCCATTAAATATCATTTGTGTCACAACCTGGTATATTAATGAAGTTAGCACTATACACCACCATCTACAGTTCTACATTTTCACTGTAACATTTAAATATTATAACTTGTGCAGCATTGTATGTCTCTCCCTACAAGCTTTTAACTTCGTCTTCACAACCACCCTGATATCTTACCTATTTGTGTCTTCTAACAAAAAAAAAATAGGGTGACACTGACAGCTTGAACCAAAAGATGTCTGCAAAAGTCTTAACGGAAGCCCTTTTCAGAATTGGCCCCCTGACACAACAGTGGCCCTTGTGGTGTGATACTCTTGTGGTATTTATTGATCATTATTTTTTTAATGATCATGCTTGCACACAAGTTGGATTATATTGCACATTTGCCCAAAATTACAGTAGGTAACATGGAAGAAAAAGGAAGCACTTTGGGGGAAAAATCCGCTTTTTCCACTTTTAAGAATATAGTGTTAAAATGGACAAAATAACATTTTCTAAGCTGACAACCTGTCTAGAACTCATGTTGAGGGGTTAAATATCAATACTGGATAGGTTGTATGCTTGTACCAAAAAGTGTCCGACAAAGTTTTAATATCAGTTTTGGCCCCCTGACTATAACAAAAATGGACCATTACAACTCACACACAGTCAGTAGAACAAGAAATTGGGAGAAAAAAAGGGCCATGAATCTAATTTCAAGTGTCCTTTCAAACTGTCTATTTTGGAAGCCTTATTTTCACTATAACCAAAAATCTGAACCTCTGAGTTCCTTCTGTATCAAAGAATAGAATAGAATATATACTTTTTTGATCCCGTGAGGGAAATTCAGTTCTCTGCATTTAACCCAATTTAACCGAATTAGTGAACACACAGCATACAGTGAACACTCAGTGAGGTGAATCACACAACCCAGAGCAGTGAGCTGCCTGCCCAACCAGCGGCGCTCGGGGAGCAGTGAGGGGTTAGGTGCCTTGCTCAAGGGCACCTCAGCCTTGGACTGGTCGGGGATCGAATCGGCAACCCTCAGGTTACAAGCCCGAAGCCCTAACCAGTAGGCCACGGCTGCCCCAAACGAGCACAAATCAGCACATACTGCCTTCATCAATGAACACATCGAATTGTCTATTCAGAATAATAACTAAGATTACTTTGCACAATTTACAGTAATTACTGAGTCTCAGCCTCACGCCGAATAAACCGAAGGACAGTGAAAAAAAATACTTCAACAACATTTCAAGTTCATGTTATTTTCTTAATAAAAATAATTTATTTTCAGGACAACATATAAATATTTTCAACACATGGTACAGATATTTTGTTATGAATAAATACTAAACAAATCAACAGGAGAGAAAAAAGGCGTTTTCGTACAATAATCTAATATGAAAGGTTGCACAAATAAAAAAATTCTCCAGACTTTCTTCGTTGTCTTAACCATCATTGGAATGTCGCTATGAGTGTCAAAGAAAGTACCATCCTTAAATCAGAGCAGCGTTTTAGGTTATTGTGCAAGTTTGTGATGGTCTGTTACTCCTCTTAGACACAGACATAAAACTGAAAAAAGTGTACACCCTTTCCAAAAAATCTCCTTAAGCGAACCTCAGATATCCCACGCCGGTACATCCTCTGTGTAAAGCACATATGTGTAACTATCTAGGCCAACATTTATCTAGGTTTCAAGTAGACAAAGCTATACATTACAGTATTGGGACCTCGGAGATGCATACAGTGGATATATATTGAAGTATCTGTATCTGTGTGTACTGTATGTGTAGATTTGAATGAAGAGAGTAGCTGCAGAACAGTTCACACCCCCTAGATAGTAGGAATCAGCAGACTGAGCACACAATACATTTGTCACACAATTCTGATCTGGTCTTTTAAAAAATAAGCGTTGCAAAAATTAACATCAAGATGCCATTTTTTAAAGGTCTGCAATGAATTTTAGGCATGGTTGGAGTATTGATCATGGTCCTCTACATTAAGATAGCCCTCCACATGGTAAGGGTTTACAGTGGTCTGTCTGTCTGGCAGACTAGCCTCTTCATGAGAAAACATTACTGCAGATATTGTATACACTTATTTGGCAGCTTCACTCCTAAGTCCATGTCAGTCAGAGCACACAGGCTGTATGTGTGACAGGCATCGAGTGGTTCTTTAGAGAGAGAGAGACAAAGATACATAAACTCTAGGTAGTTTAGATAGATTGATTGATAGATAGGTAGATTAGAGACGGATAGGTAGGTAGATGAATAGACAGGCAGACAGTTCAGAAAAAAGAGAAGAGACAAATCGATAGATAAGATGAACCGAGAGACAGGAAAATAGAGAAACAAAGAGTTAAGACAAAGAAATCGGAATCGATGTGAACGTGGAGGATAACATGCGTTTTGTGTGAGTGTACTGGCGCATGTGTGTTCCTGTGCGTGTGTTATCAGTAGACTTGGGTTGAGTCCTTTTTCATCATTTAATCTCTGTAGTACAGAGGGAATGGCTGATGGCTGTGTAGTTTCTCCAGACTCCACTTTGCGAGTGTTCCCCGTGGAACGCGTGAAACCGCCATGTTATGACAGCTCTCTAGGCGTTGTTTGAAGAGAGCGCGGACAGAGAACAAAATCGTTTGTCCACCATTTATAAAATTGAAGGCAGGATATACAGAAGTTTTATTGCACTTTTTGAAACTGTTTTTCATGAGCTACGTGTCCATGAGGTCTCATTTTCTGGAACCGCAAAAGATTTTAGCTGCTGTGGTACTGCATGTCTCAAAAAACAAAAAACAAACAAACAAAACGATAGTCCTGTTTAGAACCAAAATAAAGTGTCTCTGTCTGCACATTGTACTGTAGGTGTGTATGTGTGTGTTTAGGTTTGTGTGTCAGTATGAGAGTGCTGTGTGTGTCTGTACTGTGTATGTGTGAGAGAGAGAGAGTGTGTGTGTGTGTGTGTGTGTGTGTGTGTATGTGGTCAGAGGCAAATACAAACTCAGTGTCAGAAAGGCAACATGTCCTCCCTCTTATGGCACGTTAAGTGACATGGCAGATCGATGAGTGACCTACTGCACACTCATGATAGGGATTCAGTTTGTACACACAGTGGCATCACATGCCAGTGTTTCTGGGCTATGGTGTGTGTGTGTGTGTGTGTGTGTGTGTGTGTGTGAGAGAGAGAGAGAATGTGTATGTATGTTGTGAGTTTAGCTGTTGCTGTATAGAATTGTGTTGGTGTAGGCTATGCTGGGGTTTTTGTCTTCAAATCAGTATTTTGGCAACGTGCACCATTTGTTTTTGTTTTGCTTTTGTTTCGTTTTTTTCTTTCCTCAAAGATTTACATTTGTACGAAATTAACTTTGGTCAGTTATGCTGCTCGAGCATAAAATAAGATCACTTCATTCATGTCCTTGCTTGTCCTTGAGTCCCTCCTGCTCTGACATTCGATGGGCATTCAGGCCATCTTGGAGCAGGACCCTTCCAGACAGGCAGTTTGGCACTAGACACACGTGACCACAAACGTGTGTGTACTGTATGTGTTTGGAAGGAGACAGGTCTTCCGAACTGCTGCGTCACCCTGTTGCCCGATACACTTTTGCGCAGAGACCATCGGCGGCGTCTGCGCATTGAGAAGAGAGAAAAAGCCAATTCATGAACCTGGCTCTTTCGGCTGGCCACGACTGCCTCTTCAGGCTGATTTCGTTCTGGAGTTGAAATATTTAGTTTAGTTTTTTTTCATCATTTGGCCTTCAGGTTGATTCAGCAGGGGAAGAGGTGGGGGTTGTATGTGATATGGGTGGGCTTCGAATTGGTCAGTGGCAAAAAAAAAAAAAAAAAAAAGAACGAGCCACTCATGATCTCAAATTGCACCTCGAACAGAGCCGCATGCTAGTCCAGACTCTCCGCGCCGGGGTGGGGTAGGGGGTGGTGGCGCTGTGGATTCCTCGTGCTCACCGTCTCGAAAAACACGGCCCAGCTCAGCCGCGGTAGATCTGCTTGAAGTGGTCGCACTCGTTGCAGTAGCCCTGTTTCTCCTGGTTGGCGTAGTGGTCGCAGCCCAGCGTGCGGCAGCGCTGCTTGCTCTTCTCCTTGGGCGCCTGGGCGCGCCGGCCCTCGCGCTGGCCCCGGCCCACGCAGTCCGGGCACAGGTCCGTGCAGCCGGGCGACAGGTTCTTGCAGCCGCTCCGCCGGCACTGGGCCTGGCTGCTGGACGACGTCGTGGTGGGGGGAGGACGGGCCTTGGGCGCCCTCTGGGGGAAGGACAGGACGAAGGGAGGAAGAAAGAAAGAAAGAAAAGACGGAGAGAAAAAAAGGGGGAGAAAAAGAAAGGTAGGAATAGAAGCAAGGGAAAAAAAGGAGCAAGAAAAAAAGGGAAGTTAGATATTAGATATACTTCAGGGTCTCTCACATGGTGATACAGTCTTACGCCCCCAGTCAAACAGTGGAACGGTCTTACGCCCCCAGTCAAACAGTGGAAGTGAAATACAGGTCCCGAATAACCCAAAAAAAGTCCTGCTGTAACCAAGATGACTTTGTGAAATGCTCAACGATGATGTGAGCTCTCACAACCTAATTTTAGATCTTCTGGATATCGATATCTTACTTCATACACCACAAAGTCATACTTCTTTTTTTTCTGCTGTCTGGCCCTCGAGTAAAACCCCTACTCAAAAATCACCTACAGAGAGTAGTGCTTTCCTACAGCACAAGACTGTGATTTCACCTCTCCCCCCCATGTAGACAACATTTGCCCCACCCCCACTTTACCCATGACACAAACATACCCCACCCCCAAGACACCCCATAGTAACTTCCGCAGAGAAACCTGCACTCTCTACTCACAATGAACCCACAGTGACGACCCCCATGAGCAATTAGACAATTGCGTCATAAGAATAACACATTATTAGACATTCCATATTCAACTTCCAACTTCTTAAAGCCTGATGTATATCTTTGTTATGAAACACAATAAAGTAAAAAAATTGAAAAAATTGTAAAAATCCATATTCAAGTACTGACATGCTACAGGTAATCTGGCATGTATACGCCAAACAAAGTGCTATAGATTCAGATAAAGCTAAGAAACAGTGAACGCAGACGCAGAGGTTGGCTTACCATGACTAGCGGGGGCGAGTTGGGTCCTCTGGTGGTGGTGGTGGCCTGGTTGAGCCGGGCGCTCTGCTCCTTCACGTAGCACTTGTTGCAGTAGCCCTCCAGCATGGCCTTGCCCACCGCTCCGCAACCGGGCCCACGGCACCGCGGGCAGTTCTGGAAGCCCGCCTCGGACGTGTGGCGCGGCTGGACGGTGGCTGGTGGTGCTTCTGGACATGGGCACAAAGACAACGATAAATGTCGAGACAAAATGCAAATGATCCCTTGAAGTCACACAACCCAGATTGAACCAGTTTTAGAGTTGGGTTCTAAGAAGTCACACGACCCAGATTAAACCAGTTTTAGAGTTGGGTTCTAAGAAGGAACAATAGACATGCATACACACATATGGACAAATACACAGACATACACAGACAGTTTTCGGGGTTGTGTATTAGCAAGAATCTGGCAATACCAATTACAATACAATATATTGGAATATATTGCGAAACTTGCGATACAATGTGTAAATTGTTATACTGTGATTTAAGTCTAATTCTAGAAAAAACTATATAGAAAAAGACACCTTCATGTGCATAAAATGTAAGCAAAAAAAGTTAAAGAGTTTCTGTGAAAGTGAGCTGTCTGTACAGACATTTGGAATATGACAGAGACGAGCCGGTGAATCACCCCCTGTGGGGTCCGAAACTGGGTCAGATGGAACTGAGAGCATCTCACTGACAATGACAAAGCACTTCAAGTGCCGGTCCCACTATGAATATGTAAGGGCATCACAAGCGCCCTGGAGGTCCCCGAGTAGTAGTTACGAAGCGTTCCAAGGTGACTTGAACAGTCCGTCTCACTTTGAGTCAAACTCAACACAAAGGTCAAACTACCCCACTCCCACAAGAGTGAGTGTGGCGAGCAATTCATTGATAGAGACCATTCATTCAATCAAGTGCAAGCCGGATTCACGTACTAATACATGTTACACAAACACACACGCACACGCACACGCAATAGGAATAGCGGAATTTCCGTAATGGCATAGCCTAGTATTGCATTATTATTGAGTGAAAGAGACTCACGTCATAATCGGTCTTGTAGGTCTGACAGGGATGAGAGGCTGAGACAAATGAATGGGGGGGGAATGCCCCAAAAGGGGGCGTTGTGTTCAGGGCCTTGCTCTCGGGCCCACCAAGACTTTTGTGTGGCAAGCACCGAATTTTTTTGTCTCGCTGCAAAATCTTTTTTCTCCGTCAACGCCCTCATATAGGGCTCTTATGTGTGCCTTCCTGTTTCAGGTACAACACCACAGCAACCACCCAACCACCACCACAACACTACCTATCACCATGGTGACTGACACACACGCACACACTCACACACACACACACACACACACACACACACAGACAGAGTAAGGTGTGTTGGGCCAACACACCTTCCTCTGTGTGTGTGTGTGTTAGGAGTCCCAGTAAGGAGAGGCAGGTGTGTGTACTTACGGTGGTTGGTCTGATAGTCCACATAGCAGATAGTGCAGAAGCCCAGCTTCTCCTGCGTGCCGAAGAACTGGCAGCCGCTGCGCTTGCAGAGCCGCGCCGCGTTGCCCGGCACGTGCCAGGGCGTGAGTCCCGACGCCGCTGAGCGCTCGGCGTCCCGGAGCTGCGTCCACACCGAGGAGGACGAGGCGGTGGCGGTGGCGGCGGAGGGGTCGACGCGGGGCGGCCCGGGCGGCTGGGGCTCGCGCTCGGCCCCCCTCTCCGCCGCCGTCCGGTGCATGCAGGGCGCGCACAGCCCGTTGAACGTCCTGAAGACCTCCTGCCGGCACACGCCACAGCGCTCGGCCTCGCGGTCCCTCTCGCCGCGCTCGCGCTCCCGCTCCCGCTCCCACTCGCGCTCTCGGTCCCGGTCGCGCTCACGCTCCCTGCCGCCGGTCCACTGGCTCCAGCCGTGGTGGTGGTGCGCGGGGCCGTTGAGGGGCGCGGCGTTGGCCGCGGACGACGACGACGACGGCGGCGGCAGCGGCGGCGGCGGGTTCTGGCGGGCGGCGAAGCAGCGCTCGCACAGGCCGTCGTGCTCCACGCTGAGCGTGAACAGGCAGCCGGGCGTCTTGCACTTCATGGCGTGCGTCTCGCTGTACAGGCTCAGGCTGGGGGCGGTCGGCGGGGCCGAGCGCGGGCTCGGGATCTGGGCGCGGTCGCCCACGGTCGCCGGCGCCGGCGGGGCCCCCCGGCAGCGCCCGCCCTCGTGCTCGCCCGCCACCACCGGCCCTCCCAGCGTCACCCCCGCCACCGTCGCGCCCACCACCACCCCGGGCCCGGCCGGCGACGTCACGTTGGGCTCCAGCGGTCGGCTGGCCTGCCGCTTCTCGAAGCACTCGTGGCAGTGCGGCTGCGTGTCCACCGACACGTAGAAGGTGCAGCGCGGCGTGGCGCAGCGGATCTCGATGAGCGAGAGCTGCGAGACGGAGAAGGGCGGCGGCCGCTGCTGGGCCTGAGGGGCCCACAGAGCCTCCTTGTCCTCCTGCCAGCGCTTGTATTCGTGGTTGACCAGCTGCAGGTAGTCCTCCATCAGGTCCATATCCTCTGGGAGGTTCCCTTCGTCCAACCTGGACATCAAAACACACAAACCACACACTCAGGGTCAGCTGCTTAAATGGACTGTAATATCTGCATCCAGATATGTGGTATGTGGTACAGTATGTGGTAAATATCAGTTGTAACTGTTCAGTATACATATGGTAGAGATTTTTTTTTTTTTATTATTACCTGGCTGCACTGACGATGCGCGTAGTGTCGATGGGGAGGCCGATGATGGGGATCTCGATCAGCATCAGGTACTCCTTCAGCAGCCGCTCCTTCTGCTGGTGCTCCTTCTCCGTCAGGAAGTGCACCCGCAGCTCCTCAAAGCCGCCGCGGCCCGGATTGATCAGCGGCACCCCTCGGATTTCTGTGGACGCAAACGGTCGCAAACACACACACATACGTGAGTACAATACAATCCAACATGCCTCTAGACAACTACTCAGAATGCTAACACGATAGCACATGTATTTTTTCTATATTGACCCATGTCTCTGTAAACTGGATTTAGTCACATTTGTCCACAAACACAAGCTATTGCCTACACCACACATATCACACCAATAAAATCAGACATTTCTTCAACAGGAATACCTGCCGTCAGAATGACATACACAACACCCCTACTAACCTTTACTTTTGACAGTAAAAAGGAAACATTTCCCCTTTAAGATATTGGTATGAACAACTGATGGATATTGGTTTCAGTTGGAGTCTGTAAAGTGTGAGTGCAACTGGTATATAGCCCTCACAGGGGTCAGCTATGTGTCACACCAGGTGTGCTCATCACCTGGGCCGCTGTCTTTGATGGTGATGAGGGGAGCGAAGTGCTGCGAGTCGTAGCCGAGCACTATGGGATACTTGTAGCACTCGCTGGCCGGCCAGTGCAGGGGCAGGTAGATGCCACCCACGTTGAGTGGCGCGAAAGAGGATCCAGACTTCATACTTCTTACCACACTGTCTGTTAACAGGAAGAGACAAAAGGACAGCGTTCACTGAATTTGCCATAAAATCAGCGCTGTATAACTCAGTAGATTACACCTACAGTATAATATGTCACCTGCCATGACAGGTCTAGTAAATCAAATAGGTAAAGTAAAAAAATAATGATAATAATAATAGTGACTATTTCAAAGAATTAAACATAAGAATAGCTTTTGCGGTTCAGCAAGTTACCACAGAACTGGACTGCTTCCTTTGAAGAGGCACATGACTACGTTAACACTTCTGCTGAAGGCTTCTGTGGAAGCTGAGCACTGCCCTGACAGGAAGAGAGAGCATCAGCAAGAACAACCAACCAACCAACCTGCGATGACCACAATCGGCCTCCGGAGGATGTTGGACAGCACGAAGATGTGAATGTCCTCCAGGGAGTCAAACTGCAGGCCGTTGCTACTGGACACTGGTGAGGCCATGTCCACGATCTTCCTCCACTCCTCATCCCAGTTCTGCAGCACACACACACACACACACACACAAAATAGGTAAGGGCACCACAAGGAGAATTCAAAATAAGACCAACACTGCAGTCTTGCTGAGGATGGCGGATGTGGGACACCATCAAAAGGAAAAAAAGATCACATCTCACTCTGCTATCTGTAAGATAATCTTAATATAGCCACAGAAACCCCCCAATGCTGTAGTGGAAACAAAAAAAAAACCTACAACAACATAGTCAAACTAACCTAAAGTACCTCAGCCTCATATATTTCAGATATATGACCAACAAAACTGAAAATAGCACCGCAGCATAACATCAAAAGTCTACATTGGATATGCTGGTCTGCATAAGTGTGTGTGTGTGTGTGTGTGTGTGTGTAAGCAAAACAACTCTCTAAATACTGTTCAATCTCTTCCATTATTGAAAGTCGGCACATTTGGAGAAGGAGGTGTTGTGTATCCCTTAACACTGCTGTACTGAGCTTGGTTGCGGTCAGCAGAACCATAACTGAATCTTGTCTGAGCAATTGTTGCACCTGTCAAATTTGTATCCTTATGTGATATTAATTCTTAATTGTGGATACAACTAAAGAAGTAAACTGTGTGTGTGTGTGTGTGTGTGTGTGTGATAGTATTACCATAGTGCTGTAGCGGAGGCCTGTCTGGGTGAACTCCTGTGAGTGGAGCAGCTCTGTCTGGAAGCGTGCTCGGAAGTCGGCCGTGTCGGTCTCCTTCAGCACGGCGTAGAGGGTCTTCCGCAGGACCAGGTCCGTGTCCTGCACTCCCAGCATGTACTGGGACGCGGCGTGGAGCAGGCAGTTACCGTCCCCTGAAGCACAAACAACATATCAAATCAATGTGCGCGTACACACACACACACACGACTACACACAAAAACATGAAAAGACTCCAAGATAACATGACAACATGACAAACAGAACAGCTACAGTAGATGTTTATTGTAGCTTTTCATCCAGCAGAGGCTCAAAGCAAGAGAGACTGGGCCTCCAGGTTTTCAGTTAAAGATGTTGCTTTAAGACAGAACGTACATCCGGGAAAATCAGAGCAGCTTTGTTTTTCAAACGTCTAGCTAGTGCATGCCGTTGTGGATCTTTACACTTTGATGCGATTTGGGTTCAGAGTCCGGGTAATTCCGGTCATCACCTGCTATGATGACAGCCGAGCCCACCTGAGCCTTCATATCTAACCAGTGCTAAGTGATAATAACACCGTCCAATTGACAAAAATGCCCTCTAATGTGGAGTTCCCCAAAGTTTCCTGAACAAACGCGCGCAAATCATAAAAGCGTTAATGATACTGCACTAGTGTTTCATGTTCAGTAAGGGACGTCTATAATAGCTACACAATGTCTCGCACGTACATCCACACACAAGCGTATCTCCATATATAAATACACACACGCACACTGGCAGACTGCCTGTGAGCAAGTTCTTTAGCACAGTGAAATGAACACACACACACGTTCCTCAGTAGTTCTGTACCCTCAAGCAGCCTGGCAATAATATAGACATGGCTGTGGGGAAGAGATCTGCTTCAAGGCACCTGCGTGACTCAAACCGCACCACTCCTGAGGTTTTACAACTGTGGCAAAGAGAAAACACAACTCTTGCAGTGCAGGTGACCATATCATGCTCAAACACCAGCGACGCTCTTTCTACGAAAGCTAGAAAGACACCAACATTTCAGTGTAGGACTGAAAAGAGTTGTGGAAAAAAAAGGGACCAAAAAAGAGGCACAGAGGGGATTTCCGAAAAAAAAAAACCTGGTTGAAGCGCATCAAACGGGTGTGCGTTACACCTCACTACCATCCCCACTTTTTTTTTTTGAAGAGAGGAAACATGACGGGAGGTCTGGAGAAAAAAAAAAGAGACGCCTGAGATCATCCCCTCCTCTCTCCTCCTTGAAAGCCGAGGAAGGAGAAGAAAGGGTCAACTCAAAGCACGAATTCAAAATCAAAGTGTACATGTCTGGTCGATTGAGGCCCTTTTGAGCAGCGCGCTTCTTTTGGTCTACTGTATGTTTTAGGCAGAAGCGTCCTCTCTACAAGCAGGCTGGTTCAGAGTGCCAACACGGCACATCTGTCAAAAAAAAAACTGCCTACTTAGGCAGTACTGCACCGCACGCCGGCGACCCGGGTTCGATTCCCGCCCCGTGGTCCTTTCCGGATCCCACCTCAACGCTCTCTCCCACTCACTTCCTGTCTCTATCAACTGTCCTAACATTAAAAGACATAAAACCCCCAAAAATATACTTAAAAAAAAAAAAAAAAAACTGCCTTCTTCACCTTTGAATGCTATGAAACCTACCAAGCAGTGATTAAAAACACACATTGGGTAGAACTACAGTACTCACTGCAAGCAAAGAGGTCAAAATACCTAAAATGCATCCAAGTCATGCAAAAATAAAGCATCAAGGAGTGCTTTGATACTTTCAGACACTTTGAATATTTATTGCATTTTAGCGTTGAAACATTTTTCCAAAAATAAGACCATATAATGGCCATCCCAACCCTACAGTAAATGAACTTAAATGTATCCCATGTGTTTGATCAACACAACTGCTAGCTATGAAAGAAGCATGATCTCAGCTGAACCTCTACAGCTCCAACTCTATGACTCTTTGGAAAGGACAAAACTAGGTGTGTTGTGACACCAGCTCTTAGACGTCCTGACATGATTGTTCATTAAATTAAATCTGCCGAGTTGTAGCCCACTTTCTTCATTGTGCAACACAAATGATGAGCGCAATGGTCATGCACTGAAATACCCTAACCCTCACACACAAGTCAGACCCACACACACACACACGCACGCACACGCACACACACGCACACAGGAGGAATTTCCCTGTGTGTGTGTGTGTGGTTCTCTCTGAGTCAGTGTCGATAGGCTGGTGTCGTTCTCATCTCCCCTGGGCTCCAGACACAGGTCCTCTCAACAGAGCCGGACTTTCCCGAGGGGCGGAGCTCGGTTCGGCGCGACTGGAATGCGTTGCCCGGCGACAGCCAATGGGACGGGTGTTTTAAGACCACGTGTTAATGGTGGTACTAAAAAACACAAAACCTGCTTTCATGTCAGCTACATGATGTGTGTGCAGCCTTGCACCTTTCACAAGAATAGAGGAAGGGAAGAGTAATCACAGTTCCTCTTTTATTCTTCTTCTTCACGGTTTTACGGCATGAGCCAGCCTGTCAAATTGTAATGTTTGGTGACTTTGGTCACTTCAGGTCACTTGAGCATAAAACAAACATGACACCTGCAATTAATATCCAGGCCTACATCCTGTCTCTCAAATAAACACACATACAGTACGCACTGGTACCAAGGAAGGATGGCATAACTGTAGAATAGAGGATGCTGGGAAACCACCCCTGTTTAAGGGCCTTCAATGAATTGTAACATACTTCCCATTTTATTGTTTATTTTTGATAAGAGAGAGGACATTCCTTTACACGGCTGCATCTTATTTCACTCCAGATATTTGTTTCCATGCCCTGTGAATCACTATGCTGGTAACTGGTATTCTAAGACTAATGTAGACCTCTGCAGTGAAGGCCTGTTCAATTTACATCAAAAGGAGACATTTGCTCTTTCAGCAAACAATGGAGCCAAATGAAATGAAAAAAAAAAAATCATGTTTTTCCGCCAACCTAAAGGAAGAGGAAGGGCACGTTTTTTTTTCATTTCGAGGCTCAAAGATTCCACACCATGAGCATGTAAACAACACCATAGCGGGTTGATGGTGCGCAGGTCTAAGGTTAGCTCACGGAGAACAGAAAGCCAAAAATAAGGCCATTACGCAATTTTGGTGAAGCTAAAATACACACTTGATACAACCGCCTCACGGCCACTTGTTGAAACTGCCTTGTGTTGAAACCACAGGACACGTGTAGCCTGGCTGTGGCTGTTCCGCATTAACTGAGTTAAAGGTTCTTCTGCCCTCACTCAAGACAAAAACAACTCCAGAGCTGAGACCCCTTCTCTCCTTTATGATGAAGCCCTCTGGTTGGTTGCGAGTGAAAAGGGAAAGTTGGGATAGGACACATGACACCGATAAGATCCCGTCTTGGAAATACCCTCTCCGCCGACTCACACAACCACATCCTTATCAACGACGAGCCAGGTTTCAATCACACGCTCGAGAAGTGTACACAAACAAAGTGGCTCACAGTTGAACTGTGTGGTGGCAACCAGTGGAAGCCACCAGTTTGTGCTGTCCCACTTCACTCTACACTCTTCCCCTGTCACCTGGAGCACACCTGGTTCGGCCTGGGCTGAAGTGGCCAGCGTCCACTGGCATTACACACTCTGTACATTCCGTCTTGAGGAGTCACATATGTGTCATATCCCTGAGTGAGGCCAGAGATTCCCGAAAAAAAAAAGAAAAAAAAGAAGACAAGATAAACCCTGGGCTTTGTGTTACTTCAAAGAGGAAATTCCCCTCTCATTAGGAAGGAAATGGCTGCCAGGTCCTGACATATCACATCCTTGGTCTTTCTCAAGCACTAACCTTCGCAGAATCAGTCAGCCTCTAATCAGCCCTTTTAGTCAACTTAGGCCTCAGAAGTTACCAACTCATGATCTACATGCATACATATTACATAACAACATTATTGCAACTCTTTTTCCAACAAACAAGAGCATATTCAAAATGCTCCATCACAATAAAGAGTGAATTGTGGGTAATAGTATTTTTCGGCAATATATAACTTATGTGGTTATAAAGCGCATCATGTCAGGTGACTGAGAAGTCTTACACAATAGGCATACACCCTATGGTTTAATTAGCCTGTGGTAATATAGTTCATATATCTGAAACTTTCCTGTCCTCTTTATGTAGAAAATATAATCACACACTGAAATGACAATGTATTCACAACCGAGAATTTGCCCATTAAAAATGCACTGTTAGCAGAAACACAATTAGCAATGACAACATTGGCAATACATTTAGTTTAATGAAGATGGACTAGGCCATCTACTAAAAAACACAACATACAAGTTATCATGTCCTTTCAAGTTAAATACACAACCAGGGACAGCAGCAGCCATTTCTAAAAGACTTAGCCTAAAGCTGGTAGGACCCTGAAATGTAATTTTCATGTTACGCATGTTTCAGGTATGCTGAATATGAGTGTCAACTCTCAGAGATGATCTGTCATCATCTGCCATCGCATCGCAGGCAAAACAGCAGTCTCTCGCAAAGAGGCCATCTCCTTTTTTTTCTTCTTTCTCAAAGTCAGTTCCTATTCTTCTCAGCTACTCAGTCACAATTGACTATAAACTCTTTGGGAAAAATGAAGATGAAAAATCCAGTAATTTAGTTGAACATTAAGCAATCATACTGTGTCTCATCAGCGAGAGGACTTACAGTAAATGACTAGTACACTAGCTAGGGAGACTCCACTGGTACACTCACACAAGTTTCCTTCTTCTTAGTCATACTAGCACTCTGACTTCTGTTTGACAAAGGGGGACTCATCATCATCAGCGATGGACAAGTGAAGTTGATTGAGATATTAAGTTAAGTCGTGTTACACGTGGGGGATATGAGAAGGGTTCTTTACATGGAAGAATAGGCCTTTCAGGTCACCATGACCCTACTTCCCGAAACACAGTACACATTGTACATCTAGCACCAAGTAGAGGAAACACAAAATGCCTGGAGTTTCAACTTGAGGATGTTTTGCTGGGGTTGACTAAACTATATTGTGCAACCGACCACATGTCAGCTTCACTGCAGCAAATGGCAAAAGTTAGTAAATGATTGCATGCAAACACACACACGCACACACACAGACACACACACACTAATGCATACTTTAGAGGTTACCTTCTCTCCAGTATAAGAGATTAACTGTTTACGCTCACTATTTAGCACAGATAACACTCATTGTTTGAGCCAGTGTTATAAGAATATCTTCAAATTAAAGACACCAACTGCAAGTGATCACCACTGATCCACAGCTTGTATCGATCAATCTCATTTGATAGTCAGCGACAACAGGGTATCAGGGTATCCAGTTTCAGCACTGGGATGTGTATGCATGTGGGTGTGTGTGTGTTTCTGCTCTTACCATTAGTCCGCAGTGGCACCAGTTTTTTTACTTCGCGGCACCAGTTGAGCCTCTTCTCCTGCTCCAGGGAGGTCTGCATGGCCCGGTCCAAGATGGCCGACTGGATGACCTCGCGGAAGGTCTGGTGGAAGTGGCTCATGCGGATCATCTCCAGCGTGTGCCGGTGCATGCCCCGCAGGTGGTGTACCAGGCCGCCGCTGGACGACGGCTTGACCACGTCGTTGGGCACCCTCTCCCGGATCTTCATGGCCTTGAACAGGTTGCTCACAAACAGGAACTTGGGCAGGAAGTTTTGACCCTGCGACATGGTGTATTCCGGAATAATCGGCACCAACTCGGTACTGGGAAAGGTGACAGAGAGGGATGGAGAAAGAGGGACAGGGTGTTAGGCAGGAGGCCTCAGCATACATCAGACAACACTTGCCGATGATCTTGATCTTCGATTTCAGTCTCAGAGAATGAACAATACGTTGATATAGGATCACTTGTACTTTAGCTACCCTTTCTGAATGAATTTCAAACCAAAAAAAGAGGCTTAACATGCATGTTGAGTTAGAATAATGTGGCTGACCTGTGTCTGTTTTTAAATACCACCTCATACATGACTTCTGTTTACAAAAGATTGCCCCTGTCACATGCAGTGTGGGGCCAGATAAACAGTGTCACCAAAAGCATTTTAGATCATTTTTGCCCTCATATCAAACCCACTGGTGTCATTTCAGAAGCTCGTGAGAAAAAAGCACTTCAAGGAAATGTCAGTTGGATAGTGCTGACAGAAACTGTCTGGTTGGCAAGCCTTTTGCTGACTTTGACACAAAGAAGACGGTCAACTAAGAAACAAATTGTACTGAGACAGACAATCGTATGGGAAACAGAAGACAAGAAGTTGCTAGGTGAAAAGGCACTCTCACTCAAAAGATGTCACGTTAAAGACAAGGGCACCAGCCACCCCACCAGAGGTGCTTAGGTTAAGTATGTTAATATAAAAAAAACATTATAGGCTCTGGATATGTTATAATATGGCCTTCACTCTCTCCCCGATTAAGGCCAAGGGCCCTCACTAAACGCTGTCTCCGAGGCTTTGTGTGATTTCGCTACTAGTAGGCTAAAGCAGACAGCTACACCACAGGACTGGGCACAATGGAGACCGCCGCAGCTAAGGTAGGCTACTTCGGGCTCGAAAAAATATTACAACAGGAGCCCTTGCTGACGCTACGATTACGTAATTGGTTTGATAGACAAATTTTAACAATGTTAAACTGTTAGTCGTGACATCCGTCGTTGCTTTTGTCAGTGACACTGATATCAACATGAATATTTCATCCTTCGTTAATGCTATTTAATTGCTGGTAGGTGACGTATTCGTAAACAATGGCTGTCAAAAACGGTGGCGCCGAGAGAGAGGGAAAGCAACCCCGCTACCAGACTGAGAAGCTTTGAAAACGAGACATTGGTTTGATATACTTTAGAAGCTAATAGGCCTATCGCGTGAAATGACAATTATTGCAGCGATACCGGGCCCGAAAAAAGGCAAAGCGACAGGATGCAACTCTTACCTGTTCAATATGTCGGTATCAACAAAGCCCATAAGATGTTCCGACTAGACCACTGCCACTTCACTGAATGTAACCGCAGTCGTCCATACCGCCATTAACCTTAACTCGCAAATATGCTGTAGTGTCCTCACGGTAAAAGATACTAGCTCACAGTATTCTTAAACACGGAAAAGAGTGGGGATTTCCACAGCTCGGGACTTTCCGCCACACACGCTCACATAGGCTACAAGGCTGCCTGTGCCGCTTACAATACTATCGATGGCCACTAGGGGCGCCCACATGCAATTATGCTGTGACGCCATCACGTTACGTTCATGATGGAGTGACGTGCCGACGTTTTTCCCTGTTCACGCTCTCCACCCTCTGTGCACAAAGGAGAAACGAACGTCATTAGCTGTTGTGAAATTCCTGAGGTTTCAGGCTAGCCTACTAATATGCATTCAATGTGAGTTCAGCTTATGTCAGATTGCGTATTTTCCACGTTGTTTTCAAAAGTTTCTTTGAGTCCCTCATACACCTGTAGCCTCTAGACCTTGTTATTGGGAATGGTCGAAAAGCTGAAATGTAAGCAATAGGCCAATATTTGGCAAGTCTGCATTGGGAACATTAGTGTGTAAAACATTAAACAGCAAGATGGCTGGCTGAGGATGGAAGTTGATGTGAGTGATTGATTGATAGCCTGGCTAGCAAGGGGGTATTCCAAGTAGGCCTCTGTGGCCTAGTGACAAACCTGGGTAAGTTACACAGAGTGGTAAACCTCCACAACAAGAGCCCAATGGCATGGCATTGATTTGTAAGGAGAATAAAGCCATACAGCTCTTCTATTGGGAGGTTTAGATAAATAGATAGATAGAAAGATAGATACGTTATTGATTCTCAAGGGGAAATTCAAGGTCCCAGCAGCTTAAGACACCACACAACATAGGCCTACTGTAGGCTACACTGCAATGCAAACAGGATGATAAGAAATCAACAAATAACAATGACTAACAAGAACAGTAGGCTATACTAAAGATAAAAATACTTAAACAAGGATCTACATGAATGTACCAAGGATTGATACTGTGGTCCAGTATGAGGTGTGTGTCAAGGTGGTAGTGCAAATATGTCCAACAGTGCAGGGTCAAAGTCTAGTGATCAGCAATAATAGGCCTACAAATGGATAATAAGTTATTATGATTATAGCAGCAGTGCAAGGATAAGCAGAGGTGGAAAAAGAACTAAAATATTGTACTCAAATAGAAGGATATTGATGCAGTATTACTCAAATACAAGTTAAAATACCATCTGAAAATGTACTGAAGTAAAATTGAAAAGTGGATAATTTAAAATGTACTTTAAGTAAAAGTCACTAAGTTACTTTTTTGTTTAGGGGGCAGCTAAGCCAGCCATGTTGCTAAGTAATACCGATTGTTTTTTTTCCCCATACTGACAGTAGGCTACTCATGACCTTATAAAACTGGAGATCTATGTGAAAAATCGCAGCAAAGTTTAGGCACATAATGGTTAATAGGCCTACTAATGTAGTGAACATTTCAAATAACCTCACTGGAAGTATGCACTACTTACTGAAAAAAAGTATCTGTAGGCTATCACTGTATAGGCTTTATTTTACCTGGATATTTTGATCTCCAAATTAAATGAATGTCAGATGACCTTTTGTATATAAATAGCATAGACTGTCTAACGTCACTCACACCTCCCTTGCTAAAGTGATAAAATGGTATAGTCCACCTGCACAACGATTCATAAAGTAGGCTATTTTTTGTTTATTTATAGGGTAGTAGCCTGGAAAATCCAGACCCTGGTAATATTTCAGATTAAGGGTCTGGCCACAAATAATGTAATGGCCCAACTCAAGGGGGCGACACCAAGCATGCATTTGGAAATCTCACCGCGTGCAACTGGATAACACTACGACCAATGTTTACTCTGATTCCGGACTTAGACGCAATTGGATAACACTACGACCAATGTTTACTGACTTTGAATGTTGCAGCACTGTCGTCATCAGTGTAGCTCGCCTATATCAGATACACCGATGTGATTGGTTTGCCCCAATGCCTGGGGTAAAAGTAGCGTGCATCATTGCTCATTGCCAGAGTGTCTTGCAGACATACTGTATATGTAATTCAAATTGTGCTCTCGCAAGAACTCGAAGAAATTGTTCTGCTGCTGGTACAATGTCTTTCTCCCGGAAAGTCAAGTTGACATAAAGCGAGATCAAAATAAACTACTAATAAAATTCTTTCCAAAGAAAGGTGAGCACAAACGTCAAAACACAAGATACACTTTCCTAGGTTCCACATGTATTCTGATGTATCCTTGTGATCCTCTTCCATCACATTTGGCGCCATCTTGATTCTTACTCTATTGTCTACATGCTGATCATTGTCACCTTAGTAAGTGGTTCTGGGAGCTTTTTTTTTTTTTTTTACTCAAGTAACGGATTGAATTTGCAATGTAGCAAAGTATACTTCACTCAAAATGTAATCAAGGTACCTCTAAAATACAAAACACACTAAAAAAACTCAATGCAATAATGTGAATTACTTTCTATTTCTGAGGATAAGTAAGATAAGAGTATAGGCTATCAGCCATTGGTCAAGTATGAAGTTAGTTTACCACTTACTATGGGTTAACTGGTTTGTCATTAATCCACATACTTGGAATACCCCCCAGACCAAGCTCAATATTTTGAGACTGAACATTAGTTTGGGGAGTCTGCACTGTGTTTCTAATGCACAAGAGGAGTGATCAATGTGCATCATATGACTCACGCTTGAATAGTCCTTCAACCAATCAGACCAACAATCCGGGTGCATCAGGTGGATAGCCTAAGCCAGTTTGTGACTGGTCCCTGCAAATTTGGAACAGTAGCGGGAGAGATTAATGTGCAGGTTTCCAGCCTGAGCTGCAGGGCGAAATCCAATCGCCGGCAGATCGGGCTGGGATTACTCAGTCTAGTTGATTGACGTTATGTCCATTTGCATAGCAAGCATGAAATAGGCTATTTAGTGTGATTTCACATATGTGTTTGTGTGTGTGAGAGAGCGAGTGAGAGTGAGTGAAGGAGAGAGAGGGTTGGAGAGAGAGATGGGGGGGGGGGTATGATTGGTATATTATTGACCTGTTGAATGGCAACAACCAGCAACTTGTTTCTACTCCAGTTTCAACACATTAATGCTTCAAGGTAAATATATTATGCCAATATCCATTAGTCAATTAGATGTTGTGCAGTTTTGTATCGTTGTTGTTGTTGTTGTTGTTGTTGTTGTTCATGTTTTCATCTTGCGGTGTTTGGCAGGCGGGTCTGGGAGGGCAAAGTAAACAGGAAGATAAGCAAATTTATTTTTTTTAAAAATCAAGCAGTGGACGTGCTTGTCTGCAGGTAGACTCCGAAGAACGTCACAGATACTCTCACCTTCCATCTCTAATCATATATGATCGCCATGTGTGGCGTGTAGATAGGCATCTTTCACGTCTTACAACTGCTTACTCTGCTATCCTTTTTGCATCTGCGTCACTGCCACCGTGCTGCACCAGATACCTTGCTGCTCATTTAGTCAAAGGACGCACAATGTTCATGTTGTTGAGCTTTGGTGAGACCTGTTACAGGGGGATCCCCTACTTGCACACCGCTGTAACCTACTTACATGTAATGAGGTATTTGCATGCTCTGCAAAAATGAATTATTAGTAGGGCTTAAAAATATGCAATTTACTTGGAAATATATCTGCAGCTGTGCAACCGAATCACCAAAAGTATATCTTTTAGTATGTTTTTGTGAACTTTGTCACTTGTAGACATTGAGCTAGAACAGCAGTGCACTCTGGTGGTCATTTGTATGCACTACAGTCTTAAAAAATAAACAATACTATGAATAAATTATTCATAATCATAATATTAATAATCATTTCAAATGTATACATGCTTACAGTGCAGAACTCATTTAACTCTTATACTTAAAATGTTTTTCCCTCATATAAGCATATCTCCCAGAAAAATACTAAATCTTCTCAGTTCTGTGAAATGTTTGTGTGTACCTAGACAAGGGATAGACAACCAGTTCCTGAAATATTACCCTACCTCTTATTTTAAATATTCTGTATTAGGATGGGATCAATGGCAAGACTACGTATCTATTTAAGTTAAAGAATTGCACAGAATCCATTACAGTAAATACTAAGGTTACGTTTTCTGCGTCACACCCAAACTAACAAACATTACATATTTCCACACATCTTTTAAAGACATCAGAGGCAATTGACAATGGATAAACATATAACTATCATTACTTAGGAGATACTCTGTTGTTTACTCTGGAGATACTCTGATACTTGTAACCAACACATGTCGCCTGCTTTGTAACACCAGATGGCAGTAGACTCAAATGAAACATTTTGCAAGAGCATTGGTCTCGTTGCTTTTGGTGCTATGTGTAGCGAGCAGTGTGTTTCAGACTGTCAGTACTAACTCAATCACAATACCAGCTTCATTTAAATCTTATTTTTTTCATGAATGTAAGAAAATATTTTCTACCGCAAAAATATGTCAACCAGGGGTTAAATGCAAAGGATTTTCAGTGACAAAATAAATGTGATTCATTTTAAAGGTAATCAAAAATCCAATGCAGGTTGCAAGCCAATGGAGTAATTTAAACACCTGCTGTGTCTGACAGACTAAATTCAAAGACTGGATGTGTGAGTGCTCACAGTGCCTCCCACTTTCCACATCACGATATTAAAACCTCCATCTCATTTCAATGCAATATTTTTTTTTGAGCAACACAGGTGCTGTTCCTCTTGATAAGAAACACATTTTAATTGCTGTGATTGTTTTGTCATTTTAAAAGTTTTGATCAGAATTTTGTGTATTTTAATAGGCTGACGAAATGATAGATGCACCAACGAACAATTGTCACCCCCCCCCCACACACACACACACACACACACTCATACACACACACACACACACACACACACACACACACACACACACACACACACACACACACACGCACACACACACACACACACACATGATAAGCCCCCTCACTGGGAATAGAATGTTATCAGTGGGAGACCAACTCGTGCATTCAGATTTTTTATGCTATTTTTTTTTTTGTGAGTGTGAGTTATATCATCATCAGATATGTCTCAGCATTATTGTCTTCACACATGTTCATATGTATAGATTTGAGTTCCTAGAACAGTTCAATTGTGTCCACATATTTGCCATTTCAAATGATGTCATTATGTGGAGTGGGATATACATTTATATAATTTTAATTATGGTTTGTGCAGGTCTGTGAACAATATAAATAAATGGTGAAAACTGTCAAGTGATATCTGGCATATGACACCAGTATGGCTATATCCCCTGAGATGCTCTCTTGTTGAAACTTTCAGAGTCACTTCAGACAAAATTAAAACAAAGCGATATGAATAAATACCATATATTTATAAAGAGTATTCTATACATTCCTTCATTTAGGAAGTATGTAGGGTCTAGATCCATAGAATATGAAACAAGATGCAATGCAATGCCTAATGACATGTTCTTTACTGGTCTTTAGACCAGAGATGCCACTTGTGGTTATAGAGCATAATTTGAACAATGTGTAATAATTCTATGATCTGTGATTCGTGGCTGAACTACAGTAATTCCCTGTGTATTAGCTGCATTATGTAGGCTATAAACCACAGGACAGTGTTTTATACAAATAAAAAACACAAAACCTTGTATTATCCACAGCAATGTAGTGCATGGCCAATAGCCCAATGATTCAGAATCAGCTCGGGCTTTAATCTTAAAGAAGAATGATGGAAATGCATTCCTGTGTATGGCCAATGCAACCCCAGCTTTAACTTCATAGCTGAATACATTTTGCAAGATCAATGTATAATCCTCGGTTAATAGTCTGTAAAATATGGTAAATAATTTAGTATAGGCCTATACAAAATGTAAGAGTCTTTAGTACATTTGTGAATGGCTTTCAAATGTTGAACTTGAACAGACGGATTGCTCAATTTGTCCATCTGAGGGGTCTCTTTCCACAAAATGCAAACTCACAGGTGTCAAAGACAACCCTCCACTGAACAATCTACCTCATCTGTGTCGCTCAGGAAAAAACAAGGTTACGTTTCTATTGTGATGTGTCATTTCAGCATGCTGCACAGGCGTGCGTTTCCCCAAACCATCATTGAACAACAACATTTAAGAACTACATTATGAAGATAATCTTCAACATTCATTATTTAAGTTACCATGTTGGTTGCTCAATGATGCCTTTGGGAAATGCAGTCCTGGGTGGAAGTTGTTGAACATTGTGTCACAAGCAGTATAGCGAAGAAAGGTGCAAAGTAGACAGGTCCCATGGTTACTATGTGACAAATGCAACACGAGTCAAGAAAATAGGCTGCACCTTAGGCAATGTATCCTGTCAGTGTTCGTCTCTCTCTCTCCCTTCCTCTCTATCTCTCTCCATTTATTTTGTCTTTTGTTTTAACCCCAGCTCCCCTGTCTCTGCTCTCTCTCTCTCTCTCTCTCTCTCTCTCTCTCCATCTCTCCTCTCTGCCACCCTCTCTCCATCTCACCTCTCACCCCCATTTCTCCACAAGCATCCTGGAGTTCATAGGGTTGTGTGTGCGTGTGTGTGTGTGTGTGTGTGTGTGTGTGTGTGCGTTTTTCTCTTTCTCTATCTATCCTTTTTTCTCTATCCTGCTCTCTCTCTCTCTCACACTCTCTCTCTCTCTCCTAACATCTTAAGGTAAATATAGTAAAACAATGAGAGGAGGCACACTATGTTTTCCTATGTCAGTCATCTGAACTTTGTGATGTACTGTTTTTGAAAAACCAAGAAGGATTTTACTGATTTCAGCTTCTCTTTATGACAAGGACAGAAATGGCATGATGGACTATATGAAATGTATTCATTTGTGTGTGTGTGTGTGTGTGTGTGTGTGTGTGTGTGTGTGTGTGTGTGTGTGTGTGTGTGTGTGTGTGTGTGTGTGTGTGTGTAGGTGTCTGTGGTATGTTTAGTATTTTAGTATTTGCCTTGAAATAACTTCAAAAGTTTCAAAGAATTTCAAAGAATGCTTCTGTTTCTCTCTCTTTCACTCTCTCTATGTGTGTGTGTGTGTGTGTGTGTGTGTGTGTGTGTGTGTGTGTGTGTGTGTGTGTGTGTGTGTGTGTGTGTGTGTGTGTGTGTGTGTGTGTGTGTGTGTGTGTGTGTGTGTGTGTGTGTGTGTGTGTGTGTGAATGTATGTGAATATGTCAATATTTCTGTATCCATACATTTGCATTAGTCTTATAACACGTGCATAATACCAATAATAATATTAATATTAATAATAATAACACATACAAGTTTGGACAACTTGTATGTGTTATTATTAATAATAATATTATTATTATTATTGGTATTATTTATGAGAGAATGTGCATAGGCTATGTATAAGAGAGAAGGCGAGGAGAGTGAGAGAGCAGAAAGGAAGACCATTGGAGGGACTTGCTGTAGATCTTGTGTGTCAGAGCAGAGAAAGTGAAGAAATAGAAAGAAAGAGAGATAGAGAGAATGATTGAAAGAGAGGGAGAGTGAAAGAGAGAGAGAGAGAGTCCTCAGGCATGACACGCTCCCACTTCCCAGTCTGCTCCCCTGCCAGTGGGGGCACAGAGAGGTGCGGCGGCCCCCAGGCCAAGCGCACAGAGCTGGGGGCCACGGAGCGGAGGTTCCCAAGGCCAGGGGCCAGGGGCGGCCGGATAAAGACACCCCACACTGAGGGCCTCCTCTCCCCGGAGAGAGAGTGGCGCTTCTGTGCAGCGGGACGCTTCACACAGGAAGACACAGGCAGGGAGGGAGGAGAGAGAGAGAGAGGGGGAGGGGGAGAGTGAGAGAGGGAGGAAGAGAGAAGGGATAGAGAGAGAAGCACTTTTGCTGAGTAGGATAGCAAGATGAAGAAGAATGATAGTGTATGTGAAGTGTGTGCATGTGTTTGTTTGCGTGTGTGTGTGTGCCACCTGCATAACATCTGTAAAAATGAATTAGACTCTTTGAGCCTTGATTTAAATGATGGGTTTGATGTCAACAAGACATGCAGATTTATACTGTCTTAAAACATCTTGGCCATTAATAATAAATATGTACTCTGCTGGTTAATCTGGAATGGTGGTTGACTCCGGATGGTCTAAAACTAAAACAATTACTCCCCAACTCTTGTTAGAGTGTATTTGGTGGTTGACATCTGAAGTAAAGGAATGTATCCTGTCATAGCCATACAGAAATGCTCAGTTCTGATAGGTGGATCACATTGCAAGAGAGGGCACTGCATTTGGTATGTGTGTGTGTGCGTGTGTGTGTGTGAGTGTTTGTGCATGTTTGTGTGCAGATGAGTTGAGAAGATGATTATGGGTGTGTGGATATCTGAATGTGTGTGTGTTTGTGTGTGTGTGTGTGTGTGTGTGTGTGTGTGTGTGTGTGTGTGTGTGTGTGTGTGTGTGTGTGTGTGCGTGAGTGTGTGTGTGTGTGAGTGTTTGTGCATGTTTGTGTGCAGATGAGTTGAGAAGATGACTATGGATGTGTGGATATCTGAAGGTGTGTGTGTGTGTGTGTGTGCGTGAGTGTGTGTGTGTGTGTGTGTGTGTGTGTGGCTGGGAGTGTGGTTGGCTGTGGCCAGCAGGGTCTATGGCCCTGTGAATGGAGGGAGCCAGTGGAGGAGGCTGGACCAGCAGGAGTCCTCATCACTCTCTCCACACTTCTGCTGTCAGGCTCTTTGTGAGTGCAGCATTGCTCCAGCCCCAGGCTCCAGGCTCCCGGGTAACCCCTGCTCCATGAGGGGGAAGCAGGGGGGCGCTGGTCAGTTGGGTCGGTCCAGAGTTAGATGGGGGGAGATGGGGGGGGGGGGTCGCTATGGAAACGGACAAGCTTTGTTCCCACCACTGCTTGAGTAGAGCTACCTTAGTTGTGTCGGTCACTTCCTGCTTCGGCACCAGAAAGATCAGATTCTGCAACAGGATTCTGAGATGCCAACCATTGGCAGTATTATTAATCTTAGCTTATTTTGTGTGGCGATAGGATTCGTTTTTTTGGTATCTTCAAATCAGAATACCAGTACTGTCAAAATTTATATTAAAGTCTCTGAGAAACTCAGTGGGGGAGCAACAGTGATTAAAAACTGAAGAAAAAAAGCTGATGAGGGAAGCTGGCATTAAAGTGAAATATCTCTTCTTTGTGTCATTCCATCAAATCTTGTTTTTCTTTTCTTACTGTTCATAAACATATCAAAAAACAAAGTTTGCCCCCTGTTGCTGTGGCATATAGAGACTAAAGCGCTGCCAGATAAACGAGAAGGAGCATGTTAAATGTGTTCTGAGGTCTCATGCTGTGTTTTTTAAATGTTTATTTTCCTCAATACCAAACTTTCCTGGTAATTAGCTTTGCCTTAATGCATGTTGTGATGTTTGTATGATATCCCCAGCAAGACAATACTCTCTCTTTTTTTACTATTTTTTATTTGTTTTCTTTTGCATGTTTTCTTTTTCTTTTTTTCTAATATATTCTCCAACTCACAAGTCACAACGTTGGAGAACTTCCACATTATGAAACGTTATTTTCTATCCCTGGAACAAAAAGCACTTGCTGCTTTTCCGTCCTCTGGATTTCCCATTCTGTCATCCGCACCAGATGTGAGATGGGTCTATCCAGCAGGCACGGCACCAGGAGAGCACCACCACCGCCCTCTCTCTCTCTCCTCTCTTCCTTACCGCCGCCGCCGCCGACGTCTGTGTTTGGCCACTGACGGAGAGGCTGGTGCCCATGCGGAGCGTCCCTCTCTCTCTCCCCCCCACGCACGTCTCCTCGAGGGCAACGGCTCGTAACACCTCGTTAGGGCTGCTGTGCTGGCCTCCGCTCTTAGCCTCAGGCCCCGGGTCTCTGGGGGGGGGGTCATGAGAGTGGGAGTGGGCGACAGGGAGGGACAGGGAGCACTTTACCTGAACCATTGACACTGACATCAAAACACTGACATATCCATGTGCTCCACCTGCAATGGGTGATGGCATGTCTTGTGACAATTATCAGCAATGTCCATGAAGACATTCAAGTTTGCAATGGACATAATTGGTGCTATGACTTATTTTAAGCGTGTGATATTTAGACTGTAACAGTGCTGCAAACTACTTTTTTTTTCATTTTGTTCATTTTGAGTAGAATCAGTTAATCAGAATGTTCCCAAACAGGGCAGAACCAAATAAAATGGCATGACAATATTTGGATGGCATTAAATATATAGCCTATATATTTTGCATACAGACTTAATGGTTTCAGGGTTAAACAAAAAATGCTGCTGCATTGGAACTTCTTGATAAACATAACCGTTTACCTTCTCTGGTTGCATAATAGGGGCAGGCGACACATTTCACTTTAAGATTAACTTTATAGAGAAAGTTTGCTGCCTGCAGTCATCAAGTCCACCATCCAGACATGTACAAATTCTGCACCAGTTATCAATTCAATTTACTGGCATGGCAAATAGTAAGACACTTGTATTGCCACAGCAATTGTTACATACTCGTATCAGGATATAACCAATTGTACAGTTAAGAAGAAAATATTTCAATCGTAATAATAAATTAAAGAGCAGAATAACACTATTAACTGGTAACCATTATTTCAAATATACGTTTCTGTGCCAGAACATTTAAAAAAAAAATGTTTCTGGTTTCGTTTTTTGTTCCTAGCAATCTTTCAATTGTTTTTTTATTCTAAGAATTGATTCAAGGCCTTGGACTGTAATGATATTTGTATAAAGTATCAACTATGTTAGCATCACTCTGTCAAATCTTTAGATTTTGAGGGTTGTGATATCTGTTATAGGGCACCTGTCTTAACATGTTTATGACAAGGCAATGTCGGAGAGTTCAAGTAGATTGTTGACACTGCCGCCCGGGTCCACTCCGACTGAAGTGAGAGAAGTCATTGGATCTGAGGCTGATTAGGTGGGACGGGTGAGTGTGTGCGTGACCCTGCTCTCTTGTGGTCAACGCCCTCTGGTCATCGGGTCAGCGCTCTGGGCGCTGAGACGGAATGGCGGGGGCTTCTCCCCTGGCGCTGGGCTCTGGGTAGATTATCTGCCGGGGGCAATTAAGCGCGGGGCCCCGGGGTCAACGTGGACAAATGAATCACGCCGATGGATGGCTTTGCCATGGCTCCTGCGCCAAGCCTGAGAGCGCTGAAACAAGAGGCCTGGCCCACGCCTGTTAACGCCCTGCGCTCCCAAGTCCACCAGCCTGGCTGAGCCTCCATACTGCCGTCAACCCCCTCTCCCACACCACCACCACCACCACCACCACCACCACCATCCCCATCCCCACCACCCCAGCCCAGGGGAAATGAGAAAGCAAACAGTGAGTGGGACAGCTTTGTAAGAGATCAAAAGCTGTGCAAAGAGACACGGGCTTTAATTGTCGGGCTTTATTTTGTGGATAAAGGCAGACTAGGCATCACTTTAGTCTGTCTTTATTAGGGAACAAAGCAGATTGAGCGAGCAGAATGGTAATTGGCACAGAGAGCCAAGCGCCCCGATGAAAGTGGCGCAGATTACCATGTCAGCGAAGATGGCGGCTTTTTGATCAGGTGGCCAAAACGAGCGCCCGCTCTTGTTTGTCGCGCTTGCCTTTCACCGCCGTGCCAGGCGGGCCAGCGATACCCCAAACGATCCAAAAAAACAAATGCCACATTCATGCCATAGAGAGTTTGCCCGCTAACAACTGCCTCGAGCATGCATTTGTCCCTCGTTTTTAACAGCATGCCGTGCTATGCCATGCCAATGGCATTCATTTGGGCAAAATGGGGAATATGTACACACCTATTTGTGCAATGTAAAAATATATGTCAGATTTGTAAAAGATTAAAATTCAACCAAATATAGCACCTCCAGTGCAGTGAACATCCACTTTAATCCACTGCTTCTTTCCATGGTACCCAGGTCTCCTTTGCTGCCCCAGAGTGAGCACCATATAGACGAGCACTGAGGGTGAACTGAGAAGGGTAAGCTCTTCCTATTACAGTTGCTTTATATTTATTTTATTTTTAAAAAAAAGTATCTATGTCTTCAAATGTTTCATGTGTATCACCATTATCATCCAACATCTTGTAAATTGTCAATGGAAATATTGTTAGTTTGTTGTTTTTTTTGTCTTTTTTTAATACTTTTTAATCTAAATGATAAACAAAAATATATAAATTATTCAAAATCGTAAAATGCTGATGTTGATTGTTTATCTCTATTGTTAGTTAGTCAGACATTATTCGGCATGTTGTAAAACTTTCATTTGAGTAATTGGTTGTTAATAATGGGCAAGTAATGGATATTCACATGACCAATACGTCTCACAAAGGCTGTTATAAAACCCAGGCCGTCGCTCAGGCTTGTTGTGGGCTGTTCCACTCCGAGGTAAACACATGACGGCTTTCCCTCTTTGGTCTTTTAAACGGCGGCCATAAGTGCAGTGGCCCTCCCTTTGATAGGGCCACAGGGGCCCCAGCCTGAGGAGTGGATGGGAGAGGGAGGGGGGAGATGGGTGAGGAGGTGGGGAGGACGAGGGGGGAGTGGAGGGGGGGGGGGGTGGTCGGTTCGGAGGCGGCCGCGGCACCATGTCCAATCGGCCTTTCTCCCCAGGGTCAGGGCACTCTGTCTGGGTGCGCTCGCGTCCTTTCCTCAGAAGTTTCTTCTCTTTCACGCGCACAATGTAACTGTCAGTCTGAACAACGGATCCTGCCGGCTCTGGCTCCACTGCTTGCCGGGCAACACAATATTTCACAGCGCCAAACAATCGCCTGTCTGCCCGGGCTCACCATATGGTTACTATGGGGGCGCAATATTGACACACATCACTAATTATTCAAAAAAGGAGAAAAAAGAGGGAGAGAGAGAGTGGGAAGGAATGGGGTCGGGTGGGAGGGGGTACAGGAGATGGAGAGGGAGGTGACAGAAATATTTTGGAGGCTTTCATTAACCAAGTCCTAAGTTGTACAGTGTTTTTTTTTTTTCATGTTTTGTTTTGTGCTGGTCTAAGGACTGTGTAAAGAGGGTTAACCAGGACTATCAGAAAGTGGGAAATGACCAAAATCTCCACTCTGATCTGTCTCTACTCTGACGTGATGCATGATTGTGTAAATGTGTGGAATATGGAACAGAGGAACCCTCTTAACCCTGTGGCCTACCTGGAATAGATCACGGGGTCTGTGAAGCCATGTGTGACATGATGACATTACACAAAGCCACACCTTTGCAGACAATTACATTTCATTATGGTTGACTACCATGGTCAAGAGCTATAAATTAACCTTGTTGCTGCCTATTAGACTGGTCAGTCAAGTGAGTGACATGTTTCCTTGAAGCATTAAAGTAGAAGTGATATCAATATTTCATTTAAGTATGCGTCCATGTAGATTAAGAACAACAAACAAAGCCATTTGAAGGCAGTTTATTGCCTCAGTAAGTTGAATAATTGCCCAGTGACTGCTGTACTGTGAAATTGTCATATTATTGTTTAATTGGGCTTTGGAGGCTTGTGTGTGATTATGTTGCATGAAAGAAAAAAACTTTAAAAGATTGCAGTTTGCAAAACAACATCAAATATAGCTTTTAATCTTTTTAGAATTAGAGCTTTCATGTATTCTTCATCTTCTTGATCACACACTGCACTGAGACACTATCGATTTGCAGCGGAATAACTTACTGTAAGGTCAAATATTTAGCTTTCCTTATTGCCCACAAGCAGCCAGGAATATGAGGAAAAAACTTGTTTTTTCTCCCGCCACAGTCTGACCCCCTACAAGGTGGGAAACTCCACTTGTCTATCAGCCCATGACAGGCCCATGTTGAGCGAGACTCCATCAGACTGCACGGCAACCAGTTTGATTGACAGCCTCTTGTTTTTTTTTTTATTTCTAAGGGGGGGAGGTGGTGGTGGTGGTGTGAGTGTGTGTGGGAGGGGGTGGAGGGCTCAATGGTTGTTACACAATTGATGGGCGTCGGAATGCCTGAGACCGTGAAGGGGTGACTGGATTCCTTGAGCGCAAGAGAGGGACCAGGTACCCACATACATGGATACTGCCACATCCCCCTCCACAGTCCACACACACACACACATACACACATTAAGATGAGTGCCAGAACCCCCCCCCCCCCACACACACACACACACACACACACACACACAGATAGCTGGCTGTTCCCTTCT
Source organism: Sardina pilchardus (assembly GCF_963854185.1). Taxonomy (NCBI): domain Eukaryota; kingdom Metazoa; phylum Chordata; class Actinopteri; order Clupeiformes; family Clupeidae; genus Sardina; species Sardina pilchardus. The sequence goes on from NC_085011.1 coordinate 11,711,779, forward strand.
AAAGGTCGACTGGTGTTCGGCTCCATGCTGTCGGAGCAGCATCCTAAAGTGAAGGGGTGGCACCGCCTTGGGTCCAGATGTTGTTCCGAGTCACATGCCCCCACAGCCAGGGGGCTGTTTGGGTGGGATGGGGTGTGTGGAGGTGGGGGTGGGGGTGGGGTATCTGCATCTGTCCTCCCAGAAAGGTGGCATATTGCACCCCATCTGGCCAGGCAAAATGGAAAAACCTAGCACACGGATTCCATCCCTGAAACAGGCGCAGCCATGCTTCTGTCCCCCTCCTCCTCCTCTTCCATCCACCATAAATATTGAAATTCATGGGCGTGAAACAGCAGGCCTTTAATATTGCTCAGAGAATGGAGAGAGGGCTGAACGTTTTGGCAGCTCCGGATCAGTTTCTGTTGGTTTGGTCAGGTGGCTTGGCGGTGACGGGCTTATTTTAAACAGTTGCCTCTCCGGCACTGACCACTGACTACGCTTGCAGGCCCGCTTTTGACCAGAATGTATGTCGAGCGTAGAGGGCCAAGGGTAGGACATCTGAAATGAATGTCACCCTCACACGATATAGCACGATGGGGAAATTGACTTCTTAGCCTCGTGCTGTCCTCCGCCATATGCTGGTGTTTTCATATTCCAGGAAATTGGTTCGGGGAGTCGTAAAGTTTCTCAAAGTCCAAATTGGACCCCGACGCAGCGAAATGAAAAGCAAGCCCTTCTGTCGCATGGCGAAGACTTAAGTTAAGACGGCGCTCATTTGGCTGTGGATTCGATATGCAGCGTCCCTGCTCTTATCTATTTTTCATGGGCTGATTCACTAACTGGGTAATATGGTTGTAAACACCCCATTAAAAAAAATCGATGGACAAAGAACTCGTGCTTAAAAGCATAGAGGAAAAAGGAGAGGAGAGGAGACTTTTTAATGACTATATTTACATATTCACAAACATGTCACAGATCCTACAATCTGCCAAATCTACATGTTTACTTACACATTTAAAAACATTCCACAAAGTGCCAGAATCTCTAATACAGAGCTCAAAACTCTATTTGTGCAATTTCCGAGCCTATCCCAAACCTTGAAATGTGTTACAGAGTTTGACCACATATTCAACAAAAGGCTACTGTTACTGTTGGTGTTTAGTGCGCTTTTAGACACACTTGGCCAAAGTATACTTTTCTAGTACACTTTGCAAGGGTTCAGACATGCTGTATACTGTCAGCACATGAATCCCTGACTCTTCCCAGCACGCTCTCATCTTCCACACCCCCCACCCACCCCCCACCCCTCCCCCACCCCTCCACCTCCTCCTCCTCCTAGGGGACCCAAGTGTCAGCTTGGTGTGCCGATGCCACTGCCCGTGCCCAGCGAGAACGTTGGCAGCCGTCTCCTCCTGACATTAAGCTGTGTCACCGTTCCAAACAGTCCCTGGGTGCCCAATCAGCGCGGGTTATGTAAGGCGCTCCGGACTCCGCACTCCGCGCCGCGCGGGCACCGGCACTGCGGCGGCGCTTCCGCTCGGATGTCATTTGTGGCGGCTCATCTCTCGGGCGCCGCGAGCCGACAGATGCTCAGTCCAGCTGGTGCCGAAAAAGTTTATAGCCCAGTTGGAACGAGGGTCCCTCCACTCTCCACAATGTTGGCCACCGTCGCCTCTTTTAATGAGTCACGAATTGCCCGTTTATCTCCTGTTCCCTGCTGTTTCGGCATTTTCCCGTCCAGAACAATCCCAGAAACACATGCTGGGACAGACGCAAGAGCAATGTGTGCGGACCGTTGGCGCCAAATTGTTGCAAGGAACAAAGTTTTTTTTTTTTTTTTTTCAACACACACATGGTCTCTCTCTCTCCCTCTCTCCCTGTTTCTCTCTCTCTCTCTCCCTCTCTCTTTCTCTCCTTCAGCATCACAACGTAAGGGGGAATTAGCCATTCTGTAATAAAGCCGTCTTTCAGATGTTCGCCGTGACCCCTTCAATATGGTCAGCCAGAGAGAAGCGGGCCCATTTGAAGCCTCAACAAACACATAAATGACTCTATAATTGGTGTGCTTTGTTGTTCATGTTTTGGCTCTGCTGAAACTGTGCTAAACACTTTGTGTGACGGCGCTACATTATGACAACACATGGCTCGTGCTAAAGAGAGGCAAAACTGGCAGGGAAAAAGTAGCAGGTGGTGTTGACAGTTTGGTTTTAACTCTTAAAATAATAATTAAAAAGGAAAAGTTAACGCCGCCGACGGATCAGAGATGCCGTGAGCTCGACCCTTCTGTGGCAGGCTGACGAGGGAGAGGGGGGTTTGTGTTTCGACTGAAGACAGAGGCTCTGTTCTTGAGCAAAACAACATGAGTTGGACGTACATCAAGTGGGCTGCAGCATGTGCAGACATTGAGACGGTCTCCGAGAGACATCTTTGTTTTCTGTGTGGACGCGCTTACTGGCCAGCCTCAAAGGTGGTCATTCCAAGTTTTTTCCTGATTTGGTTTTTGGTTTGTTTTTTTTGTTTTTTTTGGACTTTGAGTTGAAAGGTAAATCAAGAAAGGCAGTTGTGGTAAACAACTGTTGGTCCCAGACAAAGGCAAATCTTGAAGAAGCCAATAGGCCTCCAAAGCTTACCTTTGTGCTCTCTTTAATCTAGTCTAATTATTTTTTAATAAGGCATCCTTTATTGACCAGCAACTGTTGATATTTGTATTTTCACCAAAAAGTGAAAGTATGGTTTGAAGTAAAATTTGTGTTAGTGTGTGAAAGAGAAAAGGACCAAGGATGTAAATTGACTGTACATGCGTGAACACACATGCCGTCATGCTAGCGTTAGTGTGTATGTAATATGTTTGTGTATTGTCAGCGCCTTGTCTAATGTTCTCCTCTCCTTTAAGACAATATGTGTGTGTTTCCCAGAAGGCCCCTCGGGGTGGTTGAGTTTTAATTCTAGAACAATGCTTTGGTTACTTTTGGAGCAGTCTCTCCGGTGGGAGGCTCTCCCGGTCATTAACCCCTGGCAGGACAGCCCGAGGCTCAGGCTTCCCATATGGTGCCCGCTGCACAGCGTGTGGGTGGAGGAGGGTCACGGAGATGCGTGCGCGCCACTCGTGGACCGATGCTGCAACCCGTCCAAAAGACGGCGTCACACTTTCCGCTTTTTTTTTATCATTTGTGTCGATAATTTGATGATTTATTCAAAGTAGCTGTTCACATTGTTCGTGAGATTTACTACAGTGAACTTTATGAAGTGACTGTCATGCTGCTTTACCGTCAAATCTGAAACTGTTTTGGTGTTTATCAGCTAAGTATTTACAGGTTTGCCAGTGATGACATGTTTTGAAAGTCTGACCAACTTTTTATTGCTACAACTTTGTAAACTGCTTTCACATTCTAAGGGAACATCTGGACACGAGGCAGTCCAGTGGTGAGTTATGTATGGTCAACATTTTTTTTAATGTTCCTTCCAGAAATATGGGAAGGGTCACAAAATGATTGGCTGTCTGAATGAGTTTTTAAGGTTTAAAACTAGTGGCTCTGAGAAGTGCTCCTCCAAAAGTGCATGCTCTGTTTTCACAAATTCTCCTGTAATAATAATCTCTACCTGCACCTCAAGCAGTGACCTTTGAACTGCAGTGTGCGATGCAGTGTGGGAGCTTATCAGGGACACTACACTCTGCACTGTTTTTTGCCACAGGAGCAACGGTTATATACTAAATGAGTGTTAATTATCGTTTGGAAAATAATAAATCAGATTGTTGAATGCTGCCATTGACATTAATGAGTTTGGTGTTGACACCGCCTAACTATTAGAGAAGAGATTTTCTGCCTGTCGCCAATATCTGTAATGCAACATTATCCGAAATTTCGCTGGTTGGAAAGAAGGGAGTCGTGAGACTTTGGACATTGGCTTTTGGGGAATGGTCAGACAAAAAGCTGTTAGACCAACGGCCAGAGATTAAGTGGGGTTCCAACCCCATGCTTGCATGTGCAGAAGTGCAAAGCCCTGAGAGAAAGACATGCTAAAGGTTTTGGCAAATTGTGAAGACATTCTTAAGGATCTCACGTGCATATCTTGCATGTTGAAAGAAGTGACACAGAATCCCTTGTCACCCATGAAGACGAGCAATAAAAGATGAGTAAGAGAGGAAAACTGGATGGAGAAAGGGAAAGATAGACAGAGAGAGAGAGAGGGAAAGAGAGAGGGAGAGATGGAAGGAATGAGGGAGAGGGAGAGAAAAGAAACTATCTGTGGAATCTTGGCCGTACTGCAGCGCGGCTCAGCGGCGTGAAATTTTTATTCTGTGGCGATCCCCTTTGTGGCCAGCAGCGAGGTCAGGGCCGGCATTCTTCTCATTGTGCAGGTCACTGCGACGGAGGCGGCCATGTAGAAAAGGCCCTTCAGGGGGAGACAATGGCAAAAGCCAACCCATAAATGTCTCTCCCTCAGTATCGGCCCATTGACTCCTTGATTCCCCACTAGGGTGTCACTGTTCGACCAGCTCTCTTTAAAACAGCTTAATTAGCTGAAAGCAGAGAGTTGTCTGAGCTTGTTTTGCGTTCCGCCGAGAAAGGAAGAAAGAAGCGAAAGCGTCAGTCTCCCCCCTCGCTCTTGTTCTTTGTCCTTGTGCTCTTTTTTCCTCCTGACAGAAATCTTGGTTTCTCCAGAGAGCAATACAAATAAAACAGCATTCCTTTCATTTAGAATTAAGTGCCTGACAACAAGCTTGGGACAGGCTGTTGTGGCGGACCTTTGTTTTGCCTGTGTTCTCAGGTTGCATGAGTGAGTGTCCAGTTGTACAGTAACTGGATGCCCAGAGCAGTGATAGATTTTGGAGAAGGAGCAGGTGACCAAATGAAATTAGAATCAAACTGCTATACAGTGTGCAATGGCAAACAAAATGCCTAAAGGCTTGACCACGTCATTATGTAGAATTATTCAGGTTTATCATAATACATGCAGTATCTTGATTTTAGATTTGATCAATTACAGTATGCTTCCCAGGTTGATTTTGGTCCATTATAATGTCTGTTCTCTGAACACAATTTGTATGTAAAATATGTTGAATACTGTAGCTGCAAGTCGTCTTCCAATATCATAATATCACACTGAAGAGAGGTCATTCTGAATAACTGTTTTACTGTTTCATTAACTAATTAATGTTGAAACTATGAGTATCACTAGTTTTCTCTGATCGCTTGGTAAACCTGACTCAATGTGGATAGCAGTGGAGTTAAATGGAGCTGTGGGGTGATATCTCAGAACTATTAAAGCCCACACTTCCAAAGGATTTGATCGATTTCTCAGTGAGCAGATATAAAAAGGCCCCTTGTTAATCACTTAATGGCTCCCTTTTGATGGAGAGGTGCAGGGCGCTCCTCGCTGGTTGCCTTTGAACCCGTCTCCTCATCTCCATTTCTCAGCGGCGACCCCCAATCACTTCTTTCTCTTGGCCTCTCACTTCAAAGACTCTGAACAGATTGATTCTCATGTGAACACAGCTGAAGTTGGGACCCCGAACGCTTTGAACCCCCCCCCCCCCCCCCCCCCCCACCCACCCTCCCAAACTCCATCCCATCCAGACACCATCACCGCCACCACCCCCATCTCTTTCGGGTGTCGTCGCCCCCCCCCCCCTTCAACCAGTGTTTGCCCAGGGACTGGGCGTGAGGACGAACCATGGCAATCGCAAAACAAACTCCCCATTCACGGGAGGAGACTGTGTCAAAGGTGAGTCCCTCCTTCCTTTTAACGCGCTGCTAGTGGAACTAACGCTGGCCGCCACACACCGGTCCCGCCGCTGGGCTCCCGACGACCGGGCTCGCTCGGCCCCTCCGTGCGTCGCCATAGCGATGTACCTGCCTGCCAGCCAGCGTAAGCAGACGGAGACGCGGTTCTCGCCTGTGTGGGAACGGCCGACGGCGGCACTCTGTCACGGTGATGGATGGAGACAGTGGCCCACACTGTCAGCTGGACAATGGGGAACGTCGGTGGGAGGGGACGGCAGGAGAGAGAGTCCAGCTCAGGATTTGAGAGGTATAGCTCGTCCTGACTTCACCCAGGGAGGCTACTGTGCCACCTCTTTAAGGGGTTAAAAAGGATGGCCCATAGGAGGTCAATATTTAACCGTTTCAGTGCAGTACAAAAGCACTGTGGGAAAGGTCTGTATTTATCCTCACTTTGTGCATTACATGTGAATATGTGCTGAAACAAGGGCAGTATACTCATCAGGTGTGTTCAAGAAAAAGAAGTGCATACTTAGGATCAGAAGGCATGTTTGACATGAAGTAAGTGATGGCAGCCCTTTACTCTCATTTTATGCAGCCCCTCCCCACGGTAATAATGTAAACAACTCTGATGACCTGTCATGCAGGTGTGAGATGCGCACAGACTACTGAAGATTTTAGATGAGTGGCCACGACATGGTTTAAGTAGCCCTGAATTTGCCGTCTAAAATAGGAACCAGGATTAAGTTGGGTCACACACCCATCAATTCCTCCACCTCCTGTCAGGAGAGGGCCGCTGGAGCTTTGGAATCTCCAGGTAATAGTGTTCCACTCTTCCCCCTGTGTACAATCTCTTAGTCTCTCACATCTCTCTTAGTCACAAACCTTGCAAATAGATGCAGATGATAAATGTGGTACCACAGTGAATGCCAAAAGGAGAGAACGGAGCATTTTTTTAGTAAGGTGGTTCTCTAATGAATCCTCATTCTCAAACGCTCTCTAACTAAGAAAGTGTTTAGTTTCAGTTTAAAGACATTAAAGGGAAATTATGCAGGTTTGGGGATTTCATCGCCGGTTTCGCTTTCGCTTTTCGATTTCGCTCCTTTTATGATTGCAGAGTTCTCTGCAGAGCTTCCCCTACAGCTTTAGCGTGTATATTTTACAAAACTCCTCAATTGGTCAGTCTGCATTTTCATTTTATTCTTTTCATGAGCATGATCGCGAGGCCCGGTGGTACAAAACTTGCATGCGTGGTTTTTCCGCTCAGAGGCGCTAGGGGGAAGCGAGACAGCCGTCATTCAACCCAAAATAAGTGAAATAACCATTCCAATGACACCAAAGCTGACTAGTTAAGGCAAAATTAAACAAAAAAAAACTTGCATAGTTCACCTTTAAAGTCCCTGCAGACTGGTCCATGCAACTGAACCTCAGACTACCAAACTGCGACTACAACATCCAAAGTCAGGCAAAGTTCATTCAGGCAGACACTACTTGTCCAGCATTAGTAGTGGGTAGCCAGTTCATGTAGTCTTTCTCTGTGTTTGCTCGGTCTCTAAGAGCAGGAATGAGTCTATACATCTCCATAAATTTTCCTCTGAATGGACATATGTCCAATGTTGTGTTACAAAGAGTGCGCAGTATATCGATAGGGTCACACAAAGAGAAGGTTATAGCCTTCAGCTTTTGATGGTTAGCCGATAAATTTAAGGACAACAAGAGGTGTATACAGGCCTCATTCAGTCTGACTTTCAAGCATGAAGTTCAGAGGCGGGACAACAGTGTGTTAGCCCCGCCACCTCTTGTCATTTTCTGACTTCAGGACAAGATATAGAGCGAGCATAACTTATTTTTTTAACAACCCCCGGCATTGATGCCTTCAGGGACTGAACCATATTTAACCCTTATTGCTCAGACCACCCGCCAGTGTCTACCATCCACACTGACCATTCACACACACAGCTCCGGGGTCCTCGCACGAATATGATATAGAGCAGGCAAACGGAGGGGCACCAAAAAAGGGGGCCTCCAAAGAGATTTATGTACTACAGCACCCAAACATCTTTAGAATATGCCTTGTATGGCTCCAGACAAAGGCTGCTCAGATGACAATGAACGCTCGGCATAAATTCCCTTCCATCTGACGCGTAGTGGTGTTTTATAAGGCGACTGGCCGCACTATAGTCTGGGCCGAGCAGGTTAAAGCGCACTGGGAGCCGTCTATCAGTTTTACCCCATACTGATGGCACAGCCAGCGCAGAGGTTGGGAAGCTCCTGTGTGCAAAAAAAAAGTTCCTCACAACTTTTCCCATGTGCTATAATAAATTCTTCCATAATAAAGACTTCTGAAGGGAGGGAAAATATTATGCAGCATCAGGTCTGAAAATATGCCATCTAAAAGAAGCATTACCACTGACACAGTTGAAGCATTGAACATCTAGAGCCAGTAGGTAAACATTTGTGTTTTCTTCCAACATCATACATAAGAGCAGTTGCCTTTGATGTCCTTTACACAGGTTTTTTATCTTCGTATTTTAATCTCGATGGACTAATGAAGGTACTTTGGCACTCAGTATTTTCAAAGCGTGAGACTGAGATGCATTAATAAAGAGTTCTAAAGTATTCACAATGCCTCATAATGATAGACAAAAGTCTACATAATTATTCATACATATTAATGTCTATAATACTATTACTATCAACTATCAGAGTGCATAATAAGCCATCTTTAATGTCTTGATAATGGCACTGATGGCATATTTTGCTTTTGTTAAATGTTGACCAAATACTCTTTACTCACCAAATACACTTTATGGAGCCATAATGTGACTCCATGCAACCTTTGTTAATCATAGGAGTGGAGTCCTTATGCAACAACATTAGAATGTTTAAATGTGTTCATGTCCATTTAAAAGTCCAAATAATGCATAATGCATGCTTTACTACATACACATACATGTGTGCATTATGATCTATGAATTCCAAATTTCTGTTGGTATTTTCTTCCCTTAAATAAGTAAATAAATTACCACAAGAAAATATATGTTATTGTGAATATTTTTTTTTACATTTGTATTTTAAAATAGTTGGAGAAAATGAGCTGCAATCTTTAGCTTATGGGACCGGAAAATGATATTGCATTTATGCAGGGCTCAACACACCTCTGCAGGAGCCAGTATACAGAGGAAGGCGACACTTCAATGTGAAGACGTTGGTTGTTTGAATGATGCCGTGATGATTTTCTTTTCCCGTTGCTGTGATAGAGAGACACTCAAGGATGATGGATGATAAAAGTAATTTTTTTTAGCGGTATAGATCAAAAGCTGGCCAAAACAAAGCTATCTCAGCCAAGACAATCAAGCCAAGAAGAAGCAGCACATCTTTTGCTTAAGACTCCCAAACAAAAATCCTGAGACAATGCAAGACGTTGTGCAGGCCCACAGAAAAAAGGGGAAACGCAGGTCACCGAGTCATTTATTTTGTCTAGTCTTTGCTGACAGCTTCAAGCTGTCGGAGGTAAGAATCTGAGCTGTGTCTCTTTCTCCAGCGCGGGAATAGATGCGACTCCATCCCCACTGTGATGCCTGCAGATGACCCCACTGCGATGACCCCGGTGCAGTGGCTGGGAAAAGCAACGGCCAGCAGTCGGGGAGGCTTAATCACTATTTTCTAGCCCGTGAGTGGAACACATGGTGAGAGGTAAGAGTGAGCTGTCACGTGGGGTCACAGTATAACTGATACAAGTGATTGGGCTATAGGATTGGGCCATAGGCGTAAAATAATCAAATGATCAAAACCTGCCAATGCAAGCCCCCTCCCCTCCCCTCCCCTCCCCCAATACCACCCCCCCATCCCCTCCCCTCCCCATAATCATATCATCATGATGAATTAAACTGTTATTACATGATGAAGTGGAGCGCTCAACCCCCTCCAATGTTCAATTCAAAACTTCACCCCTGCATGGGCATAGTCTGGGGCTGGGCTCTGTTTGGAGCGGCATCAAAGCGGGCCAGGTAAAAACCGTGGCCTTTTGACAGATGAGAGTCCATGGTGTGCACTTGACTGTGTGTGTGTGTGAGAGTGTGGCAGAGGTGAACACACAGATTGGAATCAAACGAAAGGGCAAGCTCTCGCTCTCAACGGAGTCTATTAATTTCAGGCCTGGTAACAATGGACTTGTAGAGATCAGAGAGGGAATGAAAGGCACAGTGCTGGCTTTAGACGCATTGTGATGGGAAGACTTAGCGGACCCCTACAGCCTGAGAGGGGGAACAGACCATCACCTAGAATGATTTAAGATGAAGGGGGGGACTAAGGAAATGTGCTATGTTAATGTTCTATAGGCTTATTAAGGTCAGAAAATGGTGACTGTGCAAGAATTATATTAGTACGTTTTGTGTCTGTGTGTCTGTGTCTGTGTGTGTGTGTGTGTGTGTGTGTGTGTGTGTGTGTGTGTGTGTGTGTGTGTGTGTGTGTTTTGATATCATAATCTAATTCCGTTTTTACATGTCACTGAAGATCTGCAAATATGCCTCTATTATTTTCCAGAGTGGTGTTAATGAAATAGGTAAATATTTTATTTATGAATATTTGTATTAAAGGTTAATCACTTTTGAATGTATAAACATAAACAAGTCAGAACATACTGTTACTTACTTATTTCTAGTTTATTCGAAAGTCTGCTTTTCGCTCTATATTGAAATTTATTTAGACGTAATTGCTTTGTGATTTAGTTTTTAATGTTAGTATATGATGATGTAAAGAACGGAATAGAGTTAGAGATATATAGTTTTAAAGACACACCTTCACAGCTAGTAAAATCTTTGCATTGCGTTAGACTGCCCAGATGAGAGATATCATAAATACTGTAGATCAGATGAGGTTGAGTAAACAGCAACCTTTTATTATGCAGCCAAACCACTGTGCCTCATCTCTGTTGTTCACTGATGAAGTATGACTATGTGATAACCTGTCAGGAAAAATGCCTGATAGTAAATGTAAAAATGTACCCCACGACTAAAAATTAGCAGAAGAATTATTATTAAGCAACGTTAATGTGACTTATAGGGGCATTACAACTCTGGGGACATTTAGTGGTGAGATCTATCTCAATTGTGCTCCTGCACCCATTAAAGCCAAGAAATTAAAATCTTTACTATTATTATTGATTAAGTCACTTCCCTAAACACAATTATGCCTCAGGGTGATTTCACTTGTATTTAATTTCTTTTAGCTATACAGTTCCTGTCTTCGATCGAACTTTTAAGGCCCACATACCATGGAACCCAGCAATAAAACAGCCTGGTGCATTTTGGATGCTGTCATCTCTGACAAGTACCAAAGTGTCAATACAGCAAAGACGGCCACTTAAATGCCTGTGTCCCCACAGTCATAAATCATCCCTTTGGACAGGCCCGGGCTCCATGCTCCTCTAATCCGCTCGGAGAGGGAGCAGCCAGAGTGGCCATTCCCCTGAGGAGGCTCTCCGAGGTGGCCATGCAGGCGGCCGTGCCGTGCCTGGACTCTCGTTCAGGCCAGCCTGGAGCCTGAATTCAGGGGGGCTCCATGCACGCTTGGGCTCCATATGGAGGTATTCTGTGAAATATGGTCTAAATGTGTCTGTCTGTTGCTACTCAAGGGTGGAGGGTGGTTTCTGAAGGTGTTTTTTTGATTGTGCTAGTGCTAGTGGCTTTGCGTTTGTATTTTTAGTGGTGACAAAGTCTTGTGCAAGGGCCTCACTGCACATGTCAGGCATCTGAAAGCCTTCTAAATGGGTCCTTTAGTCCCACGTGTGAAGACTACTTTGCAGACTATGACATCTTAACATGACCTAAAAGAGGTGCAACTGTCGTACACCTAGCAAAGACAGAGAGAGGAGCCCAACTGCATCTGAGAGAGAGAATTTTTATCTGGTGTTTTGGGCTGATCTCATTAAAAAATATTCAAACATATTCAATTAAAGCTCAAGTAAAAAATCAAGAATTAGACAATGAAACTCAGATTTGATTGGCATAGGATGGCACACAGAAAATATCACCATTAGTGAATAAATAAAAAACTGCTTCATGTTTTTTGTTTGTTTTACTGTAACTGAATCATGTCAGTGTATAAATTCTTAAAGGGTTGATAAATGATTCTGCCTCATCGTCGTAGGTGCACATAAGTACAACTAAATGAATGCACTCATAAAGCACAATGATGTGTCTGTAAGCCTTAACATGTTGATGTATCAGAATGTGTTTTAAATCTTCTTTTGCCCCTTGATAATGGTTATAACACCTTATGAGTTCAGTTATGCCGATATACTATATGTAGATAAATATAGATGTATGACAATTATTAAGAGGCTTTATGAATACTCATAACCATTTATGTGTTTCTAATGTTGTATAAGTATTGACACCATATTGACACTTTATTGTCATGTCTGAGAGGCATATCAACTATGAAAAGTTCCTTTAGATACGGTTCCTTAAACCCATATATTTCTCTGTGAAGCCGGAATGTCCCCAAAAACGACAAAATTGTCATTCTTTAAATCTGTAATACCTTAATGTTTGTTTGTCATCATTTATTTAATGTCTTCTAACTCTCTAATGAATGTTTTTCTTTCTGATTAATCTCTCTCATGTCCTCTCTCTCTCCTCTCTCTCTCTCCTCTCTCTCTGTCTCTCTCTCTCCGAGTGTGAGGATTAAACGGCACGGTGGAATGTCAGTCAGAACCGTCCTCGTCAGACGTTCGCCGGGCGCATAAAGAAGATGAATGTTCCGGAGCCGGCGAGCAAACAGCCGCGGTTGTTATCACTCGCCGAGCTGTTCGGAAGCCAAATGAATTATGATGTCTTTAACTAACTGACAGATTACTTAGCGGCTTGGACGGCGCCTGTTTTCACACTTAGCGGCGTTCCCCCTCGGGGGAGATGGCATCACGGCGCGCCGCAGCAGTCCTCCCCTCCCTGCCAGAGCTATTTTTCACCCAATTTATTTCCAAATGATGGCTAACCTGAGGTGCTCCCCCTGGGCGGGCTTTATGCCATGATTAATGGCGAGTGTTTAGCAGGGCCGTACCTGGGGGACCTGGTCCATCTGCGCCGAGGTGTCAGGTATAGGGAGGCAGCAGAGAAGGTTGGTGGGAGAGGGGCGGGCGGGCTGGCGGGCGGACGGAGGGTGGGGCGGGCGGGCGAGCGCCCGGGCAGGTTGCGCCCAGATGCTTGACTGGCAGTCCTCCTTCGCCTCGGGTGCTTGGGCATGCCAAACATGCCAGGTCTTAAGTGGCTTCCGGGTGTGAAGGCTTCTGCTGATATCACCTGTCTCATCTCAGGAATGGCTGGGTTTTGTCTGTTGGGGTGTGGAGGGGGGTCATTTTGTCTGTGTAAAAGACAGAGAGAGAGAATGGGGGGGGGGGGGGGGGTCAGGCGGTTAACAGGCAGGATCATCTGACATCATGTGCTGATTCTGTCTTCTTTCCCCAGATTGCAAATAGAACATCCATTCCTTCTCTCCCTCACTGGAATGATATTGGATTGCTATTCCCATCAAACTCCAGCCAGCCCATGAGACACAACCTGACATGAAAACACTGAAACACACACACACACACCTACACACACACTCAAAAACAAACATCTACAAGCACACACACACAAAAAAGTTTAGTTAGCAGAAGTCCTCGTGGCCGACCTGCGCAGAGTCTCGGTGGGCACGCCGGTGATTTAGCCGTCCATTACACGCATGAGCGGCTTGTCTTTTTCATTCCATCAAGCGCGCGGGGCCCTGGTGCAGGGGGGGCCTGGCGTGGGGACGGCACAGATGCTGGTCAGGAGCGTAATCAAATTAGGCTCTGGACAGGTTTACGGCCTCTCGCTGTCGTCTCCTGTCTGCGCGGGGGATCCCGACGACTGATGCCTCTCTGATCATGATTAATGGGCGCATTAATCGCCTGGATCGCAAAGTCTGCCTGAGCGGGGATGCTGATAGACACATCACCAGCCACCCCCCTCGCTCCCCACCCCTCCACCGTAGCTTCAGGGTCCGGTCGAGCCACCCCAGGCTGCGTCGGATCGGCCTGATTTCCTCTGGGCCTGCCACCGCCACGCGGGTGCGTACGGCAGTGCACGACGGCGGTAGATCAGAGGCGAGGGCCGTGACCAATCCTATGCAAACAACTTTCACGCCATTGTGCCGCTGTTTGGCCGATGATGTATTGCGTCTGAGCTGGGATTGGCTGGTGGTGGTACAAGTTGAGGTGGTTGTCTGTGAAGTTTGCCATCGTCATTACCGAACGCCGTGAACTTTTGAGAAAGTCGTAGCCGTAAGGGATGTTGCTCTCATGTGTGTGTTCCAGTTCATTTTGTTGCCGCCATAAAATATGTTCATAAAGAGACAAACTGAAAAAAACAGCATACATACTTAATCATGGACATTTATGCTTGCATACTTTATAAATGTTTTACAATATGATGTTAAAATTGAGAATTATCACCACAAGGAATAATATGAAATGACAGCTGTTATGGTGAAATAATGGCGCATTGACTTGTATCATTTGTCATTGAAATGACTCATAAAGTTATCTTGATTTAGCAATTCTTGAATTTGTTCAAAGCCATATTTAAGGTGTAAATAATCTTGTCAGCTGATGCACTTTAACGGGCCTTATATCATGAGTACTGTAACCTATCACTTTTCTCTGAGATTTTTCTCTTATACCATCCTTCTCTCCTTCACTTGTAGATAAGCTTTCCTCTCCCTCTCCCTTCTTCTCTCTCTCTCTCTCTCTCCCTCCTCACTCTATCTCTCTTAGAGTCAGTTCAAAGTCATTGTGGATAAAAAGCACAGCCCCTACTCTTCTCCAAGCATCCAGTAGGTTCTCTTCAAAGGCTTCTGCTAACAATGGCCCTGGTGCTCCTGGCCTCTCTGCTCTTAGGAGCACCACCAGGAGGGGCCTTTGTCCACCCCCGCCTCAGAAGAATGACCCAACCCAAAAAGGTACAGGGGTGAGGGAAAGGGAGGAGGCTGGCTGGCAGGCAGTCAGGCAGGCAGGCAGGCAGGCGGAGAGAGTGTGTGATAGAGGAACTGCGCGAGAAGGAGCTAAAAGAAAATATGAGATCATGTTTTGGGAGTGAGAGGGGGGACACCCGCCCGCCACCACGGGCTTCTCCTCCAGCGACTTCTTGGTGAGCTTGAGAATAGACAGTCAAGAGAAAGCAAAAAGAAAATATCAAATCATATTTGGTAAAGTATAAAGGGGGCACTTAGGTCCCCCTTCCTACCCCTCCAGCTCCCCCCCCCCCCCCCATCCTTGGACACGGCACACAATGGCTGCCAGGGCGTACAGATCCATAAATCAGAGGTGCCTACAGCCCCGGGAGCAGCTGGCATGTTTGCAAATGATTGTAATTATTAATCATGCCGATTTCACAGCTCTCAGCCGGGCGGCGGGGGCTCTCTGTGGGCCGGGCAGGGCTGGCGCCGGGAGCCCGCGGCCGGACAGGGGCACAGGGGGTGGGGGGGTACGGGGGACGCGGGCCCGCATGGGTGCTTTGATGAAGGGGGCACAGGGGAAGAGAGAGGGGCACACAAAAGGGGGTGTGAGTGGCACTGAGAGAGCCCATCAGGGTGTTTAGGCAGCGCACTGTACACAAAGACTCACTGTCTTCAGAGCTACACATACGAGCATAGATAATGATGCAACATCTACAGTTCGCCACTTTTACTTTAGGCTGGGAGTTGCACATGCTTTTTTAATTATTATTTGTAAAGCAATGTATAAAGACGAAAGTAAAATATATAGTGATGTAGGCCTACACTGTTATTTTTTATTTTCCTGGTCAACAAACTCCAATATCAGCATGTTTTATTATTATTATTATTATTATTATTATTATTATTATTTGGACAGAACATTATGTTTTCAGTCAATCAATCAATCAATCAATCAGATTTTATTCATATAGCGCCTTTTGTGCAAAAAGTGCTTAGCTAAGATAGCAAGTGCCCAACAACAGTAGAGAGCAAGACAATTCAGAAATGCCAAAGTGCACAGCAACAGGAGGGCAATAAGTCATAATAGTGAACACAAATAAAACAGTGAAGGTGGCAGGATGCCAAGAGGGGGGGCTCAACAGAGAAATGGGGCAAGGCCAGCACTGGTACTATGTGTCATTAAGCATTATACAATGTCTTTACTGTCATTAATCCTGCAAATGATATTTGGAAACACATGGATTTATGTGTAATTATGAATCGGCCAATAATTGCTGTATCAACTAAAAAAAGTAGTATGTCAAACGAATACTGATGTAAAAATACCGTACATTATACAGCAAAACATTGGCAATTAAAAAAGAAAACTGCTTTCTAAAAGGAATTCCTGAAGAAGTAAAAACCTGAGACCATTACACACACACACACACACACACACACACAAAAACACTTTTATTTGTGTCAAGGCAAAGGAC